>NC_034606.1:51846509-51879792 GCF_900095145.1 Mus pahari
CACCACACCTTTAATCCCTGTCTTAATCTTCTGGATTCAATCACCACTGTGTCTCAAGATCTCCATACCAAGATCGAGATCAGAAACTTCTATCTCTCAGTCTCCAGAATAGGTTCACTGGTGAGCCTTCCAATTCTGGATTGTAGTTCATTTCAAATATAGTCAAGTTGACAACCAGGAATAGCCACTATAATGACCTCAGAATTTCTGGGGATTTGGAGCCAACCATGAGAAGACCTGTGGAGAGGTAGTCCTTAAAACTGTCTCCCCATCTCTTCCTTCCTTGATTGGCTTAGCAGTAAACCAGCACTACAGGGACCCAATTACCAGAGAGTGTAGAGAGGACATAGACACACCCAGAGAACATCTTTATCTCCTCCAGGATGTGACCACCTTTTGGTCAGGTAGCTCCTAATTGGCACGACAGACATCCTCTGTGAGCATGGAGCTGCTCCACTCTGCCTGAACTCTGTCACCATCTTGTCTGCTAATGCACGCTTAGCCTGTCTTTCCACGTGTGTGGATAGGATGCACTTCTTTGAAGAAAGGAGAGCAACCTAAGCTCATTTTCCTAGCTGTTCCTCGGGGCCTGACAAGCTTCCTGCTGGGTTTCAGGGCACAGCCGATCCTGCCCCTGCCCCCACCAAGGGGAGCTTTGGTATTGAGAACAAGCTGGTGGATGCAGGGTACAGGATGGACAGAATGCTTCTGTGCTGTTTTCCAGAAGGTTCGAGAAGGCCTGGGTAGGAGGTCTTCACAGTGCTGCTGTGAGAGGTACCAAGGAGTCCCAGGGAGGGGACTGAGTCACTTGCGTGCCCCACCTCTGAGCCAGTGCAGGTCACAGGCAGCTTGGTGTTTTCACAGGTGAGTGTCGCAGGCTCTTCTAATATTCCTCTTCTTCTTTTCCCCCTTCTTCCACTTCTGCATCATCCCTATTGCCTCCCTTTCCAACTTTCTTCTGTGTTTGTACATATGTGCATTCACATGGCTGCGCATATACACGTGTGTGCTTCCCTGTTTACATGTATGTACATGGAAGCCAGGGGCTGTATCGTGGTTGTACTTTTCTGTGGCTGTGATGAAGGATCATAGAAGGTTCTAGAAGGTTAGGATCCATGATGGCGGACGAGAAGCAGCAGGTGGCAGACAGAGCAGCTGGAGCAGAAACTGGGGGCTCATATCTTGAACTGCAAGCACAAAACAGAGAGCATGAACCAGCAATGACATAAGTCTTAAAACTCCCAAATCTCACCTCCAGTTGTTTACTTCCTCAACAAGGCCACAACCTCCTAAGCTTTCTCACAGCTCCACCAACTGGGGATCAAGTATTCAAACGCCAGAGACTAGGAGAAATCTCCTTCAATCCCCCATCACCCCCCCCCCCATTAACCTCAGGTTTCATTCTTCCTCAGGCACTGTCCACCTTGCTCTCTAAGTCTCTCATTGGCTGGACCTCATCAAGTAAGGATAAGCTAACTGGCCAGTGAGTCCCAGGGATCCACCTATCTCTGCTACCACAGCATTGAGCTTGCTAGAGAGTGTAAGTGACAGCAAGCCTTTTACAAACATAGGTTCTGGAAACCAAATTCAGGCCTTCATACCCACAAAGCAAGAACTCAATGAACTGAGATATTTCCCTAGCTTTCTCATATCCTTTATCCTTCTTCTGGTGATACACGCTAAAATACTAACTGACGAGAGACAAATTGCCAGGACTGTGCTAGGTTCTGTTGGCCACAGCCCAGTGGTGGTGGTGATGAGGACTTTGACAGGGTGAAGCTGGCTGAGATGGACATCAAAACTCAGAAGACATCTATGGTCTTCCCATAGGCCAATCATGTGCTGGTCTTGCCATAGAACCTGTCTTGATTCTGAAGGAGGTCGCAGGGCATGCTGACTCTGTGGTGTGTCCTGCCTGAGCTTTCAGCCATCTCTGTCCACCCAGCCCCATCTCCTGCCTGGACATCTCTGACGGCTCTTGGAGGTTCCTCTGCACTGACTTGACTTGTGGCTTTGTTCAATGTCCAGTACACCCATCAGCTCAGGCTGTTCCTCAAGGGCAAAGGATTCTGAAGAAAGCCAGGCAGCAGAACAGGGAATAGTCAAGGTCAGAGGTCAGAGTATGGCCCTCCAAAAGAGCTTAGAGTGTGATGGGAACCTAGGTGCGTAGCAAGGGGACAGATGGATTAGTAGGTGTGGCTCGGAAGACACAAAGTAAGACAGAGAAGTTGCTTAGCAGGTTGTTTTTTGCCTCCCTGCTGTGACCAGTTTCACCCTCATTGCTAGAATACCACATGCAATGGGGGTGTTTTAGAGTCTAAAGTTTAAACACTGAATCCTCACACGCAGAAGTAGAGGATGGTCTAATCATTGAGAGTTAGGGTAGTCTTTCCAAAGAGCTAGCAGGATGAAGCTCCAGTCTGGCTTTGGAATGAGTGGTCCCCAAATCGACATACACTAAAGTCAAAGCTTTATGAATCTGCATCGCAGTTAAGATTTGACTGAAGCCCAGCTGCATGCCCGGAAATCCTGCAAACACCTTCATTACCAAATTACTCCGCTCTAATCTCACACTTGCCATGCAAATGGCCCGCAGACGCCGGCTATTGTGGAACCTAATTCAATTTCACTGTCTGATGAAGACACTGTCTGATAGGCTCTGTGCTCTCTGCTGACTTTATTGAACAAACTCAGTTGTTCAGTGTCTTCTGCTATTGTGTCTCAAGGTACTTGCCGGGGTGGCTGTTTGCTAACTGTGGTGTCCATGTTTTAGGTCACAGAGGGGCACTTATGCCCCAGTGCAGCCACTGGCTGTCTCATACACAGTTCCCACACTGGCAAACACATAAAGAATATATGGACATCCTTGCACAACTTCAAAGCACCCCCTCTCCCAAAAGCAAACAGCCACAGAGATAATGGAGAGATAGAGAGCCCAGCTTCTCTGTCCCTTAGCATCAGTGCAGAATGTTGCCACATGGCCCTGACAAGTCAGAGCTTCTGAGGATGCGGTCTTCTGCAGGCTAAACGTACCCACTTATATGCCCTACCTCCCAGGAGTAGGAAATTAGGCAGAGGGATGAAAGGCCTTCTGGACTAGTCTAAGGATAAAGTTTAGATATGCCAGGGGCCTCTGTAGGTACAGGTGGTTGTTGCAAAGCCTGACGAACTGAGTTCAGTCTTTGGGGAACCACAGGGTGGAAGAAGACAACTGAGTCCGACAAGTTATCCTCTGACTTCTACATGCCAGACTAGTCCCCACAACACACACACACACACACACACACACACACACACACACACACACACGCACACGCACACGCACACGCACACGCACACGCATGCATGCACATGCACGCGCACACACATGCACATGCATGCGCACAGGCACACGTGCACATGCATGCACGCACACGCACATACACACACATGCATGCACACACACACACACACACGCATGCACGCACACACACGTGCACGCGCATGCACACGCATGCACACACACACACAGGTGCACACACATACACTCATGTGCACATGCAAATGCACACACAAACACACACAGTGTAAAGATGTTTTAAGAACAGACGATAAGACTAGTATTTGCATGACCACTCATTTGAATGGGCCTAACTCTCCTATTTAAGCCCTTTTATCTGACTAAGAGTTGCTTCTCCATCTCAATTGCTCTTCTCAATTGGAGAGCAATCACTGTTTACTAAACTGCCCATGACCACAGCAGGTGCCTTGGCTCGTCCCTCTAATAAGCCTGTCAGGGCTGCCCCATTGTCAGCATCTCCACTTTCCTCTCTCTACATTCCTGAGTGGGAGGGTTGAGGAAAGTCATTTGCTTCTCTGGAGCATTTTCCAAAGGTGTCAACTTCCTGAGTATAGGGGGGTCTCCACAGAGGTGAGGCCATATTTACCAAGAGACAATTAGAGTGAAGTCTATCACGTTGTTTCTTATTGGTTTTAGTATAACTCCATTCACAGGCCTGTTATAGAATGTGGCTCTAGCACCCCCTCTCTCCCTGTCAGTAGAGGTGTTTGCTCTCAACAGAACTGCTTCATTGAGCTCTGCAGTGGCGCTGCTGCAGATCTGGTCAGGATGGAGCGAAGTGGCTTCGAGGCTTTCTCCCCTTTGGGCTCACACTGTTGGCGTCTGTGGTCCTGATGACAGAGTCTAGCCAAGTTCTACCTATATATGGTGATTGACAAGTGTGCACATGTGTGGACACATATGTATGGGTTAGGATTCACATGTGTGTATATGTGTGTGCCTGTGTATGTAGGCCAGAGATCAACTTCGGGATTTCTTTCTCTATCACTCTCCACCTTGGTTTTTTTGAGGCAGGGTCTCTCTCTGAACCCGGAGCTCACTGTTTTGGCTAGACGGACTGGCCAGCAGCACCCAAGGATCCTCTGTTCTTTTTCTTCTCCAGCACTGGGGTTTCAGATGCATACTTCTGTGCTAAGCTTTTCACGAGAGTTCCAGGGATCTGAACACATGTTCTTGTGCTTACATTGGCAAGCATTTTATGGATGGAGCCACCTCTATAGCCTCAGACGCTGGTCCTGAGCCACTGCTGGGAACTGAAGTGGGATCCTCTGAGGAAGAGCAGCCAGTACTCTTAATCACTAGGCCACCATGCACGTTTGTATTACTTCACATTTACATCATAGGAGGGACAATGACCTCTGGGGTCAGATAGGTCTTGGCTGGAGGCAGTTGGCCTGGGCTCAGTGTTCAGCCAGTAACCCTGCCTTTTTACTGCCTGGTACCTCCCACAGCCCTCCCCAGGGTACCAAGCTCAAGTGTCTGCACACATTGCCCAGGATCCCCTGGAGAAGAGATTCACTGCTTCTCGGTAACACCCCTGCAACTGGTATTGATAATAGCATGCTGGTCATTAGGAACCTACTTAGATGTATTGATAGGATATAGAAAAAGCTCTTCCGCTGTTCTTTTGCCAGCGCTGCCCCAGAGGCACCTCATCATTACCTGTTTCTTGACTCTGTTTATAGATGTAGCAACTGTTGATGCAAAGATGCAGTTACACACATGTGCTCCCTCCTTCCCTCCTTCCCTCTTCCTTTTCTTCTCCTTCCCTGTCTCTTCCTCCCTCCCTCCCTCTCCCTCCCTCTTTCCCTTTCTCCCTCCTTCCTTTCTTTCTGTTTTCCCCTCCCCTTCCTTTTTCTCCCAGGCCTAAGTTCTTCTATCTCTTTTTATCCCACTTAACACATGATTTTGGAGACTGCTTCCTGTCAGTGCCTACCTATAAAGAAGCAGAAGCACCCCCCCCCCAAAAAAAAAGAAACCCCTGTAGTCCTTACATTAAGAGCTTTGTGTGTCAAAATGGAATTAAATATACCTAAATTATTGTCAGCACTTTCCTAATCGATGGCAGATTTCCTGCTAGGATTGATGTCTATGGTGGGTTTTCTTATCTGATACTTTATTGAATTCCTGGGATAACTACTGTCTCATGCATTGAGGGGGTCTTGTCTCCTTACTGGATGGGGTTTCCTGCTCCTTAGGGCTTTGTAATGGCTTTACTGGTCACCGAGCTGCTCTTGGGCTCCTAGATGCAGTTGATGTTGGCCATTTTTGCTTTGTGGCACCTTGCCTCCAACACAGTGAGTACACCAGGTTAGCAGTTAGCTCCTGCTTCCCCTGGACGCTCTCAGAGGGCCAGCACCGACCTGAGCCCATCCTTCAGCGTCTCTAGGAATCCCCTGTTGAGACTGTCTGCATCTAATATTTGAAGGTTGCTCATTTACTTGATTGATTAATTAGATGCATATTGATGGATATTACTGAACATGGTGATGGGCTTGGTAAGACATTCTCAAACAGACATACTGTATATTTTGGTCATATCCAGTGCCCTCTTTCTCCTTTCCCCCACTTTTTATTTTCATTCATCCCCTCTAATGAATCTCATGTCTGCTCTCATTTCCTGTATAGGTAGGTATATGGCTTTATATGTCTACTATACTCTAGGATCCACAAGTGAGAGAAAATGGGATATTTGTTTTTCTGACTCTTATTTCCCTGAATAGGATGAACTCCTATATCATGAATTAGGATATAGTAACCTATGTTACTAATTATGTAATTGTGCTTACATTATCAGCTTAAATGTTACCCGTCTAGACCCACGTGTTCCACCCATAAATGCAGGCATATGCGTTTCTGCATTCTACCTGTTTCTTCACTCCTCCATCTTTAACAGTGAGATCTTTGATATATCGTGGCCTAGTGTTGGGAGGGTTCAATAGCATTCCGGAGAGGAACCAACTTAAGGGTGGGTGGAGATTTATTCTGGCCCATGGTGCTGTAGGTTTCAGTATGTCCTGGTAGGGAGGGCAACGTGGTGCCAGGCAGTTCACATCACAGAGGGCATGAAGAGTGGCAGATAATTCTTTCTTTCTCTGACTTTCTCCTTCTCCCTTTTGTTCCCTCTGGGATGGTGTAACCTGCATTCAGTCCTCAGTACATCCTCTCTAGGAACTTCCTCACAGACACATCCAGAAGTTGGCTCTGTCAGCTCCTGGGTGGGTCTCCATCCAATCAAAGACCAGGAACAGTTATTACATTTGCCTTCTGTTGGGTAGTTAGAATTCCCACACTGATTTTGGTCTTAAATGATGTGAAACAGATTCACAGCCCACTGTGGTCCTTTTCTATCTCCCTGCAGCAGAACTGCCTAAGTATCTCTTGCTTCACCAGTTAGATTCTGAGAAGTTGAAGAAACCGGTGCTTGAAAGGGTGATCCATCTCTAGCACCAAGTACTCACTCCAGAAAGCCAGTGGTGGCCAGAATTCTGCTTTTCTCCTATGTCCTAGTTTGCTTTCTATTACAGCAGTCAAATACTCTGGCCAAAATCAATTTTAAAAAGAAATAGGTTTGTTTTAGCTTACAGGTCATAGTCTACACTTGAGAGAGTTCCTGATAGAAACTGAAGCAGAAACCATGGGGGGGATGCTGCTTGCTGGCTTGCTCTGAGGCTCAGGTGCAGCCTAACTTCTTATACAGACCAGAACCTTTCCCTTCCTAGGGAATGGTGTCACCCACAGTGGGCTGGGACCTCTTATGCCAATAAGCAATCAAGCAGACTCCCAACAAACATTCACTCAGGTCAATCTAATCTAGGCAATCTCTCAATTAAGACTCCCTTCTCAGATGATTCGGGCCACGTCAAGGTGACAGTCAAAGCTTAGTAAGGCAACACCTAAACTTCTTGTTTTGCATCCTACACAGGCACTGGTTTTCTTCAGTGACAAACTCCCAGGTTTTTCCCAGACCCATGTTGGGGTTCACTGTTCTGCATTCCTTTTTCCTGGAAGGTAGTGATACTCTTTTCTTAGATTGAGTTTTCATTTGGGGGAGCTCTCTCTGAAGTCTGACTATGTGCTCTCTTTCTCTCTTTCTGTAGAGATATAAGCCACCCCCACCCCCTGTCAGTTGCTTTTCTCTTCTCAGTGCCTATTGTTGGCTAGCAAAGGGTCTTGGAATGCTTGCTTAGTCTGCACAGGGCTATTTCCTGATATTTCCCCACTTCTATTTTCTGTTGGTCTTGTCTTCCTTCAAGGGTTGCAAAGTCACCCATGTGGTGATGGGGATGCTATTTTTCTTCACCCATTTCTCTGGGCTCTTCCATGCAAAGCCTCCTCTTCTCCTGTGCCTCTTCTGTGTGACTGCTGTCCGGCTTTCCACTGTTGCTCTTCTCACTGTAGTTTTCCTCTTGTTCACACTCCGTCTTTCATCACCGTGATCTGACTAGTTGGGTCCTCAGCATTGAGAATTCTCTCCCACCTGCCACTGGCTTCCCCCATGCCTTCCTTTCTTTCCTTCAAGTACCTTCTCTGTTCACCCTGTTCCCAGCACCCAACTGTGGTGTGACCAATACCTTTGTATGAGGTATCTGTAGTTAGAGGGTGGCTCACCCAGACTCATCCACTCAGAGCTTAGCTGGCTATAGCTGAGAAAACACTGGAATCTGGGAAGCCTTTATTCCTAGACAAAATAGAAAGGTTGGCCCCTAGCACCGTATAATCAGGTTTGCGCAGAGATTCCTTGTGGGATTTGGGCGTTAACACATCTTATTACGCATCTGTTAGGGCCAGGGGTGGGAACAGGGTTTACTTCTTTCTTAGGGATTCAAGCAAGACCTGTTTCTTATTTGTTTCTCTTTTTTTTTGTGTAATTCAATTTTCTAAAAAATTTATCTGTAAATTAAACATCTGTATTTTTAAAATTTGGTATTTAAAATATTCCAATTCTGATGACTCCAAAAGACATTTCTAAAATCTTTTGATATCTACTGTGGTGTGTAATTTGTGAAAATCTAAGCTATGAAGCCCCTGATACATAAGTCCCTAAGACATGGTCACCCGTGAAGGAACATCAGTCAAGGTTAGTTGAGGGCAGTAATGTTTTGGAAATCTTAATGAGTATTTTAGGATCCAGATTCTAAGCTTTCTCCTTGTGCTGTAGAGATTTCTTCAGCCCTTCCCTTTCTGTATGCAAAGGGGTCTAAGGAAACACAGCGTAGATGATGGGACTGCTTTAGCCTCTGGAGGTAAGATGGGCAAGACAGGACACAAGAGTCAGGGTGTGGGTTGGGGGTAGGGTGGGGTCTGGAGATGGCTGTGCTGGGTGGCAAGCCCAGCATTGGGCACAAGGAATCATATCACACTCTGCCAAGAGTTTTGCTACGTCCTCCACGAACCTGCTTTGGCTCCCTGGGAGATGTTTCTGAGAGAGCCAACCCTTGTGCAGTTAAAGGCTTCAGCTGTAGTGTCATAAAGGGAAATGAGCTGACACAAGTCAGCTCTGGGAATGCTCCAGTAAGGCTCAGGTTGATCTGGTTTCTGGGTTGTCCCTGGATGTTCTAAAGCATGCTTTAATAACAAAAATGTGATTAACTTGCATTGGGATCCCTCCTCACAGTGCCAAGCAGCAGGTGACTATAAACGACCCCTGATAAATCAATATGAAGGGATTGACTCTGATTGCCTGGTGAGGTTTTCACCTAATGAAACCATAGTATGGTTAGAGGAATTTTCCCAAAGGGTTAGTTACTTTGTTTTTCTTCTACAATTAGCAATGGTGGTCTTAGAGAAGAGGAGAGAACACCACCCTGCCACAATTCCCAGAGGCTCTGGGTCCTCACTGTCTTCCAGGGCCAACACTGATTTGGTGTCCTGGACCACAGGGTTGGCTGGCCTTCTTCAGGGTTGCTCTTCCATGTTCTCTGTCTACTCCAGGGCCAGAGGAGTGGATAGATCCCAAGGAGACTCCTATTGTAGATACATAGAATCCAGGAACAGAGAGCTGTGGCTTCCAAAACAACTAAACAGAAGCTTTCTTAAAGACCCATGTTCAGCTGTGGTCCTCAAGTTACTACACTGTAACAATGCTTGCTGTCTTTGATAAATGAGTTGCTAACTGCCCAGGGCCAATTATACAAATGTTACTATGGCCTGGAATTTGTTTGGATGAAGCATTTTAGAGCATTTACTGTTCCAGGTTGTAGAGAAAGATGCTTAAAATCAGGAAACAGATGCTTCCAGAATCAGTGGAGGGTAGAGTTGCATAGCTCAGGAGACCCACGGTTCCCAAAGGCTCTGGGTAAAAGCTCAGCAGGGAACCTGCCAGCTGGGTCCTCAGCTGCCCTCTACTCTGGGCTATTCACAGAGCATGCCCACTCTTAGGGCGTCTGCCCCTGTCTCCTTAAGACATTTACAGAGCCTATGCCTAGGCACTAGGCTACTGTCACCTGAGAGACGGTTACAAGTGTGCTCATGCCCAGCCCAGATTGCAAGCCTCCTCTCCACCCATCCATCTCTCTCCACAAGAGAAAGAAACCGGGGGCTGCCTGATCTCCAAAGCTCACAGGCTCTGCAGAAGGGAATAACCTGAAGGCAGAGTCTTATGGGGGAAAGAGGTTTCCCAGGCTGTGGCCCCACAGAGGTTCCTGGAGTTAAACCTGATTCTGCAAACCCCATTCATGGCCTCAATCCATGACTCTAGGGGACTGAGGCTGGCTGGACCCCAAGCAGACCCTGCTCCTTGAGGACCGAGAGAGCGGAATCTAGTTCTGTTTCTCACATGTGTGATCAATAGTTAGAAGGCTTCTGTACACCAGAACTGCTTTGTCAGCAAGTTGATTTGGAAAGGTTTCCCTGGAGAGCCACCTCTGCCTGTGGTGGCTCCCCTTCACTCCCCTGCCTCAGGGTCCTCTCCTTAGATTCACTTGAAACTCATTTACCCAGCCCTGGCTCTCGGAAGCATCTAGGCAGCCATCTCTCGCTAAGAGCCAGTATGGAGACAGGGTTTTCTGTCTTCCAAGAAAAGACTCATTAACATGCCTTCAAACCCCAATTTCTGTCTTCTTCCCACTCTCCTCTTTCTGGGAGACTTTGATACACCAGAGCTTTGAAGAAGAAAGTCACTTGTTTCTCAGGGGTGAAATTCTTTAAGCAGAGTGCTTCCGTAAGGTATTCTTACACGGTTTTTTGATCACCACGGTGATGCTAAGTGATGGGTCTGGTGTCCTTCTGATTTTTATTAACTTTTCTTCTTTTCATTTTGAAGTGGGTATCTGATAGGCGGGGGGGGGGGGGGGGGGGGGGTGGTGGCAGTAGAAGCAGTTTCCTAGGACAAGATGAAGTTTGCTCTGAGCTCTGTGCTGACTCCTGCATTGATAAGCTCAGGGCTGGGGAAAAATTGGCTCCCCATCTCCTATGGTCTCTAATCATCGCGATGCAAATTCCATAGAAAAGAACCGCGGGAGTCCCAGTGGCTGGAATCAGATGCCATTGAAATAGGAATAGATGCCAGGCCTGGGTATTAGAAAGCCAGGTTCCTAGGCTGTATCTCTGAAAAAAAAAATCCCCTCCTCTGTCAAAACGCTAATTTCTTGCTGGAAGGGAAAGGCCAGCCTCTTCATTCTTATCTCTTCCGCTATTGGCTACCTGCTGGGGAAAGTGGCCACAAGCTCTTGGGCTTGTCCACCTGACCACTGCTTTCCCTGCCAAGGGACAGATGATCGAAACCACCTGCATCTCTTTTAGAAAGGGGAAGGCACAGGGCCAACCTCGGCTCGGATAGCTGGGGAAAGCCCTCCTTGCCCTTCAGGCTGGCGCTGATGGAGAGATTTCCTTTGTTGCTGAGCAGAGCTACATGAATAAAGATGAGCCCGTGGGTGATCTCGGCTAGCAGCCTCCCTGGCCCAGCTTCCTGACAAATGGAACTCTGATTTTGACAGGGAGGGTTTCTGCTTTGTTTTTTAATTCTCCTCATTAATATATATATATATTTTTTTTTTTCCCTCTCTTCTAAAGTTGGTGTTCAGAGATTCCTCTGTGCTTCAGACTTCCAAGCACACGCAGGGCAGTCAGGGTCACTGATATCATCCGGTCTTCTCTCTCATAAGGAGGGAAGCTGAGGCTCAGAGTGAGGATGTGGCCTGCCCAGGGTTACTTAATGTTACTAGCTACCTTTGCGTTGCTGTGACAAAGTTCCTGACAGAGCAACTTAAGGATGGGAATCACAGTTCGAAGGGATACAGTTCATGATGGCAGCAGGAGCTGCTCACATTTTGTCCAGAGTGAGGAAGGAGCGAGCAAGAGAGGGGCATTGATAATCAGGCCCTCTTTTCTCCTTTTAGTTCAATTCTGAGACCGCAGGCAAGGAAGTGATATTAATACACGCAGAGTAGGTCTTCTTGCTTCAGCTATCCTAATCTAGAATCTCCCCTACACATGCTCAGAGTTTTTCTGTCCAGGTGACTCTGTTCTCAGGACCTGGAGACCAAGTTGTAACAATTTAGATACTGACTCACTAGGATTCTACCAATCCATTCATCCAACCTTTCTTTACCCACCCACCAGCCACCCATTCACCCACTCATCTGCTCATCTACTCACCCAACCATCCACCCATACAATATCCGCCTATTGGCCATCACTGTCTGCCATTTGTCTACCATTCACCTACCCATCCACGTATCTATCCATCATCCATTCACCCATCTATCCATCCATCCATCCATCCATCCATCCACTCAATCACCTAATTATTCATCTACCCATTCATCCCCTATACCCATCCATTCATCTATCACTCACCTGTCCACCTGAATATCTCTTCATCCTTCATTTACTCAGTCATCCATCTGTGTATCTATCCATCTCTCCACTTATCCATTGAACAGCCTTGGAGAGGCATGCTGTCCCTGTACTAAAATGGAAGAGAAGAAACTGTATTATTTGTCATGGGGTGGCAAAAACCTTTCGAATGCTGAATGAAGGTTACAGGAATAGACTTTCTGTGCAGAATGAATGAATGAACATACGTGTGCATATGTGTGTGTGTGTGTGCGTGCACACACACGTGTGCGTGAGTGTTCGCGTGTGTGTGCATGCACACACATGAGTGTGTGCGTGTGTGTGCGCGTGTGTGTGCGCGTGTATGTGTGTGTGTGTGTGCATGTGTGTGTGCATGCGTGTGTGTGTGTGTGTGTGTGTGCGTGTGCGTGTGTATATGTGTGTGCAGGTAGGAGCTGTTGGAGTCAGTTGGGAGGATGACCATAGACTGCAGGTTGGGCTGAGATAGCCTGAATGAGGAGACTGCCTGGGAGCAGGATTTACAGTTGGAGCATATGTGGGAATAAGGACAGCAGTGGCTGAGAGCAATCAAAGGCCAATTCTTAGAAGTTAAGAATCCACTCTTACACACAGAGAGCCCTTGTCAGGGATTAACTTACCTCTGTGGGCAGGGAGCTGGCAGGAGAGAAGAAGTCAGGATCAGACACTTCCGAGCAAAAGCCAGGAGCCAGAAAACTGAAATGAGGTCTTGGGGAAAAAAAAAAAAAAAAGCAGGATCGAGCAAAGTCCTGTGAGCAATGAGGCCATGACCTGGCAGGCTATCGAGCCCACCGGACGAGTCATTTGCATCTCGCTGGAGGGAAAAAAAAAACCTATAGTTAACGAAGTCATCTCAGAGTCTCAGTCTCAATCTATGAGAGCCGAAGGTGTGCCCTTAACCTAATGCATGCGTGTGCAGCCTGGTAGGTGATACCCCGGTGCGATCTGAAAGTCACCTTTATCCTTGTCTGAGATTCAGATTGTGCGTGTGTGTGTGTGCGTGTGTGTGTGTGTGTGTGTGTGTGTGTGTGTGCATGTGGAAGCCAGAGGACAACCCTGGGTATCTTCCTGGATTACTCTCTTGCCTTAATTTTTGAGCAGGTCTCTTGAGGGATCTAGAGCATGTAAACTGAGCTAGCCTGGCTGGCCGGCAAGAGTCCAGCCTACAACCCCCTGTCTCTACCTTCCCAGTAAAAGGTTATCAGGCATGCACTCACATGGCCAACTTTTTACATGGATGCTGGAGATTGGGTCTCAGGGCCTTATGCTTGCACAGCAAACAGTTTGCTCACAGAATCATCTCCGCAGGCTCAAGATGGTCCTTTTATTGTCCCCCAAGTGAAGACTCTGGTGTCAAGCTCCCTATTGAAGTATTTATGTTACCTCCTGCATGGTGACTCTGACAATGGGGACTTCTCCTTCTCCTGCTTCCAGTTCCAGCTCCCTCACCTGAGGGATGAGGGTTGCCAACCTACAAATCCTCCCTTTGTCCTGCAGGCTGAGTGAGGTTTGTGTCTCCAGGTCTTGGCTCAGCCACAGCTCCCTCATAGCATTGCTAGTTAGATCAGCATTTGAATATTAATCCAGGCAAGCTCAGTATCACAGGTTTCCAGCAGCTGCTGGGTTGGAGCAAAAAGCTTCGGAACAGATCATGAGAGAGGAGAGACCCATAAAAGGCATTGATTTGTCTGTGCAGAATGGATCGATGTATGCTTGGAGCAGGTTTGGGATGCAGACGGAACTTCACTTCATGACTTGGATTTGGGAGCCTGTGGGCCAAAGGTTTGGGAGCCGATCTATGGGCTTGGATAGGCTCAGCAGAAAGCCCCGGGTATCTGGAAGTGAACAGCAGATTAAGCCAATTGCATGGGGTGTCAGGACAGGCAGAAGAGAGCAAGGAGAGTCCAGGAGCAGCTGTGGGCATCCTGGCCTGGCCTGGCATCACCCGGAGCAGACGAGGTCATTGTTCTGGGACAGAGAATTCCTTCCACCTCTAAGATGGTTAGTCAGGTAACAAGCCCCTCGCCTGTCCTTGATACTCAGACATCCATTGGCAGCTTGGTATTCCAGTTCCCTTTTGGCTTAAGTGGTATGGATAGCAGTATCTGCTCCACGTGTCTCACCGTAGGATCTGCTCACCTAGGATCCTGCCCTAGGCTCTGCAGAGTTACCTAAAGTGCTTAGGTGGTCTACATGCTTAGGCTGATGAGAAAGCCAGGACCAATCTCTACCAGTTAGTACTTCTGGGAGAGCAGAGCTGCCAGGTCCCACCCCTCTGCCTGAGAGTTGAGCATCATGCGAGATGATGGCTGAGAGAATGCTGGTATTCTCTCAGCAACCTTGGCTCTGGCTCTGGGTCCACCCAATCTATGGTGGTTTTTCATCATCTGGATCCTGAGGATCTTGGAGGCTCCAGAAGGGAAACTTAACTGTTCCTGTTTTATTTTATTTATTTATTTGTTTGTTTGTTTGTTTGTTTAAAAAATACTTATCATCCATCTAGCATCTATCTATCTATCTATCTATCTATCTATCTATCTATCTATCTATCTATCTATCTATCTAGACAGGGTCTCATTTAGCCCAGGCTCCTTTGGAACTCACTATAGAAGGATCTCGAACTTCTGAATTTCCAGCCTCTTTCTCTCCAAGTGCTGTGATTCTAACTCTGCAACAGCACACCCGGCTTTGAATATTGAACCCCAAGGCTCCACGTATGCCAGGAAAGCATTCTACCAACTGAGCAACATCTTGGCCGCAATGTCTTTGCTTTCACTGCCATTTACATCATGAGCCTGACTTGATGGAAGGGGTGAGAGAATTCCCTTGATCTTCTTTTACAAGGACATTTCTCCTAATGAGGAAGGTTTGGTCCTCATGACCTCACCAGCTCCCCCAAACTTCTACATTACCAGTGCCATACATCAATTTGTGGGATGCGAACATTGTGAGCACATCTCCACTAGCTGCCATTGGTCCTTGTCGCAGTTGAGGTTCTACTGGTAACAGCTAGCTTATGTTTCCTATTGTGATGATTAATTTTAATGGTCAACTTGACACATCTAGATTTACTTGGAGAGTTTCAGTGAGGGGTTTCCTGGATAAAATTGGCTTGGTGGCATTTCTATGAGGGATTGTCTTGATTACCTAAGTGGGAAGACCAAGCCCATCGTGGGTGGCATCATTCCCTAGGAGGGAGGTCCTAGGCTGTGTAGAAGTAGAGAAAGCCAGCTGAATAGTAAACATGCACACAGCCATTCTCTGTGCTCTTGACTGTGAATGTAGCTATCTACCTTAACTTCCTTGTAAGGGTGTATTGTAACCTGAAACCAGATGCCACACAAAGCCTTTCTTTCCTAAATTGCTGTTTATGAAGATGTTTTATCACAGTCCAGTTATGAAACTAAGACAGTGGCCCTGCTGGATGTTGGAGTCTGCAGCATCATGAAGGACTGAGCCCATTTCCAGGCAAAACCATGGGATCCCTCTGCAACCTGCTGCATCTCCAGGTGGCAGGTGGGAAGCCCTGTCTTCCGTTCTCCACTGAATGGGAGGACGCTTGGGCCTGGGATGTGGGCAGATAGGTGCTTTATTCTGACTTGGTCTTAGGCTCTTGGTTGACTTAGGATAAGTCATGGTACCTTCTCACCTGGGATTGGGCTATCCCTTGACTTGTGTGTCAGACTTAGTATGGACTGTGATAGGAAGTGCCCAGATTACCACCCCCTCCCCCATCCACAGGGTCTAGGTACACATCCCCCAGCCTGTCCAGCTGGTCATGCCACACTCTGTTCTGCCTCCTTATAGGGTGAAGCAGAATATTCTCACCTCCCCAGAAAACTAGGATGTACATGACTTGGGAATGGATTCAAATAAGAAGTGTTTCTAGGCTGGGTGAAACACTCACTCCTGCAGATGACCCACATCGCATCAACATCAATGGGATCATTGATGCCTTGGTCGTGCCTGGCCTTGACAGATACAATTATCAGTCTCAGCACTCCAGACTCAGCAGCCAGTGTGGGACTCCCAGTAGCCTACACATGTGTGATGCCCCTTCTCTGGTCCACTACTTGGCTATATCTTAGGGCCTTTTAGGTACCCAAGAGCCTTGCAGCCCTCTGGATTTTAGCGCTGTGGTGATAACCATCATGCAGGCATTCTGATTGTTTTCTTTCCTTCCAGATAAGGTTTTTAAAGTAATAAAGAAAGAGGCCCTAAGGAGCCCAGATAAGGGGATTAAGGCAAGAGGAGGAAAAGCAGCCAGCATGTTCCCAGATGCCCTTGATGACCTGCAGGCAAATCCTCTCTTTTAATTGTCACTAAAGGGATTATCCAATTTCCTCCTCAGATGTAAAGTGTTGTGACTAGGCCAGCATAATTAAAGTGTGTTCCAAGGGGACAGGAAGGGGGTTCAGGTGGGCCTTGGAGAGCTGTCTGGAGAGGAATCCCATTTGCTCTGTCTCCTACCAGCCTTATCTGAAGGCAGGAGACCAAGCCTGGGCTCTGTAGCCAGGAGTAATTAAAGTACCTTTAATTAGAAGATTCCACCAAGCTCCCTGCAGTGGTGGTGCCTGGCTGCCAGTTGGTTCCCTGGTGCTCCTGCAGGGAGGTATCAGAGGGCCTCTGAAACTCTTGCGGGTCAGGAGGACATCCCAGACAGCTTTGCTGTAGTTGGTTTGCATGTGCGTGAGTCTGGCTGTTGTTGTTCCTGGCTGTTGTGTGACTTCTCTGGGGCGGTGCAATAGGTTCGAGAAGAGAATATGGAGGGAAGCCAGATGTGGGGCCAAGGCTGAGGGTGAGGCACTTGAATTCCATGGGCACTGTCAGAAATGACCACGATGTCGGCTCTGAAGCAGCACGGATATGCGAACTTGTAGTTAGTAACGGTGTCCTTCTGCAGACTCTTCGAGGAGGTTCAGTTCCTGTCCCTTCCCAACCTCTAGAGCCCACCTCTGATTGGTGGCTTGTAGCTCTCTGTCATTCAAACCGAGAGTGTGGCCCTGCTACATCCCTCTGACTCTGCCTCCACAGCCCAGTCTCCATCTTTGACATATAGCCTCCTTCTCACAGGGATCCCTGGGATGGTATTGGCCCCACCCAGAGGCCACAAAGAACTGTGGCTCTGGGGTTGGACCAGGTTGATGATGTCCAGTGTTTCTATTTACTTGATACCAGGAAGCATGTTGACTGTCACCATCCCATATTTCTCCCCCACTCTTTCAAATCCTGGAGGACTGCTCCATCCTTTGAAAACGGGACTCAAGAGTCATTTAGAAACTCTGGTTTCAAAATTGCTATTTGACTTGTTAAAAAATCACACACTGAAAACAATCACTTCTTTATCCCTTTAGATTCAACTTTGATTAATGTTTGATCCTATTTATTAGCATAGATGATTAAATTCTCTTAAGTATTTAAGTGGCACTAATAAACATAGTATGTTTGAGCTTCTTTTTTTTTTTTTTTTTGTATTTCAATTGTGTGGCTGGTAAATAGACCTTCTGAGCATTAAACAGTGCCCACGGATCTAATAAGTTAAGCTAACAAATACGGTCTCTTTCAATATCCTCTGTGAGTGGAGACGCGTGCTCTGCTCCCGTTATTGTAACCTTCTTTTAAACAATAAGTCTGAAGAGCACTGTGAGTGTGGGGCTCAAGCAAATGTGTGGGACTTGCAAAGAAGACTCGGAGTTCCGATTCCGGCTTTACGTATGTGCCACGGGGGAAGGAGCACAGTTGTGAGATGGATGAGAGAGAGAGTACGTGAGCGTGTGCCTGTGAATGTGGAGGTGAGAGGATAACCTCAGGTATCATTCCTTAAGCACACCCACTATTTGTTTGCTTGTCTATTTTTTTTATCTGTTTATGAGGCAGGGTCTCTCTCACTGTCCTGGAAAGTTATTGTTTAGATCAGGCTGGCCTTGAACTTGCAGAGAGATGCCTACATCTGTCTCCTTGGGATTAAAAGCTTAGGCTACCATGAGCCCAGCTCTACCTTCTTACCCTGGGGTTCACTGGCCAGTTGCACTTTTTGCTGCAGCATCTCTCCACTCAAGCATCCCGAAGGACCTACTTCATGGCACTTAGCAGTATGATGTAACCTGGCCTGAGGATCAAGCTGATCGAGCATCTCCCAGTACCTATGACATGAGCCCTGAAGCCCTTGGTTGTTCTAGAAACGTGGCCAATCTAGGCACAGAGGTAAGCTTGGGACTCCTAAAAGACAGTTCCCCCAATAAGCTCCTGGTAAGAAGGAAAGAACTGGGGACCACCCAGACAAAAGGCAGCCATAAGAAACAGAAGGAATGGTCCTCTGAGGGAGACCCGTGACTGTATGTTCATAATCACCTATCCCACAGGTGATGAAATCCATCTGATAAAAGCTGCCAGAATCATATATGGATTACTGGGGACCGAGCATGGCAGGTGTTCCTAGGATAGTCATCTCCATCGTGGCTCAGTAGTAGCTCCTTTCTACTTTTGTTACCAGACACTTGTGTCTTTTGTCCTTTGATCTCTTGCAGGGGCCTTTGTGACACATTTGTCTGTCCTCTTGATGGCTCTTATGCAGCCCGTGTTTGGGGACAGAACAGAACTTTGGGGACACTTAGTCTCGTGGTACGAGTATGTGTCCTTAAGTGCTCCTGTTGAGTGTAGACTGGGGAGCAGGGCAGATGGGATGCATTCTGCGTCTGTGCTCAGTTTGGGAGCTTGATGCCAGGATTTATCCACAGCAGTGAGCAAGTCCCCCCCCCCCCCCATGCCTGATGTTTCCCACTGTCACCTATGCCTGGCTCCACTGGTCTCTAAAATTTTAACCATTTCAGTGAGAAATTGTTAGCTTGATATATGTATATGTGTGTATGTATCCTATATATATGCATATGTATATATGTATGTGTGTATTTTTCCTGCATATATGTATATGCTTTACATACACACACACACACACACACACACACACACACACACGTGTGTGTGTGTGTGTGTGTGTGTGTGTGTGTGTGAAGTAGCTGCAAAGGCCAGAAGGGGGTATTGGATCCCTTGGAACTGAAGTTACAGACAATTTTAAGCCACCATGTATGTGCTGAGAACCAAACTCTGGCTCTCAGCAAGAGCGGCCACGGCTCTTTTAACTTGTCTCAAAGTTTCAGGGAGAGCTATGCAGCTCAAAAAGTGACAGAATGCTTGTCACATACATGCAAGGCCTGGGTTCAGTTTCCAGAATAGCAAAAGCAAAAACAAAACAAAAACAAAAACAAAAAAACAAAACCACCACCACCAATAACAAAATATCTGCCTTAAACCCTCAACTGTTTTAGCACCAGACTGGATAGTGCACAACGATAATCCTAGCACTAACGAAGCAGAGGCAGGAGGATCACCTTGAGTTTGAGGTTAGCCTAAGCTATAAAGTAAAATTCTGTCTCACAAACAAGTGCAGGCCACGTACATCAACATGCCTTTAGGTGGCAGCATGGCCCACAGACACCAACATGGCTTCAGATAGCATAGACCATGGACATCTATTTGCCTTTAGTGGTAACACAGATCACGGACATCAACACAACCCCTGCTGCAGTAAGACTATGGATACAGTAATTGTCCCTTGGTGGCAGCATGGACCATAGACATCAACAATGGCTTCAGGCAGCAGCACGGATCATGGATATGTGCACAGCCTTCAGTGACAACACAAGCCAAGGACCCAGACGTAGCCCTCAGTTTCAGCATAGCCCACAGACATCAACATGGCCTCAGGCTGAGTGCTATGATGGTGTCTGTGGCCCGTGCTGCAGCAGAGTGCTGTGTTGATGTCCATAGGTCTGTCCAGTGGGTTGGCAGTACTGTCACAGCAGACCACGCTGAGGTCTGTGGCATATGCTGATGTCAGAGATCAAGTAGAAGTCCATGATCTGTACTCCCTCTGACCGCAAAAGGCAAGAAAGAAAACTGCTTTTGCTATAGCACTGAGGAGTGCAGACTCACACTGGAGAAAGAGGGACATAGAAGGCTTCTGTGACAACCCCCACCCCAACCCCCAAAAGTAACAGCCTAGACAGAAAGCCATGGAAGAGAGTTCTGAAAAAGTGTGATAAGAATGCTAAAGTGTAGCTCTCCACTTTAGATGGCTTCTAGCAGGGATGCAGGTGGGAAAGGACTCAGTTTTCTTTAAGGGGCTGACCCCTGGGAGGTTGACCACGCTCTGGTGAGTGTATTGGCAAAACAGATTGTATTCCTCATCCTTCTCTTGCTCCTCCTCCTCCTCTTCCCCCTCCTCCTTCTTCATTTTCTCTTCCTCCTCCTCCTCCTCCTCCTCCTCCTCCTCCTCCTCTTCTTTCTTTTGGAGGAGGTCACAAAGGTGGTGGGGTAGGCCTGGAAGGACTGGGAAATGAGTGTGATCAAGATTCATGATGTGAAATTCCCCCCCATCAATAAAAATATAAAAACAAACAAGTGAATAAAAGAATAAACAAAGTTGGATGCTCTTTTGTATTTCCCATTTAGTATTCTACTTAATGAAGTACCTCCTCAAGGCTATTACCTTTAAAATTTTTCCCTGCATGACTTCTGTTGAGAAAAATAGTCTTCCAGACCTGGTAGCATAGTTTTATCATCTCAGCTAATCAGGAGTCCGAAGCTGGAGAATCAAACATTCAAGGCTTATCTAGAATGCAGAGTGAGTTCGGGACTTTCCTGGACAATTTAGTGAGACACCATCTCAATATAAAAACTCAAAAAGGGCAGGTGATGGGGCTTTGTGGCAGAGCATGTGCCTCCCATGTGAGGCCATGGCTTTATACCCCAGGGAAACGGAAAATGAGCACCAGCTGCTCCCACTGCAGACATACTGTCTGAGCTTTGCCCTTCTGCTCTTGAATGTCACCCTCTGGGAGACCTAAAGATGCTTAATTTTCCTGAAATGCAGCTTGCTACCTTGCCTTTTTATTCAGTGCGTCCTGCTTCAGAATCTTCACCTTCCGCAGGGTCACAATGATGCTCTTCTGTCCCAGGGTCATGGTGATGCTCTTCTGTCCCAGGGTCATGGTGATGCTCTTCTGTCCCAGGGCCATGGTGATGCTCCTCTGTCCCAGGGTCATGGTGATGCTCTTCTGTTCCAGGGCCATGGTGATACTCCTAAGTCCCAGGGTCATGGTGATGCTCTTCTGTCCCAGGGCCATGGTGATGCTCTTCTGTCCCAGGGCCATGGTGATGTTCTTCTGTCCCAGGGTCACGATGATGTTCTTCTGTCACCAACTAGATTCAGTGTCTTCTACTCATGGTTTGGCATTGGGTCCCCTGGAGTCTGTGTACAGGCCAGTCAGTCACCTCGGTTCCCCACATGACCCACAGAGTCCAGGATGCAGGAACTTCCTCACAGCATGGCTGAGCCCATTGTCAAATCTACAGCCCACTATGTGACTCCTGTCTCAACACTCTGCGCTCTGTGTGAGTTTCCTATTCCAATACTTTTGTTTGGTTGCTTTGCTTTGCACCTTTTGATAGATGATTGTTGATTAACACCATCACCTCCCCACCTCCATTCAGCCTCAGGGTTCACCCTGGCACATACTCTGTAGGTTTCAGTAAATATACAAAGCCACACAGCACAGCCTCAGACAGAAGAGCTCCACCCCTTCCTAGACTTGCATATTCCTCCCTGTCACCTCTGATCTTTACAATATACTTTTAAATGTGATTAAAAAAAAAACCAGACAAATATAAACACAACACATTTTAAACACTTTATTGGTGACCCAGTGGTTCTAAGAACATTCACATTGTCACCACCCTCAGTCTTCCTGCCTTTCAGAACCAAAACTCTGCACCCACCAAAGGCCAATTTCCCACCCCTACTCTCATCCTGGACCACCAAGGCCAAGTTCACATTTCTGCACTGGGTTCTTGATGCTGTATGTCCTGTCTTCACATCACTCAG
This sequence comes from Mus pahari, assembly GCF_900095145.1. Classification (NCBI taxonomy): domain Eukaryota; kingdom Metazoa; phylum Chordata; class Mammalia; order Rodentia; family Muridae; genus Mus; species Mus pahari. The sequence goes on from NC_034606.1 coordinate 51,868,610, forward strand.
TCCTTACTTTTCCTGATGGGTCAGACTCACATAGCACTTTTTCTCAAGCCTGAGCCCTCCTGTAGCCTGGGAGTCAAGACTTAGACTTGTATAAGCTGATTGTGGGGCTGTGAACCTTGCCAGGAAACTTGGTAAAGTTGAGTGGGTTGGAAGCCCTGGAACCTCATACCAGAGGACAGTAGGAGCTTCACCTGCTTCCAACCAGACCCCTGTCACATGACCACACTCCCTACATAGGAATGTGACTTACGATCAGATAGGTCACATAGATCAGAACAGAATTATCTATGCTAATGAGGTATCTAGAGGCCATGAGGGTTTAGCCAATAAGCTTCCCTTCCACCCACATTCCTTCCTGCAAAAGTTCTGTAATCTCTGGTCCATCCTGAGGAGATGATATTTACCCATTTTCCATGATGAACAATCAATAAACAGTTTCAAATCAAAGACTGTCTCTCTCATCAGGAACTGACCCAGGAGCATAGAGGAAGCCTTTGTCTGTCCCTCCCAGACTCACCACTGCTGAACTAAGCTGGAGTTTCCTATTCCCCCAGCCTGGGCTTGTGTTGTCCTCAGCCCTCTGGACTCTTCCATTTCTAACTCTTTGCAACCTAGCTGCTCTGGATGTCCAGGAGTTTGGGACCAACCCCACCACCACCACCACCACCACCACCACCACCACCACCACCACCACCGCAGACTGCATTCTCCTACTCCCTGAGCAGTATATCAGCACCTCCTGTAAGCCCTTCACCCAGCAGCAGATGTAGGGTAAATGCAGTTTAGCATCTATCTCCCATTTTGCCTGCCCAAGTGGTATTCCCATACCCCAGTGGGAGGAGGAACACAGGACCTAACCTGCTGACCTTTCATAGGGTATGGAAATATTGTCAAAAGTTCTATGCTCTTGCTGTGCTAAAAACCCCTCTGAGTGTGTCTCGTGACCCTTCCTGATCACAGGCTACTCTGTCTGAGGAAGAAGACCCTTTCTAGTCTTTCACTCTCAATGTCTGTGTTTGGGATGGCGATAGGTAACTGTGGCTACCAACATGAAGACATCTGGAATTGACTGAGAACTGGATACTCTCATAAGGGAGCTGAGCTCCAGGTCTCAGGAAAGAGCATCAGGCACCATTAACCATTGAACCCTCTCTCCAGCCCCCTCATTACTTCTATGTATCTCAGCTTCTTAACTTCTTCAGCTCAAAGTGTCTTTCTCTTTGCATTCACTTTTAAAGGATGGTTTTTGTGAGTTATAAGATTCTTTGTTGGTAGTGGTATTAAGGTTCTCTAGGGGAACAGAACTCATACAGTGGGTACACCTCACAAGGGATTTTCTTCAATCAGATTACGCTACAGAGTTTGGGTTTGCCAACAATGGCTGTCTCATATCTGAGAGGCTGAAAGCCTAGTAGCTGCTCAGTCCAATAAACTGGGTCCCTGCCTCAGCAGCCCTCTCCTAGTGCTGAAGGCCTGGAGGGTTGCTGGAGGGCTGCTGGCCTTCAAGCGACACTGAAAGCCTGAAGATGCTGGTTCTCATATCCAGGATGATAATCATCATCTCATCATCAACAGAAAAGATGAACCCAACAGCAAGAGTGAAAGCCAAGCAAGCCACAGAGCTTAGCTTCCCTTACTCCATGTCCTTTACCTGGGCACTAGCAGGAAAGGTCCCTCCCACCTTTTAGGTAGATCTTCCCCCGCTCATTAACAGTCAAGAAAACTCACCGAAGACAAAGAGGATCTAAACAATTCCACACTCAGATTCTCTTCCCCGATGATCCTTAGTTGTGTCAATGTGGACAGTTAAAACTGACCAAGAGTAATTTCCTCTGTTCATTACACAGTCTGTGTCTGCCCTGGCCTCTGGACTCCATGGTTCCTGAGGAAGGTCTATCAATAGTCTGATTAGAAATCGGTGCCTGGTAGTGATTTATCACAGGGTCAGTTCCCCAGACTTAGCAATTTGAGTCGAGATTATTATTTTTTCCTTCTGTCTATTTAGGTGGGTTTCTGAGTGCCACCAGTGAGTATCTCATGCCATTGTCCCCCTTCCACACTGGAACGTCCACCCTCACTCCATGTCTTCTTTTAGGTCTGTAAGGTCTGTTGGCACCATAGTTCTGAGGTGTCTTAGCTACTTCTCTGTTGCTGTGATAAAACACCAGGGCCAAAAGCAACTTATAGAGGGAAGATTTTATTTGAGCTTATGGTTCCAGAGTGACAAGAGTCCATCATAGCAACAAGGCACAGAAGCAAGTAGCAGACATGATGGCAGGAGCAGGAACCCAAGAGGTCATATCTTAACTGCAAGGACAAACTGGTGACAGTGAATTAGAAATGTGGCAAGGCTATATATTCTCAAAGCTCACCCCTGTGGCATACTCTGCCTAGCAAGACTGTATCATCTAAACCTCCCCAAACACCATGACAAACCAGAGAGCCCACCTATTCAAACGTCTGAGTTTATGGTGGGTATTTCTCATTCAAACCACCACATCTGGTCTTTGCCCAGCTGATCTGCTGTCAGGTCTCTCTCTTTCAGGCAAGAGTCCAACTGATTTATTTTCTTCCTTCAAATGGTCATACCTTCCCATTTCATTTTATGGATGATGATGATGATGATGATGACGATGACGATGATGATGATGATGATGATGATGGGCTGGTTACAAACATGACATAAGAATCTTATAGTGTGGCAACTCTGAAGAGATCACTCTCTTTGTCTTTAAGGGTTTCTTTAAAAGGACTTTGTTGGGGGCTGAAGAGATCACTCAGAGCTTAAGAGCACTGACTGTTCTTCCAGAGGTCCTGAGTTAAGTTCCCAGCAACGATATGGTGGCTCACAACCATCTGTAAGGGGATCTGATGCCCTCTTGTGGTGTGTCTGAAGAGATTGACAGTGTTACTCACATACATAAAATAAATAAGTCTTTGAAAAAAGTTAAACAATAAAAAAAAAAAAAAAGAAGGACTTTGTGGAATGTCTTTGTGCCAGAGTCCAGGGGAGAGACAAATAGTCTCTGGTTTTTCCTCAGCTCCTGTCTGTCTTATGCTACATAGTAGGTGTCTAAGCTCTTTATATGGGACTGTTTCAGAATGCCCCTGTCCTCAAGAGATTGGTTCTTAAAAAGAAAATACCAAGGAGGAATAGAAAAAAATCCCCACCCATCCATCAGTGAGAGATGGCCACTGTGTGCCACCGTTCATACTCCTGTGTCTGCACGTCACAATCAGAGGTGTGCTGGGAGTGCTGACTCCTGATAACCACAGCATGAGGTGATCAAGGGTCACCTGACTCTCATGAATGAGCTGCACTCGAGCTGCTCTAGGAACATGCATTGATGTCTGTGCTGGCCTAAGAGTGGAGGATGGGAAGCTGTTATCAAACCAAGAGCTGAAATATGATCCAACCTTCACTTCAGTTTAGGCCCAAGTCTGAGCCTGTTGGCTTTGACCTTGGTTTTCAAAATGGCGGCACCCGACAGTTTCTGCCTGTGTGATTGTGGTCTGGATGACAGTAGGGATTCCAGGAATCTTGTCTATGTGGTCTCTCGGGTCCTTTGCATGTTCTAATGGTTCCTGGCATCTGCTCATGCCAACTTTCTCTTCTTCTCTGCAATCAGGTGGCTTTGCTCTGTTTGCCTGTTTGCATTTCTGGCATCCCTCTCCTACCCTGTTTTCATTGGGATTTCATAGAATCTATAGTTAAAATTAGACAAGACTGACAGTTACTAAAGCATTGTGTGCCTTTAAATCCTTGATGACCTAAGTTTATTTAAGTATGATTTGAGAGTTTTCTTAGTAATATTCATTGTCCATACTGTAGAGTGCACATCTACCTTTAAATATTTTCCCCTAAGAACTGGACTTTGTTTTCAATACCATCATAAGTGGAAATTAAAAAAAATCTGATTATAAATCTCAGGATGGAGACATTATTTGTTTATCATTTGAACTGAATCTCACTGAAGTCCCTTGTTAATTCTAATAATATTCATATTTTTTCTGATTATTTTGGAGTTTCCATCATACCTAGCTGTGGTGTTTAAAATTTCCTGTCTAATTATTATGCATTTCCTTTTTTTTTTCTCATTGGAGAAAGTTTCAGAAATTATTTTCTCTCTTGTGATCTCAGGGGAAAACTTTTAGTGTTTTCTCAGAGAACATGAGACTGGCTGTGAATTATTCTCCATTTTTTAGAGCCCCTTAGTAGAAAAGTTCGTTCTATTCTTGGCCAGGCACTGACTGTGTGGCAAGGGGTTGTTAATGGCTCTTCTTTGTACCTTCTGTTCCACATTATATTGTACACTCTTTGGAGGTTGTGAAGAACTCACCATGAAGATGCCGAATTTCTTTGCGTGCAAGAAATTGTTTAGATTAGGAACGAAAGTTGGCTTAATCCGTCAATGGCCCCATTTAACAGTTACCATTATGTAACACGAGGGAGCTGTGTCTGACAAGGGGCGTGTACCCGTCACCCAAAGTTCCAAACCGTTGCTGGTGCAAAGCCTTCAAAATGCCTTCTTGTCTTTGAAGACCTGTCGAGGCTGCAGGAGCGTCTCCTCTGAAAGCTGGAGGTATATGCAGTAGATTTCCTTTGAAGATTTCACTTGAGTCTGCGGGGAAGTCTTATTTTGAAGAGTCATGGTATCTACCATGATGTCTCCTTTCAAGATTCCTTGAGTCTGCAGTGTGACGTCTCCTTTCAAGACTCATGAAGGTTGCCACCGGCATCGCTGTTAACGACTTGTTGAGTCTACAGTGACGTCTCCTCTCAAGACTCACGGAAGCTTCCATGACATCACTTTTGAAGGCCTGTTGGGTCTTCAGTGAAGTCCTTGAAGACTGGGTGTATCCGCAGTGGCATCTCCTTGGAAGCCTGCCTGGACTCTTAGGCATCCTCATGCCTTAGCTTCCTAACTATTGCGACTACAGGCGTGAGCCACCACATCCAGCTTGTTTCTCATTGTAGTGCAATTTAAAGTATCAGACTTCAGAATGCAAATTACTTTTAAAAAATTTTTATTTCTATTTTATGTACCTTTGTGTTCTGTCTGCATGTCTGTCTGTGTGAGGGTGTCAGATCCCCTGAAACTGGAATTACAGACAGTTCTAAGGTGCCATATGGATGCTGAGAATCGAACACGGGTCCTTTAGAAGAACAACCAGTGTTCTCAACTGATGAGGTATCTCTCTAACACTGCAACTTTCTCTTTTAATTGTGCGTCTGTTGCATACTTACGAGTGCCTACAGATGTATGTGCTTGTGCACTTATCCTGAGGCCAGAGGGAGGACATTGAGTTGTCTGCTCTATCAGTTTCCGCTTTATTTTGCTTGAGGTGGGGTCTCTTGCTGAACAGGGAGCAAGGCTGAAAAATTCTCCAATCCTGGATCCCCCACAGTGCTGGAGTAGCAGGAGCACTCTTACCAAGCTTGCATCTTTCTTAAGTGGCCTATATTTGGGTTTGCTTATCATTTAGTCTGACAATTTTGCCATGGATTTGGAAGACAGACTCACTGTGTTCAGTATAATTGCTGAAATATTTTAAATTTAGCTGTGACCATTTATTTTCTACTTGTTCTATTTTAAATGTGTTTCTGCCTTGTACTTTTTGCAGTCTTTGATAAACACTGGTGCTAATCTGACCTGTATTCTGAGGGCTTTCTTGCCTGCACTGTTCTCTGGGGCTTAATGTCGTGGCTGTCTTAGCTCAGTGCCTTTACCACGTTGAGCATGCAAAAACCGAAGCGTTTGTGGTTTGTGGATCACAGTCTCTGCACTCCTGCGGCCAGTGCGTTCCGACCTTCACACACATTTTCTCAGCTTCTCTTTTCCTTTCTGCAGTTCACAGAGGAGGCTGCGGGTTTCACTCATTCCCACCAGCCATGGTAGGCACTCCTGCTCATGAGTGCTTAATGATGCCATCAGTCAGCCTCATATTATCTCCAGAACATAAGCTTCATTATCCTTGTCCAAGCAGGAAAGTGCCACTCACACAAAATGCCGAATCCAAAAAGGCTGAGAGTATTTCTTGCTAAGTAAGGGAGAGCCATGCCTGGAGGACGCTGTCACCTAAACAAGGTAAATTGCCTGTCTGGTGGAGGGCTGGGGAAGCACGGAGCAGAGGCTGACAGGCTTCCGGAGGGACTGTCTGGGGATGGATGACCTTGGGTGTAGATGCAGGTTAGTGGAATCAGGTTGTCATTGAAGCAGTGGCTGTCATCTGGAGGCATACTCACAAATGGGTAATGGTCCTCTGGATCAACAGAAGCCTAAAGCCAGCACTGTTAGCTAACCATCAGTGTATGAAGAGCACCTGTCCTCTTCCTTCTTGAATTTGGATTTGGAACTGAACTTGGAGAAGTAGAGAAGTGTATGTGTATGCATGCCTTCATGTGTGCATGCATGTTTACATGCGTGCATGCATGTATGTGTCATGCATGTGTGTGTGTGCATGCATGTGTGTATTCACAGATTCATATCTTTGACAGGAACAGGCCAGAGAAGGATGCTGAGAGCTCTATTCTTCTCTACCTTATTCCTAGGAGGCAGGATTTCCCACTGAACCTCAACCTCAATGTCCCTTGAGTAGGGTGGTGACAGTCAAGAGCCAGTCATCCTCCAATCTCTACCTCCCCTGGCATGGGAGCTGCCAGTGTACAGGGCCACGCCCAACCTTTGCTAAGTGGATGCTGAGAATATGAACTCAGGTCCTCAAGTTGGTACAGCAAGCATTCCTACGCACGGAGCCTTCTCCCCCAGCACCTGAGAAATCTTTGCTCTCATTTTTGTCATATGCCAGAGGACACTGAGACTCAGACCAGTTAGTGACTATCTTTGTTTTGTCCTTTTACTGTAATGAGATGTCCTAACAAAGGCAACTTAAGGAAGGAAGGGTTGATGCCAGCTCACAGTTCTGGTAGTCTACTGTGATGGAGAAGTCAAACCCACAAGGGCTTGAGGGAGCTAATAATGCCACAGTGACATCCAAGATGCAGAGTCTCAGCTGCTTACTGTGTAGCTCAGACTCCCTGGTTTTTAAATCTATTTTAGGGCCCTGAGCAACTTGCAGGTTGTGTCTTTTCCCAGTGAACTCAGTTGAGATAATCCAGAGTTAACTTCACTTGGTTTGGTCAATTTTTCTCTCCAGGCTGGAGTGACAGGCTACACCCATCAGGGATGTGGCCGCGGGGGCAGGGGGGCTTCTTCATTCTGATGTATCTTCAACCAACATTCTTAGACTCTGAGATTTTTGCCCAGCAGGTGGGCACAGGGTATATATTTGAGAGTGGACATAGTTGCATGGTCCTGGCTGGTCTACAACTTGGTAGGGTAGGGTGGCTTCAGTTTGCCATAACCCTCCTGCATCAGCCACCTGAATGCTGACATTATAGGCAGGCACCACCATGTCTGACCTGAAATCTATAATCATGTTATTGTTTTAAGGTGCACTTGAGTGAGCCCTGTTGAAATGGTCTCTCTCCTAAAGATCCCAGTGGCTTTCAAGTCTCTCTTTGGAGGGGGGACAGACCTTATAGTACATACTTTAGCCAGTATTCAAATCTACTGTCTTTATCTTTTAAGAAAACCATTGCAATTTAATTTTATTTGTGGTGTGTGTGTGTGCGCGCGCGTGCACGTGTACACACGTGAGCATACATGTACCTGACCATGTGCCAGCGTGCTTTTGCAGAGGTGAAAGAACAGCTTGTAGGACTTGCCTTTCTCCTCCAATTGTGTGGTTTCAAACTCAACCCCCATCCTTGGCAGCAGTCACCTTTATCCACTGAGCCAGCTCCCTGGCTCTCTTTACTTTCTGACTTTCTATTCTCTTTGGCTATTGTATTTATCTACTTGCAGCTGAGTTCTTGAATTGCAGAGCTCCCCCAATGTATCTCCAGCTAAGTGATGCCCTTTATCCTTGGGTCCTGATCCCAAGCCCTGCGGTGGTGGAATATACTTGCTTTGTTGCAGTGGTGGAATATACTTGCTTTGTTCAGGCATAGGCTGCAGGCCTTTGGTGTTATGTAAGAAAAGCCAAATTGGTTGGAGAAGGACTTTCCTGTCTGTCTCCCAGCCTTACACTTCTGCAATTTGAATTTAGGTTTTGAGCCCTGCTCCAGCTAAATAATCACCAGGCTGCGTGGGTGGGTTTTGATTGTAGCTTTGCCCATGAGGTCACCCAGTTGTCCTCAGTGACATCTGTTAAAAAGTCCTTTCTGTCTTCACTGTGGTGTTCTCTCCCATAAAACAGGCCCTACACACGCCAGGTCTGACTGTGAACGCTCTATCTTCTTCTATTTATGTATTTCATCTTTCTGAAACAAACCAGACTTTTCAAAAGGATGTGGCTCAGTGGATAAAGCACTCGCCCCACTCAAGTCTAAGGGCCAGAGTTTGGGTCCTCATAACACACATAAAAGCCATGCAGATGAGCTGGCTGCCTAGCTGGAGTAGCCAAATTGGTGAGTTCTGGGTCCAGAGAGAGATCTCGAATTAATAAATAAAGTGGAGGGTGATAGAAGAAGATTCAGGGTATTGACTTTGACCCTTTACAGGCACTTACACGCATTTGCATGCATAAGTGTGCCCACACACATACACACATGCATGCCACATGTGTACACACAACAGAACAAAAATAAATACTTTGCCTATTCTTTCCTGTCTTGTGGGACAGGCCCTTTTCATTATTCTATTGATTTTTCTCTCTCAAGTGGTTCGTTTGCTTGTCCACAGACCCCAAGTCTTTCATATGTTACAGTAGGGTTGTTGGAGTCTTTGAAAATCATTGATAATTTTTTTCATTGGAATCTTATTAAAGGCTTTTGGGGGGCTGGTTCAAGGGGGAAGCAATGCCATGATCCCCATGCTGAGGGGCCCTTCCTTGGATAGTATGTTTCCCTACATTTTAATCTTTCTTTGTGTCTCTTAGGACTTTCTCTAAGAGGCCTTGTGAACTCTCTGATGTGTCCTCAGTCTCTCTTGCTATTGTAAACTTCACAATGACACTGCGATGTCCTGCAAGTTACAAATGACAGGTATGAAGACAGCTGTCGCATGGCTGACACCTTACTTCCCCAAATTTCCAGAGATTCTGTTCTTCTTTATATTTTCTATTGTTTTTAATGCTTATGAGGAAATTTTAGGAGTTCAAATTTCCTACAAGTAAGAACCAGTTAGCTCTGCCCTGTGCTGCCTTCTCCTGGCTGATCATCTTTCTCTTGGCACTCTGTTGGGCAGGGCGTTGCCAGTAGAGGTGATATTTTTCTTGACCTGTGGCTTAGATCTGTTATGGTTTGCTATAAGAGACATACTGTGGACATCAGATAAACAGTAGACCCCAGGTCCACTTGAGGGGTTGGCAAGGACGTGGCCTGGACACTTCTAAGAAGCAAGGCACTATCTTGGTTCAGACACAACTTTGAAGATAGTAAAGTTCATTGTCACAAAGTAGCTTTTAGAAAAGAAGCAGGTGGTAACAGACTTATATTGGAAATATCCACCCCACCCCCTCCCATCCCATTCAGGAATCTATTTTTTATGTTTTTAGTGACATGCGGTCAAATAGTCTTGAAATATTACATGGGGAATTCCAGCTAGACAAATCAAAAAATTTCCATTGCACAAGGTACTGAGTAGATGGTTTGATAGTGAGATGGTTTGATATTGCTGTCTCCTACCTGTGATAGGAATCACGTCTTCGTCTAGCATCCTTGTTCTGTCTATGCTACCTGAATGTTAGTCCCTCAGTGCTCTCGATGGTCAGAATGACCATTACCATTTGCTTGGGTTGAGGCCAAATAACCCTTATTTCATTTAATAGTGCCCCCAAAGTCCGGGATAAATGGCGCTTAGAAAATGAGCATCCCAAAGAGAAGCCATGGCATGCTTCCTCCAACTGAAGAGTGACCTTTCTCAAGTCAGCAAAGTGAAAAATGAAATACTATGCTTGACTTCTATGGCATGCCGTCTGTACTACAATAAGGTGGAGTGGGGGGAGGAGAGGGGAGGAGAGGAGAGGAGGGGGCATATTTAATACAGGATAATATTTATGGCAGGATATTGCTATAGTTGTCCTATAGCATTTGTGACTGTTACTCTCTTCCTATATTTAATTTAGAAGTTAAACTTGGCCTCAGAGCTGTTCAAATAGGGAAGCAGCATTTTACAGAAGGATCAGTGCAGGCTGCAGTTCCAGGTCTACTGGGATTCCTGAAGGGTGCTCTCTACAGGTACGGGGGCACTGCTAGGCAGGCCTGACGCAGGGTTGAGGATGGCCCCAGGTTCTCAGCATCAGCACCTTGAGTGGGAATCTTTGATGAAAGCCATAGGGAGGGAGCGATGATGCCCCCGTCCATAAAAGAACTGCCCCCTACAGTCTGCCAGGAAAGAGGACTTCCCTCTATTTCTGCCTATCTGCAAATGTGTCATATTATTTACAAATGCATTAGGTGTTTATTAAAGACTATTTCTCTGGCCAGTTCTGTCAATATTTGGCTTTCATTAAGTCAGTTACGCACCTCAAAAGAGTGAATCATATTTTCATTTATGTGTCTGATATGCATGTGTGTGTGTGTGTGTGTGTTCTTGTGCAGGAGCACACATGCACATCAGTCTAGGAGCTTACATTCACCAATGCCTGTGGAGGCCAAAGCAGGCACTGGGTGTTGTTCTGGATCCCACCCTACTGTATTCACTGAGGAAGGGTCTCTTGATGAGCCTTGGAACTCAGATTCAGCTAGTCTAGCTGCCAGGTTCCCGAGGGCTCCTCTGCAGTGCTGGGATCCACGGGGCTTCCAAGCCTGCACAGCTTAGACTGGTTTCTGGGGCTTTGAACTCTCACCTTACATTAGCATATTCCTCAGATGTATCCACTGAGCCATCTCCCCTGCCAGGCAATCAATGGTAATTATAGGTTTTCTGAGGTAAATGCCTTTTACTCTTTTGAATAATTCAATTTATAGTGATATGTTATTTCTTTTCTTTTTTTTTTTTAAAAAATATTCAACTATTAGCAAATGCAAGCTTGTTCACGGGTGAAAAGTCCATAGACATTGCTTTTGGAAAGCTGTGTTTACAGCTTCGGGATCAAAATTCTAGACATTCAAAATTCTCTCTCCTCTCCCTCTCCTCTCCTCTCCTCTCCTCTCCTCTCCTCTCCTCTCCTCTCCT
>NC_034606.1:51879978-51882318 GCF_900095145.1 Mus pahari
CTCCCCTCCCCTCCCCTCTCTCCTCATTACCCTCTCTCCTCATTAAAGACATTCCTTTTTGGAAGTCTAAGGAACTCTCCCTAGGATCTTTTTAGATTTTAGATCTGTAATTTTTTTGCTGTTGGTATTATTTCCTCCAAGGAGAAGTTTTAATTACATCACAATATTTAAATTGGGATTTTTTTTCCCATTTCCTCTTGTTCTAGTTTGGAATATTAGATTTTTTTTTTCCAGACATAGCTCCACTTTGCCTCCATCGTCAAATTTGTGCCTTTACTTAAAAATTCTGTAATGCTTGTCTTGTTATTTACCATTCAGAGTCTGGGCTTGGTCACAGCTTTTCTCTTCATTTTAGTGGCTGGTTTTTGAGGGGCCCCCTGTGTCTGACTCATCTTTATAAGGGGCTGCCCTGGTATCACTGACCTTGATCTTACTAATGTCTGGTCCCTGTCTTATCCCCTTTGAGGTCACATCTGTGAACCACTCCTGGCCCCCTCTTGGCTTTGCTCTTGAGGGACTGCTGCAGCTGTTGTCATGGTTTCTGTTGAATGTGTTTAACCTTCCGCAGTCCCCACTGAGGTGTAGTCCTACTGTGCTGTGAGTCTTTTCCTGTTTCCCTGCACTTTGGACATGCAGTGCTGTTTGCCGGTCATCTGTCAATGGTTTCAACAGTTTCCCCTTGCCCGTGGGCATTAAGGGGTCCTCAGCCTTGTCCCTCACCCTGTGAGAGCACCCTGCACACCCCAGCATTTTGCTTTGGACTCAATCCTGCCATTTTACGTGTATTTATCTTCTTTTATTTACACCTTTGTGTTGTTGCTGTTGCTCCTTTGACCGGCTGGCTTCTAGGACGCCTTTGCTGAGATCCCGAGTGATAAATTTCCTCTCTATTTTCGCTCATATTTCTGTCTGTTGTGCTCTTTATATTGTGAGATGCTATTTTAGAGGCATGTGCATCCCCGCACTCTCCCTGAAATGAAAGTTCGCTCTGCCAACACAGCACGCAGCGTCCTTAAAACACACTCAGGCCAGTGATGCAGCCCTGACTTGTGTGTGATGAAAAGACAAAACAAAGCAAAACAAAACAAAAGGAGCCTCTTGGTGGAACAACCCACTTAAGCAGCCCTATGGTGCCTTTTAATGATGCAGTTCCTTCGTCTGTGTGAATTTCCATTTCAGTTGGCCTTTCTTATTAGGAACCAGCAAAGCAGCGCTCTGGGCTCCCCAAGGCTTGCAGAATGGAGGCTGGCAGGCCACAGATCCTCTCCCTGTACTGTGACACTGGCCTCTGTTTCAAGTTCCTCCATTCCTCCACCTCTTCTCCCTCCTCTCTCTGCTTCCTTCTTCCCTCTTGCGTCCCTCCTCCCTTCTTTTCCTGTCTCCCTCCTCCTTCCCTCTCTTCCGGTTCTCTTTCTTTCGGTTCTCTTTCTTCTGGTTCTCTTTCTTGCTCTTCTTCTTTTTCTGCTTCCCTTCTCACCTCCCCATCCCTGTTTAACAGCTCCTTTTTTTCTTCTCCAAGTTGTAAAATACACGAAGTGAAGGACACGAAGCCCGGTGTGTGGGTTGGTCAGCGTGTCTCTGGAGACCTCCGCTAACCAGAGTCACCCCAGGCTGCTCTCCTTTGTGTCTCTCCATCCTGCCCCCCTTTGAACCTATCTAGGCTCCCTTAGCTTTAAAGTGTGAACCTGTCTCCCTGCTGTCCTCAGGGGCTGCCCAGCCTCTTCTGTCTCTGCTGATTCTGTGAAAGGGATCCTGGGGGGAATCTCACTCACCCGGGTCTTTGCTTTCAGGCTTCCCGAGTTACACTGGAGTCTGCTCCGCTGGGTGCCAGAGGTCAAGGTGCATCTCACTGGAAGTTGCCCCTGCCCCTCCCACCGCTCCCCCACCCCTGCCCCTCCCACTGCTCCCCCCACCCCAGGGCCAAGATGAGATCTGAGCTGCGTCCCTCCCATCATTGATCTTGCCTAGAGTTTGTTACGGGTTGATTAGCTGTGAATGCATTTATCTTCCACTGACCTGTCAGTGGTGCGGGCCTGGGTTTGCTTTGCTTTCCATGAGAAGCCTGTGAACCCTTGCTAGTTCCTGCTCTCCCCTATCTCTCACTCTTTCCCTTTTCTTTCCTTTTGTCTCTTCCTCTCCCCTCCCCATTCCTTTCTATTCACTCAGGCCCCTCTTCCCCTTCTTGGCTTCCTTCTTTCCTATCCCCTTCCCTTCCTTCCTTCCTTCCTTCCTTCCTTCCTTCCTTCCTTCCTTCCTTCCTTCCTCCCTTCCTGTTGCTTCCCCTCCCCCTCTCTTCTTCACTCAACCATTCCCTCCCTTTCTCCCTCTCCCTCTCCTCTC
>NC_034606.1:51882423-51907600 GCF_900095145.1 Mus pahari
AGAAACACATATATACACACATATACATATACTCATACACACACTCACACTCACTCATATAAAAATACACATTGACACACATACACACACAAACACTCATGCATAGACATCCACAAACATCCACATTCATATACATTTTACACACACACACACACACACACACACATACACACACACACGAAAATGTAAGAGACACACTGAACCACTGACAGTTATGTAATAGTTCAGTTGTCAAAGTCCCACAAATCCTTGATAGCTCTAAGTCCACCAGAGAGGGTGTCTCTGTCAGACAGTGGGGAAGTGATGAGTCCAAATCTGGGATGAAAGGAAATTAGAATGTAGGAATGTGGCAAGCCCAGGGTTGATGTCTGGTGTCTTCTTGGGTTGTTCTCTGCCATAGTCATTGAAGCAGGTCTTTCAATCAAACCCAGAGCTCATCAATATGGCTAGGCTGGTTAGTCTGCGTGCTCACACAATCCCTGTCTTTGCCTGAAGAGTGCTGTAATTGCAGGAGAACCACCACACCCTCTGAGCACTTAGATGGAGTAGTAATTAATGTTCTGTCGATGTGATAAAGACATCACAGCCAAGGACACCCATAACGAAAGAGTTTGAGGTTCTGGTTCCAGATGGGTAAGAGTCCATAATGGCGGGAAAGCATAGCAGTGAAGAGCAGGCATGGATGGTGGTTGGAATAGGATTCTGTGATATTGCATTCTGAACTTCAATCATGAAACAGAGAGAAGTGTCATGAGGTGTTTACCCTCGAAGCCCACCCTCAGTGACATACTTCCTCCAGCGAGTCCATACCCCCTAAGCCTCCCCTGCAAATTATCCCACCAACCAGCAACCGAGTGTTCACACACTGGAGACTACATGAGACATTCTCAATCAAATAATCACACAGGCGTTCTGGGGACCCAAATTCCAATCCTCCCTCCTGTATGGCAAACGCTTTAACACTTAAACCATTTCCCCAGCACCGCCCCCTCCCCCTTTGCTAAGCCTTTAGTCCTGCATGTGTGTCCTCTTTCTTCTGGGCTGTGTCTCTGTAGATTTGAACCAGCTTTGCTATCAGATGTTTTTGGATAAGAATTCTGCAGTTCGGGGGGAACACTAGTGCTGCAAATGTCTTCCCACCTCGCGTCTTGTTTCTCACTCCTGTTAGAATCTCTTAGGGAACATAAGCTGAATTCAGCATCCTCAAATCCATCAACAGTTTTATGCCTGAATAAATCTCATCTTATCTTAGCAGTAAATAATAGATTAGCTTTGATGTAACAGCCTGGGCATAATTTTTCCCCGAAGAATTAAAGTTACTATTGTGGGTTCCCTGCAACATTGTTGCGAGCCAGCTGGGCTGTTGCATTGATTGGCTTTACTTCTTAGCTGGGAGCCTTTAGGTTTCTTTTAGCTTTATCTTAAATTTTACTTCACATTTTCCTATACTTCCCTCACTGGTTTCCTGTAAATATCCTTCTGTCCTTTCTGTACTGGGTCTCCAACTTTTTAGTTGTTAGCTCTTATTTGTTGTCGTCTTCCCCTGTCCCTTTGCCTTCCCCTTCTCTTCCCCTCCCTCTCTTTTCCTCCTCCTCCTCCTCCTCCTCCTCCTCCTCCTCCTCCTCCTCCTCCTCCTCCTCCTCCTCCTCCTCCTCCTCCTCTTCTCTCTTATCCCTCCTCCCTCCTCCTCCTCCTTAATAATTTTTGTGTGGGTTTAATGGTGACGTGTTTGTCCATGTATGTTATTATGTGCTTGGTCCTTATTCACACTCTGTGTTGGCTCCTTCTGTGTTGCTGTGAGAGAGCAGCATGACCAAAATGAGTATAATGAAGAAAGCTTATTTAGGCTTATGCTTCCAGAGGGAGTGTCCATAATGGTGGGGACAGCATGGTAGCATGACCGGAAAGCTAGCAGAGCACATTTTAACTACATACACAAAGCAGAGTTAGAGTAAGCAGCAAGTGGGGCAGAGCTATAAACCCCCCAAGCCTGCCGGCAATGACCCACTTCCTCCAGCAAGACTGGACCTCCCAAAAGCACCACGGCCTCCCCATACAGTGCCACTAACTGGGGACCAAGTGTTCCATGATCCTCTGGGGACATTTCTCATTCAAACTACTCCCCGGACACCCTCCCCACTCTTTCTCTCCTCGAAAGCATTTATCTAGCTTTTACTGTTTAACTTCTGTGTCCTCAGCAATTCTGCCCTGTGCCCCTGTCTCTCCCATCTTCCACAGCTCCCTCTATTTCCTATCTGATTGTTTTTCTCTCCTGGTGGCTGGAGGAACCAGGACCTGGACCCCCAAGCTGCCATTATGGGCCCTAGTTTATTCTCAGCTATATTCAGCTTTCATCGCTAATGACTACACTTGAAAATTCAACCCCTCTAGTTGTTTCCTTTTCATTACCACCAGAGTGTCCAATCTCCGATGCCTTCTGGTTTCTCTCTAATAGTTTTTAGTGGCACAATGCGTGATGCTGCATTCCTTCTCAGTATTTCCTGAGGGGGGGGTGGGAGAGGCAGATATTATTTTTTAACCTCTGGGTATATTAGCTTCTCTTTGGTTGGAGATGTGTCCCTGGAATATAAGGGCACTGAGCACTGGCTGGTGCCTGCTTTCATAGACCAGCACTGGAAAAGAGGAGTTCCCAGTATGGTCAGGAGGATCTGCCTCTGTCCTGTGTTTAAAGTGTTTTCTATCTCAGTGTGGATTGCTGGCTCCCAGCATTTATCGGAGGGGGGGGGGGCAGGAACAGGATCCCCAGTACCTACAGGTCCACCATCGTGGTTGACCCACATGGATCCCTGGGAGGCTCCCATGGAATATATCATCCCCCCCCTTTTTTTTTAATTATAACCACAAATTTGTGAGAGTAGAGAGTACATGGAGATAGATACCAGAGTGTCACTTTATTTGAGACGTTCCCTAGAGGACTCCCACTCACCCAGGGAGTTTTTGTATGTCCCCACATTGCATGCTGTATATGCTGCTGTGAGGTTAGGTTCCTAGGAGGTGGACAGGCCAGCCTAACTCTGTCTGTGGTCCATGTAAAACGTTATATAAAATATTGCTTCCTCATTCCCCCCTGAGTCCCTCGAACACAACAAGGTCCCACAAAATACTCACCAGGAAGAGCCTGTGGAAGGATGCTGGCCCTTGGTATGACATAGTTGGGGCCCTCTTAAACAGTAAACAACTATGATTACATCCAGGAGGCCACCTCTAGATCTGGCCCATTAACATTTTTGTTAAAGGGCTGGAAGAGAGGGGGGGGGAGGAGGAGACAGTATAGCCACTATGAGTTGTCCATGCTCCTGCCAATAAGCTGTTCACTCATAGCCTTGGAGGTAAGTTCATTGGCACACCGTATTAGGTGACTTTTATATTTCTGTGCTAAAACACCATGACCAAGGCAACTGGTAGATGACCGTGTCCACTTTGGCTTATGGTTCTAGAGAATGAGCTGATTGTCGCGTGTAATGGGAGCAAGCAGCGGACTTGACAACAGGAGACAGAAACTGAGAGCTCACATCTTACATCATAGGCACAACGCCGAGAGCATGAACTGGAAGCCATGTGAGGTTTGCCCCTGGTGACTGACACACTTCTCGTACCTCCTAGACCTCCCCAGGATATAGTGACACCAACTGGGGACCAAGTATTCAAATGTATGAACCTGCTGTGAATGCTTCTCACTCAAACCACCACAGACGCCAAGCTGGACTGAACTGCAATGGGTTTCTTGTCTGTCATTGGTGCCCTGTTTGGGGTGAGTAGGTTTTTTTTGTTCATCTGCCCAGGCTAGGACTTTAGCCTCCAGGACCTGGGACCAGGTATATTTCTGTTGTCTGCGATGACAACAGAAACCACCAAGCTTGAGCGTGACCAGGTTTTCAGACTGGCCCAGCAGTAGATAGAAGAGAAGGGCTGTTCCTGGGGTCCACCCTTCATATCCTGGGGTCCACCCTTCATATCCCTCCTCCTTCTCGAAACTCTGTCATTACAGTCTGTACTGTGGTGGGAGCACATATCCAGGAAGCTGTTGAGGAGGTATCTTCTGTTCCACTTGTTCCTCGTGCTCAGATCAGGGGTGGCCTCTGGTATGGATGCTGTCACAGCTCCGAGAAGGCTTAGAGTGGAAGGCTGTTGCTCTCAGACCTAGGAGGCCTCAGTGCCTGCTCGTTTGCAGTCCTGGTTGGATGCCTCTGTGTTTCCACCTCAGAGGTCATCTTTGTTTGCCTCTTCTGCAGCCTACAGCGGTGAGCCACTCTGCTGACTTTCCCTTCCTTCTGCTCCGAGGGAATACACCCAGTCAGAACAAGCAGGGATACTGGAAGGCAGTTAGAAAGGTTAAGACCCTGAGCGGCCCCTAGGGTCAGATGAGCTGACCCTCACTCCATGGCTCCCTTTGTATCTGCTGCAGAGTGATACCCCCCACCCCCCTTTACTTGTATGATTCATGTTTCAATGCTCAAAGAATAGGACAGGAGACACCCTTTCCTGTAAGGAGCATCGTGGCTGCATTTTCTAAGCTCAGGATCAGGTACCACTCAACCAAGAGAGGCCTGGTTCCTGGTGCAGGTCTCCTGGGGCAACAAGCAAGTGTTTAGTCTTGGGTCTAACCTAGGCTCACAGACAGATACACAAGGTATAATGTACATAAACACACACAATTACATATACACATGCATACACAGAGACATATAGACACACCTCATGGCCTTGCATACACCACCTCCCTTTCCTCTTACATTTTGACATCACAAGGCTTCCATGTCCTCTTCAGGCCTCTGAGGCCTTCCCCCATGCCTTCCCACAGCATTGCTCAAATCACCCTGAATAAACGCCTTTCACAGTTCCTCTTCAACAGTATATACCTGGCAAATTCTCTTTTGTATCATAGAACCCAATGCCTCCAGGACCCTCCGGGAGTCCCCCTGGACTTAGACAACCAATTTTATAACCCCATTTCAGCCCCAAGAGAAGACAGCACTCTCCTGTGGTCCCCGGCTGTCCTTGGCTTCCACTCTGGTAGCAGGGTAGAGCCCTCCTTTGTCCTGAGCTTGGTGCCTTTGGCATGGTCTCCAGTGTTGGGACTGGAGGACAGACTCTCCACTCTGAGGTGTGGGTGGATGGTGCGTGTTTGTTTGTTAATAACATGCACGTCGTTCTTGGCTTTGCAGCGCTAAAGCTCGTGGCAACTCAGTGAGACCCGAGCATGGGTTTGTTTATTTGTCTTTAAATCTCCGGTGGCTGAAAATGAAGGTGTTTATTCTGAAACTTAAATGGCAGTTGATAGAGTGCTAGTAGGCACCGGGCATCTCTTCGACACTAGACAGAGACTTGTATTTGTCTGTGGCCTCCTCTTCAAGAGTGGTCCCCTCATCATGGTGTAGTGACAGGTGCCCTGGGTCTTCTGAACCTCAAAGCCATGTTACCAATGCTAAAGTATTCAGACAGACAGACAGACAGACAGACAGACACAGACACACACACATATGGAAGGACACCAAAGGCATGCCTTTCTCAGTTTCTGCCTGGTGGGGCCTGTGCTACTCATGAAGCCCCCTACGAACTCACACTATTGCCTTCACTGCTTTGGTAGAGAATACCTTATACCATGTCACCCTCCTTCCAGTGCCTATGATGACAGAGTCACCCAAGTGACCCATGTACCCCGTGGAGATACCACACTGACCCTTGTTCTCGTGGGATCTTCAGATATTGTCCTCTGTCTTGGGAATCTCTCTGGTAGAGAGTACATGGGGCTGCCTTCTGCTTCTGCATAGCAGGTGCCTCAGAAAGGTTCTGAAAGATCAGGCAGGCACTGAGTCCACGGAGTTTGACACCTTCTGCGTTGCTGTGTGGCCAAGCTTCCCATATTTCAGGGCTCTCAGAAGATGTTATTGACACACCATGTCACCCTTCTTCCAGTATACGCAATGGCAGGGTCATCAAAGTGACCCATGTACCCCCTGGAGGTACCACATTGACCTTTGACTCTCATGAGATCTTCAGACATGGTCCTTGGTCTCAGGAATCCCACCCCCTTGCCATCCTTTCCCACCAGGTGGAACCACGGGTTCATCACGCATCTGCATGGAGGCGTGATATTTTGCAGTCAATCACGGAATGTGGTTTGAAATTTTCAGCAGAAAAGAAATTATTCAAAAAAAAAAAAACCCAGAGAGAGAAAGAAACCAGAAGGCATACAAAATCGACTCCACTTTTTTGTTATTAATTTTAACAGACACGAAATTACTCTGTCAATTTTCTATAAACATTTTCAGATGCTAACTCTTTATTTTTTCACGTCTCACCACCAGCTTTAATAAATAGTTTGGAGGTAAGCTGCATCTAAGGCCATGCAGAAGAATCATGAAGGGGGCTCCTTGAGACTCCCCATGCCCCATTCCTTATAACAATGCCTACAGCCACCTACCTCTCTGGTCCTAGGCTCCAGAAGCCATTAAATGAAGCCTGATTTCTCTGGACCAGTAGCCGCTCCAGTGCTTTCCATCCCTGCCTGCTCACCGTGACCAGCTCCCTCCCGGTAACAAAGACCTACATGGTCCTTCAGTTTGGAGGTGTGCACATCCCACCACAATGACAGACATCGTCCACACTGGAACCAGAAGGCAAAAATCACCATTGAGATGCTCTTCATTGTTGAATAGCATAACGTTCTACTTTTCACATAGATAACATTTTCTTTACCCACCTAGGAGCTTATGGACATCTAGCTTGTGAGGTTCGTAAGCTCATAGGTGGGGCTCATGAATAAGGACGTCAACAAGGACGTCCAGGTCTCTGTAGAAGTATGTTTCTTTTTGTCTTGGGTGAAGGTATTGCTGGCCTTATGGTTCTTCTAGGCTTCATTTTTTTTTTTTGAAGAGAGAGCCAGATTTATTTCCAAAGTGGCTGCATGGAAGGATAAGTTAATTCCCAGAGCCATACAAAATCTTCTGGAATCTTCTCCCATTGGCTGCTGCTCTCCATTTCTCTGTTTGAAGTCATTTTATGAGCTGTTAAGCCTTATCAGCTCTTACTGGGACTCTAATTTGCATTTTAAGATGCCAAGGGTTAGCTGGGAGGTGGTGGTGCACGCCTTTAATCCTAGCACTTGGGAGGCAGAGGCAGGTGGATTTCTGAGTTCGAGGACAGCCTGGTCTACAAAGTGAGTTCCAGGACAGCCAGGGCTGTACAGAGAAACCCTGTCTCAAACCCCCACCCCCCAAAAGTTAAGAGTTATCTTTTCATGAACCTAAAACTATGTGCCTGCTTCATGGGCACCATACCCATTCACCATGTCCACTACTTCTTAGAACTGTTTCTGTCTTTCTCTCTTATTCCTGGATTCTAAAAATTCTACGTGTGATTTTACATTGGGGCTCTAAAATTTTTATGTATCTACATGCATATAAGTCTTGATCATAAATATTATTTCCCTCAAACTCTCTCTCTCTCTCTCTCTCTCTCTCTCTCTCTCTCTCACTCTTTCTTTCTTTCTTTCTTTTCTTTTTTTCTTTCCTTTTTCTTTCTTTTTTTGTGTATCGTTTGCATGTTTTTTTGTTTGTTTGTTTGGTTTCAAGACAGTGTTTCTCTCTGTAATGGTGAACTCACTTTGTAGACCAATCTGGCTTCAAACTCAGAGATCCCCTGGCCTTTGCCTCCCAAGTGCTGGGATTAAAGATGTGCTCCACCACATCCAGCATATCTTTCATTTTCTTAATGTTTCCTTTTGAAGAACAAAAGATTTACATTTTGATGCAGTGAAATTTATCAGATGAGTTTCTGTGTGTGGAACATGCATTTGATGTCATATTTATGAGAAATAAGTCTTAGCCAAGGTTATGGATCTAAGTTTTCTCTGATGCCATTTCTGTGGGTTCTTGATTTTTATAGCTTTTCTATAAGATTTGTGTGTGTGTGTGTATGTGTGTGTATGTGTGTGTAGGTTACCCCCCAAGCCAGAAGAGGGCATTAAATCCACCAGAGCTGGCACTACAGACAGTTGTGAGCCGCTGTGTAGGTGCTGGGAATGAAAGCCAAGGCACAGGTAAGAGAGGCAGATGACCCTAACCCCCGAGAGATCTCTCTGGTTAGGTTCTCAACTCCTCCGGATGGTGTTCTTTCTCAGAACTGTCTTTGACTCACAGTTGGCTTGTGTGTGTGTGTGTGTGTGTGTGTGTGTGTGTGTGTGTGTGTGTGTATTGAGACGAACACATCAGAATACAAGGAACAGTCTGCTGGCAGCCAGAATGCCACGAAGCTTGCCTTCCTGGCTGTGCTGTGAGATCGAACGACGTCGTGGGATGACTTTCTCTTTATTTAAGTCTTAACCTCTGCAGATCTTTATTATTTTCTGTGCATAACCCCAGTACTTTTGAATACATTCCTATTCTTTATCTTTTGGTGTGTGCATGGATATGTGCATATGGTGTTCACATGTGTGTGTGTGTGTGGGGGGGGCGGTATGTATGCACACAAGTGCACTTGTGAGGCCAGAAGCCAGCATTGCAAGTCATCTGGTTCTGATACAGGGTCTCTCCCTGAGCCTTAGATTTACCAGTTTGGTTAGATAGGTAACACCTGTCTCTCCTCAGAATCCTCCTGTATCTGTCTCCTGAGCACTGAGATTATGGGTGAACGATGCCTGGTTTTGTGTGGGTGCACAGGGTCTGAATGCCAGTTCTTATTCACTGAGCTATCTCCCCATAACTCATATATGTATGTATGTATGTGTGTGTGTGTATCTGTCTGTCTGTCTGTCTCACATTTTCTGTGTTTTGTTTAAGATAGGGATGGATGTGTGGTGGGGATCATTACCCTCTTTCTGCCATGCAATTCCCCAGGGGTCAAACTCAGGTTGCCAGGCAACAAGCACCTTCGCCTGCTGATCTGTGTCCTTAGCCCCTTTCAAATATTTCATTTCTTGATTCTCTTTGTAAAGAAATTTATTTTCTAATTTTATTGCCAGTGGTTCATGATCTCCCTGCTATCACCTCCTATTGGATTCTACCTGTGTGCAACCACCACTGACATGAAGTAAAAAGGTAGAGCCCAGCTGAGTGTGGCCTTGTGCCTTGTGATATTGCTGAATAGTTTCACTTTATTTTTTTTTTTAATGTCCCTTAGCATTTCCTAGATATAGGATATATTGTCAATGAGTTCAATACATAAAGAAAATGAGGTGGGAGTGAAAGGCTGAGTATGCCCACGGCCGTTTCTGATGATGTTCACACTCATCTTTCAGGATGAGGGAACAGGTGGGCACAGCAGCATTTAGGATGCAGAGGGTTGAATGGGCTGCCACCAAATGCGGAGTTCAATGGTGGCAAATGCAGGTTATTTCCCCATGCATTCTGAATGTACACAGGGGAGGGATAATAATATCACCTGCTATTGAGGAATACTTAATTACAGAACAATTAATTGTGCGAGATTGATGTTATATGTGATTATTAGCCTCAGTAAAATCTGACAGTCCTTTTTATTGTGCCAGAAAACATGATGGAGTCCCTACTGTTAAACTGTTAATTGGCTTTTGCTTTTTGAGACAGGCTATCATGTAGCCCAGGCTGGACTTGAAATCACGGATATAGCTGAGGCTGATCCTTGAACTTCTGATCTTCTTTCTCCATCTTTTAAGTTCAGGGATTATAGGTGAGAGCCACCCTGCCTTGCTTACTAACTGCAATTCAATTAGAAATGGAAAAAAAATGCCCAAATGGTTAGTAATTATGGTAACACACGAATAATCCATGATTCAGAGAAGAAATCACCATAAAGACTGGGGGGTGGGGGGACCCACATTGAGTTAAATGAAAACAACGGCACGATGTATTAAAATACATGAGCTGTGGTTTAAATAAAGCTTAGGAAGAAATTTATAAATTTAAATGCATAATTAGGAGGGAAGAAAGTTTGAAAGTTAATGATCTACCTTAAGAGGCAAGGAAAAAAAATAAAAAAGGAGCAAATTAATCCCAAAGAAGGGAGAATAATAAAAATAATAAAGGGGAGGATGGAATTAAATGAAATAGAAAACCTGCAATTAAGAACTTAACAAAGGGAGCAGAGTTCTTTGAAAAGGCTAATGGGATTCCTAAAACCTTGGAAAGAGGGAGCATAAAGGGCACACACACACATACACAAGCTAAGGCACAGGCAATCCTCTGGGGGAAGGACCAAGGCTGGGGGTCCTTAGCAGGATTGCCACTAAGGGATCTGTAGATGTAAAAGATATGATAATGGGTATTAAGAGGAGCCAGAGAATTTTGCAAACTCAGGTGCATGTGACAAATCCATCCATCTATCTATCTATCTATCTATCTATCTATCTATCTATCTATCTATCTATCTATCTAATTTAGCAATGAACAAAAAATCTGTTCTTTATACCCATTGAGCTGATAGTTACATCAGTTAAATAGACAATAGGCAGGCTGTGTCCTGTTTGCTTATATGATTGACATTGAAGAAGGAAATGTAGCCAATCTTATTCACTCAGAGAGAAAGAGATAGAGATGATAGATAGATAGATAGAAAGAAAGAAAGAAAGAAAGAAAGAAAGAAAGAAAGAAAGAAAAGCCATTTCTTAAGTCCATAATTCCACCACCATGCTGAGAGTAAAACCTAATAAAGTATTCACAAGTAAAATCAGGCCCATGCTCTTATTAGTGTGGGCCTAGAGATCCATGGTAGGAATCTGAAAGTCTGCAGTCACTCATAAACAGTTGGTGTGCAGCAGGGAGTGGGGATGACCCTCTGACATTCTGATAGACTGTGAGAGTCACCACATGAACAGAGGACCCGGGTGGACCTACACGGCCAGTCCCTCCCCTGAAGATCCCTGAGCAGAAAAAGGCAAGTCTGTAGTACATTTTCTTGTTACACTGCAAATTCTAGTGAAGGCCAGGAAAGAGTAGGTTATTATTTCTATTTATTTATTTATTCACTTTATATCAGATCACTCTCCTACCCCCATGTCCCTTCTCTCCTATCAGTCCCACTCTTATAAATCCCCCCCCCTTACTTTTGCCTCTTCTCTGAGGAAAAGGGGAAGCCCATCTTGGGTACCATCCCACTCTGGAACATCCAGTCACTGTAGGCCTCAGTGCATCTTCTCCCACTGAGGCCCAACTAAGTAGTCCAATTAGAGGAAAGGGATCAAATGGTAGGCAAGAGAGTCAGAGAGAGCTCCCCTCCAATTACTAGGGAACCCACACAAAGAATGAGCTGCACATCTGCTATAAATATGTGGGGACCCCAGGTTCAGCCCCTGCATGCTCTTTGTTTGGTGGTTCTGTCTCTGTGAGTTCCCATGAGTCCAGTCTAATTGACTCTGTAGGTCTTCTTGTGGAGTCCTTGACGCCCCCTCCAGCTTGCTCAATTCTATCCCCCACTCTTCTACAAGATTCTCTGAGCTACACCCGGTGTTTGGCTTTGGGTCTCTGTATCTGTTTCCATCTGCTGCTGGATGAAGACTCTTGGTATTGCTGTAGAAAACAAATCAATCTAAAACCCTTTCTTATCTAATGACCATCAACAGTACAAAAATTAAGGACAAGAATAAAGTCAAGGGAGCACTAAAGTCAAGGGAGCACTTAAGTCAAGGGAGCACTTAAGTCCAACTTTGCCGAATGCTGCATGTGATCTTCTGTATTTGGGAAACACAGGCGTGTGTTCTGACTGGGGAGGCATACCATGTTCATAGATTGGAGCACTCCTAATAAGGAACCAATCAAGTTCCCCTTGAGGTTCTACAGACTGAACACAACTCTATTAAAAAAAAAAAAAAAGGTCCAGTCTTGTTTTTAACTAGTAGTCATAAGATGAGTTTAAAGTTCATATCACCATGTGATATTTGAAATATTTAAGACAAAAGGCAGTCTGATGATTCGATTCATAATGGCTCTCGGTGCTTGCTAGAAAGTCACACAAAGCAGGACAATGTGCTGGCAATGGCTGTTTAAGATGGAGATCAATGGAAGTAAGACAGTCCAAATTGACTTAGACCTAAAAGGCAATTGATTTGTGACACAGACATTGAGGCAATTCGATGGAGAGAGGGGAGCCTTTTTGCAGAAGCAATGCTCTGACCAGATATCCATTTAGAAAAGAAAATCAACTCCTCCTTCACAAAATTAATTGAGATGATAGTTTTCCATGTTTAAAAAAAAAAAATCTATGTCCATAAAGCTTTTAAAGGAAGACTAAAGGAAGCAATTGCAGTTTAGAAGTAGGAAAGGCCTCACTCAGGAGAGAGAGAGAAAATGCAATAACCGGAAGAGAGAATAAATTGACAATTTGAGCTTCCTCAAAATTAAAAGCTTCTTCGCATCAAAAGACACCATTAAGGACATAGAGAGGGGAAGTCAAAGACTGGGAGAGAGCACTGGCAATCCAGGACAGCTCAGAAATACGAGCCTCAGCCCTAAGATGGATGGCCCGAGGATACAGGCTGCGCACAGAATTTAGGGACATCAGATTGAACAAGCAGAGGACAAGCATAGAAAATCTGGGAAGAGTTATAAATGTAAACAGAAAGTACAGTGTTTTCTGTCAAAGGGTTAAATGAGATAAACCCCCCTTTAAAAAAAAAAAGATAAAGACCCCACTTGGCAGAAATTCAAATCCTCTAGTGACAACATTTCTTAAACTCAAGGTCACATCCTGTTCTCAAAAGCTGGACTTTGCTTTTCATATCCTTCACTCTGGGATACCCATCTGCATATGAGTGTGGGACCAAGGTCAGACCACTCAGAGGGGGGCACAGGACCCCTTGGTCTTAGGAATAATAGCCCAGTGAGACCCAAGCTGGATATGCTTGCCTGCTTCTTTATGCATGGCTACATTCCCTCTCGTACACAGAGGTAAAGCTTTTGTTTTGTTGAGATACTTTGCATTATGGGGTTGTTCCTTCAGACCCTGAACCCGTTTGTCACAGTGGCTGCCGCATGGAAAAAGATTCATGGTAGATGAGAACAAGGAAAGGAGGGAAACAGATCATTAGTTACAGAAATGCAGAGTTGACATGATAACATATCCCCTGTGGCCATTTGAATGAGAATGGCCCCCATAGGCTCTTATGTTTGAGTGCTTGGTCGGCAGTTAGTGGAACTGTTTGGGAAGGATTAGTAGGTATGGTCCGGTTGGAATAGGAGCAGCTTTATTGAAGATGTATCACCGGGGGTGTGTCTTGAGAGTTTAAGAGCCCATGACAGGCCCAGTCTCACTCACTGTCTATCTGTAATTTGGAGATGAGATTTAAGATCCCAGCTAATTTCTCAGTACCATGGCTGCCCAATTTATCACATGGATATTCTATCCCAAGGTTTTGAGGAAGATAATAACTGAGGATAGTCTTGGGTATCATTTATTCATAGCAAGCGTAGAGTTTTATCAACTTAGATTTTTAGGTTCCCCTTGATACTATAGCCAATCCTCCACCAGGGGCCTTGCCTAATCCCAGCCAAAGTCACAGTCTTTTCTTTAAGTTATTTTTATTTTGTGTGAATGTATGTATGTATGTATGTATGCATGTATGTGCTCCACATATGAACATTGTGTAAAGAGGGTGTTGGATTCCCTAGATCTGGAGTCACAGATGGCTGTGAGTGTCCACATGGGAGCTGGAACTCGAACCTGAGTCCCCTGCCAGAGCAGCCAGTGTTCTTAACTACTGATTCATCTCTCCAGCCCCCAATGCAGTCCTAACATCTTCAATCACTGCAAATGATTACAAGGGACTTGTCCTCTTCAGTCCCTTCCATCGTGTCTCTCTGATGGTCATGTGACACGAGGAGTCTTCTTCCCTACATCCCCTTTTACAGAAGCCCCCCTAAATCACAGGTCATACTTACTTCAACCTAAGGTGACCTCGCTATTTCTAAAGCCATGAGAAAAATTGAAGAGGAGATTTTATATTTTTCTCCCCTGGGCCTTGGGATCAAGTCAGTGAATTCCTGCTGAAGACAGTAGGCCTTTGGAAAGTACATTTATGTAAATTATAAAGATTTTCTTCCCTCCATGCTAAAGAAGCCCCTCCCCCCCATTGCTTATCCTTGTGTTCTGAGCTACACCGTCTTCTTAGCAGAGGTTGGGGGCCATGTATAAATGCTTGCCATTTTCTCACGTGCATTCTGCTATTTCATTCCTGTCAAGTTAACATACCTGGAAAAGGGGGATCCCAATCAAGGAATTGCCTCTATCAGATTGACTTGTGGCCATTTATGTAAGGTGTTTTTTTGTTTTGTTTTGTTTTGTTTTGTTTTTTATTGCTGACCTATTTGGGGGCCCAGTCTACTGTGGGCAGTGGTACTGGTAAGCAGGTGGGTCTGGGCTGTATCTGAAAGGTAGCTGAGCAAACCAGAGTGAGGAAGCCAATAGGCAACATCCTTCCATGGCCTCTGATTTGGTTCCCGCTTCCAAGTGCCTGCCTTGAGTACCTGTCCTGACCTCTCTATGATGGACCCTGAATTATGAGCTAAATAACTTTTCTCATCTCCCAAACTGCCTTTGTTTCATGGTGTTTATCCCAGCCACAGACGACAAACTAATAATATCTGTATGTTGGGAAACAAGAATCTGCTAACACTGCTTCTTTTGTCGTAGCCTGGACTTTTATATGAATAATTCATTTTACATTGAATGGAAAATACATACTTATGATTGCTTCATTTTTTTCTCCCATTTTCCTATATTTTCTGTTGGTTCCCTTTTCTCCATGGTAACATTGAAAACAGGCTACCCAGTCTTCTACTGTGGCCATAAAAGACTTGAGACTCTAGACAGTGCCCTCCGGAGGTCCTACATCTTCCTTCTCCTGGTCTTTTGGGCATTGCTCCCAGATGCTGTATCATCATGGTGAGGCAGGGGACTTATAGGATGGGCAACCTGCCATGAGGACTCTGCTCTAACCTGGCCAAACCTTCCCTAGCGTTGTGCTACAGGCTCAGCCTGTCTTTACCAGCCTTCCCTCTTTCTCTCCCTGTATAGTTATTTGACAGCTGTCTGTCTCCCTCTTTGCCTACTTTGTGTCTCATAGGCATTCGCTCACTGACCCTCTTGTGTGTCCAATCCCATCCTGGCGTGGTCTCCAGCACAGCCATGTACCCCTGTTTGTGTCTATGTATTCTATTCACCCTCTTCCTCTCCCTTAACTTTGCTTTCTTATTTTTCCATCTCATCTTATCACTATCCGCTTTACCCTACAGCTTTTTTTTTTTCTTTTGTCTTTCCCAAAGTTTTCTCTTTGACCCCTGCTTGTCTTTCTGTAGAATCTGCTTTCCTGAGAATCGGAAATCAAACTGTGCACAGAATGGAACATGGCCTATCTGATTACAGAGAGGGGTTGACAACCTCCACTCTTCAAGCCAGGATCAATAAACACGTGTTTAATTAGGATCCTTGTGACCATGAAGATGTGAAGAGCTGGTGGATGATGCCTGAAGATAAGGACCATCTGTGCGCAGTTGTTCTTATGGACAAAACTCCAGAGGAAGCAAGCTGTACAGAAGAGCATCTTGGATGGGAAGACTCATTTGGATATCTGCAAAACAGATGCCATGAATGGTCGCCACTCTCATCAGTAGAAGTGTTCATGTCCAAAACTAAATGGAGTTGAAGATAGAACATGTTTAATTGCAAAACCAATCCACAAGGAAAGTCTGGTCTCACAAGCAGGATGTGCTTTGCCTGTCAACTGCTGGGAACCGAAGGCCACAGCCACTGAGAATGCATAGATGTTGCCGCTATAATTGATCTTATGCACCCAAGAGTGGCCATGACAAAAAATTCCTCTTGCCAGGTTGCTTCAAGTACAGAAGCCACAGCACAGATAAGAGTCATAATGTGACAAGTGAAGTCCACTGGCTGTGATCAAAAATGCAGTGGCTCAGTTGGTCTACCAGAAATCATGACACACATTGGACCAAATGTCAGTATTTTCAGTGGGAAATATGATATCTCAGCAGCCAAGATGCTCCCTTTCAAAGTGTTTGTGGATGTCTTGCCCAATGCAATAAGACAAGGAGGGAAAACAAAGATACGTTATAAAGGAGAATGTTTTAAACAAAGCTTGAAAGGAAATGCCTTAGAAATACCAGTACACTTGTAATACATGTTACCGTGAAAGTTCTTAGAGAAGAAGCTGTATAAGAGACTAGCATAAAAACAATTTTCTAATATAAAAATCCCAACTCTATGTGTACACACACACACACATACACGCACACACACGCGCACACACACGCGCACACACACGCGCGCGCGCGCACACACACACACACACACACACACACGCGCGCGCGCACGCACACACACATTCACACATTTGACCTAAGAAAGGTTGCTACCAAGATGGTCTACTCTCTTCCATGCCTCTTTCCTCCCTATGGCATTTTGAATGAGAAATGCCTGCCCTAGTACTACTCCTGCCTCCAACAGGGCCAGGCATTTGGATGCTTGGTTCCTAATTGGGGGTGCTGTTGGGGAGGCTTAGGAGATGTGGCCTTGCTGGAGGAGGTGTGTCATTGAAGGCAGAGTTTGAGAGTTTAGAGATTTGCACCATCTCAAGTTTGCTCTTTCTGCTTAGTGCTTGTGGTTCAAGATGTGAGCCCCAGCTTCTTGCTAATGCCACCATGCCTTTGCTCCACTACCATGGACTCTAACTCTCTGGAACCATAACCCTAAATAAACTCTTTCTTTCATAATTTCCTTTGATCGTGGTATTTTATCACAGCAACAGAGAGTGACTAATATACTCCCTCTCTCCATCAGGTCTTTATCCAGACCATAATAGAATGGGTGTGAGGTCCCTTGGAGACACACAGAGGACAGAATGACGAAAACAAAACGGGAAACTTGTCCACAGAGACCTCCATCAGTGGAGAAACCAGACTACTGGGTGGTAAACATACAGGACAGTGATATCTGCTTCTTTGAAAGAAAAAGTAAGACCAGAGAAGGCGCAGTGATGAGGAGGGATGCGTGAACTTGTGTAGTGAACATGATGCTTCTTTGTTGCGCATCATACCCCCAGAAGAACCTCATTCCATATGGGTTCTGACTTAGGACTTAGTTTGGTGTGAAAGCAATATGCATTTGTTAGAAACCCGACTTTGAACTCCAGTGTGCCTTCTGACTCATCCTCTTCTGCACTGCTGGGCAGAGACATCTCTCCACAGCTCCCGGTCAACCCAGTGATCTGTAATGCATACAGCTGACTGAACTGTGCATAGCACACTATACTGATGAGTTGGGAGACGTGGTATGGGAACTCTATGCTTTTTTGATTTACCTTCTTTATGGATTGTGATGCGTTTATCAAGATGTGCCTGAATTGTATACAAGGACCACCTGTACTTCTTAATGATTAATGGGACATCTCTCTTATGGTGACTCAGGCTGGGTTTCTTGGTGACCTTGTGTTCCTTGGCACTGCTTAGCTTATTCTGTCACTATACACCACACACTGATCATGTCCCTCTGCTGTTCTTACCTTTGACTTATCACACTAACCTTCTTGATTTTTTTCTCTGCTCCTTTCTAGTACCAGTTTCCTTCTGAGCTCGTGAAAGTGCCTTTTACTTGCCCCTCTGCTTCTGCTTCTGCCCTTACACACTATGACTCACAGGGATATCCTAACATACAAAAATTAAGCCATTTCTGCTGTGGTGGTTTGAATCAGTATGGCCTCCATAGATTCATGTGTTTGAATGCTCGGCCTTAGGGAGTGGCACTATTAGGAAGTGTGGCCTTATTGGAGGTTAGAGAAGGCATGACCTTGTTAGAGGAAGTGTGTCACTATGGAGGTGGGGTTCGGGGCTTTGAGATTATTATAAATGTGTGTGTGTGTGTGTGTGTGTATATATATATATGTGTGTATATATATATATATATATATATATATATATATATATATATATATACACATTTTTTTTCAAGCTCTGCCCAGGATGAAGCAAATCCAGTCTCTTCCTGGCTGCCTTTGGATCAAGATGTAAACTCCAAGCTCTTTTTTCAGCACCATGTCTGCATGAACTCTGCTGTGCTTCCTGCCATGACAATAAAGAACTAAACCTCTGATACTGTAAGCCAGTCCCAATTAAAGGTTGCTGTTGTTGTTTAAATAAGAATTGCCATTGTCATAATGTCTCTTCATGGCAATAAAATCCCAACTAAGACACCTACTGAACTTCTCATTAGAACGAAGCAAGGCAATATCCTTGCTGTGGACCCAGGGACTCAGGGTCTCACTCTGGGGTCTTTCTGCCATACACTGCCCAGTCTACATTAACCTTGACTGTGCAGCTTTTTCTCAAACACTAGGCACATTGTTCATTAAACCTTTCCACAGTCGTACTCCTCTGTATAGAATGCTCTTCACGGCTCACTAGGCCACTTCATTCCTGGCTCCACTTGAATTCCCCTTATAAGAGAAGACATCCTTACGACCCTGTAAATGGACTTCCCTTATACATCAAGTTGGTAAATTGCCCATAAAGTCATCTATGGCTTCAGTGTTATCCTCTCCAGTCCAATAATATCTGCATGCCACTTGACAGATCGATTTTGGAGTTTGTAAGGGAGAAAGTTTACAATAGAAAAATATTCAAAATCCAACCCCTCCTCTCTCTTTTCCCCCCCCCCCTTTGTTTGATTGGGCAAAGCAAAGCTAGACAAGAGTGGTCCTAGAAGATGTGAAAATCTACAGCTGAAGTAGTTACAGCAGCTGTTGTCGCTGCAGATGTAAGTAATTGAGCAAATAAGACAGAAGAGGCATGATCCTGTACACATCAGATTTTAGCATATAGCAGAGCCTCGAAGGAGGCATCCCAAATTCTGAGAAGAGACAGACTGTCCAACTCATCTACAGCACAAACACCCAAGTGTGCAAAGAAAGACAGACACAAAGAACTGGTGACATCGAACATTAGGTGCCGAGTAGTGAAAACCAGGCAAGATCAGAAGAAATCCAGGGAGTTTATCATAGCAATTTAACACATAGGTAAGCGTTGCAAACCAAAGTGTGGAATTTGTAAGCCACTAAGACATGAGAAATGTGGGAAGGTTTGAGCTGATTAAAGGGAAATAAGCTTTTGGGAATAACAGGAAAGTATATAACACAAGCAAGAACAACGAGTAGTTCTAAGCATGGGACGAAGCTGAGGCAGTGTGTGTGTGTGTGTGTGTGTGTGTGTGTGTGTGTGTGAAAAAGGAGGGGCACTAAGATCTAATCTAAACTGGAAGCAGGCCAGCCATGCAGCCCTGAGCTCCACAATTGAAACCCACAGTCATAGAAACAAATATAAAGGTAAATATCATGTATGCAAATTAAAATGCTCTAAAGACATCTGTGCTAGATGAACACGCAATTTTTAACTTGGAAATGTCACTTAGAAAATGAGCTGACATGTGCATGCTGGGTGGAGAGGCGCTGTGGTGGGAGAAGACTCCCCCGTCCCCCCACTCTCTCACACCCATTCTCACGCCCTGTCATTCCTGCCCAGTAAGGCAGTGCCGCAGTGCAGTCCTGAGTCAACCTGCATCCTGTGATGTAACCCGGCTGTGCTTGACAGAAGCATCATGGTGGCACTTGCCTTCTGGTTTATTCACTGCACCTGTGATCATCACAGACAAATTCCATGGGGAGGAGTCTTCTCCGGTGGAAGGCAATTCCTTGGCCAGAGACCACTAGAAGGAGACCATACGGACAAGTGTATTCTCAAGAGTGTACAAGATGGGGAGGGCTAAGGGGGCACAAGTAGGGAAGATGGGATCAAGCACACCAGCCGTGTACACACCTGTGGGACTATATCTCCCCAAAGGGAGATAACCAATGCCAGCGAGCTTCCATCACATGGCTGGCTGCTCCTTCCTCTCCAGAGTGGTCCGTGTCAGGGCTCAGCCCTTGTATGGAGTCAGTTGTAGGCAGAGTAGACAGCAGTGCGTATCCAGCCCAGCCTCACACGAAGCCCTTGCACAGCCTCCATCCCACTTCACTCCTGGACTACTGAATAAGCCCTACAGTGGCTGGGAAGGAGGCAGACTAGATTGCATCCACCTGTCCACTTGCCTTCCAGGAGTCTCTTCCAGGTGGTTGCCCTTTCGGTGAGCATCTCTTGAGATACAAACATCATCACGGTCTGTTTTCATTCCAAGACTTTGTTCCACAAACATCCTTGCGGTCAGCGGTCCCTGCACCTCGTTCTTTCCAAGCCATTAGCGAATGCCCACAGCTGAGAGGAGGCTCACGCTGTTGGCCACCAGCCATCTCTCACTTGGACACGGTGGGAACAAAACACACCGCTGGGACTTCTGGTCCCTGGGATGCTATCCCTCAGCTCCTGCCTTCAGGGCTCATGCACGTGGCTGTTCATTTTCGGTGTGTGTCACACAGAACGGGTACAGGCCTGTCATCCCAGTAACTCCAAAGGCTAAGGCAGGAAGAGGAGAAGCTGAAGGCCAGCCTGGACAATTAAAGGGATGGAAAAATAGATCGGAGCACCAAGCATGTAGCTCAGCAGTAGTGGACTTGCCTGGCATTTACAAGGGTCTAGCACCAATCTCTAGTACCACAAGGATAAAAGATTTAAGGATGGAGAGAAAGCTCAGTGATGAAGAGCACTTGCTGCTCATCCATAGAATTCAGGTAGCTCACAACTACCTCTAACTGCAGCTACAGGATATCCCACACCTCTAGCCTCTTTGGGCAACTGTACTTACATGTGCATAGCCACACACACACACACACACACACACACACACACCACACAAGCATATGTATACATAATTAAATCAATAAAGTAAGTATTTAAAATAGCAGTTAAGTTAGGTTTTCCACAGTAGCTGTGAGTAACCATGCACTCAGGTGGTTGGTGACAGATGGATAAATACTCAGCTGCCCACACTCTGCAGAACCCCTAGAAGGATCTCCAAGATTCCTTCCCATCTGACGGGGGATGTAGCCTAGCTGGCCGTATCCAACTGTGGCTAGATAACAAGAGAATGAAGGATTTTTTTTTTCCAGGCTGACCAATCAGGGGAGGCACAGAAAGCTGCCACAAGGACATCATCAAAAAACAAAACAAAACAAAAAACAGGGGCAGGGCCATAGAGCATCACAGTTGATGCAGGAGTTGTCCTTTGTGCTTGCAGCTCAAAGGCTCAGAGGCTGGCAGGTGGGTTCCCACTCCTTGCCCAGAGACAGCATATATTACCTAAAGTAATAGATGAGGAGAGAACCAGGCCGTGCCAGTTCGGTCTTCCTCCTTGAGGCAAAGGGGACCCAGAGTCACTAAACCCTCACGCACCTGAGCAGCTGCCTGGGGTAAAACTTGAAGAGACTGAGTGTGGGGTAGCTTCTCCTGGGGAGACACAAATGGATGTCCATTGGCTCCAGATAGAGCACCAAAGATGACACAACAACAACAACAACAACAACAACAGATTCAACCCAAGTCTGGTGGAATTGTAAAAAAGACTAGTGTACCAGGGTCCTTACAGGAGCGTGTGTGAGGATTTTTGAGGACCGTGAGTGAGTGAAAGTAGCTGCATCCTTGAGAAGCCCAACCCAGCTTGGGTGACAGCTCAAGGAAGCTTCACCCCTGAAGCCCCATGAACAATTCTCCTCTCCCCAACAATTGTCTCCGCTCATAAGCGGTCTTGGCCTTGTTCATCCTGTAAGTTTCAAGGACTTCCTGGATTTCATTTACTTCCAGAGCCTTAAGGATCCTTCCGGGATGGAATGTTTCACTTTAGAAGTTGCTACCTAACAAGGAGTGAGTGAAGACAGGCTTGGTGGGGGTGGGGTGGGGCTCCCTCCTGGTCCCAGCTGGCCTCCTCTGGACCTCCCTACAGTAACAGTGCATCACAGGCAAGCCGGGAGGCTGGGACTGGAGTGTTGACAGAAAAGTGTTCACACCTGCTGCTCGCTCTCCCAGCGCCAAAGAAAAGGTAATTTTCCATTTGTACTCAAAGAAAAGACTTCCAAATATGAGTGTTCTCATCCTAAATCGCCCTGCTTAATGCCTGCCACTGGGGACAAAATGAGCAATCTGTTGGCCTGGTATTGCTGAGCCAGGACGGTGAAGAGCCCATTAATACAGGAGTAGGCTTGGAGGGAAACTCCCACTTCCCAGAAGCCCCCATTGCTCCACAATTTGCTCTAAATGAGATCCTGCCCCCTCTCCAAGTGAGAGCCTGTCACAGAGCTTGCTTGCTCAATAGATCTCCCATCCCACCAGCGAGCATACTAGCAGAAAGGCAGGGAGCCCCCTCTTCCTCCCCCATTTCCCCTAGGTCCAAGGAGTCCTGCAGAGAGCTGGCTGAGTCCTTCTTCCCTGTTGGAGGGGGCACAGCTTCTGAGCACTGCCACAGTTTAATTTGGATCTGAGTAATGTGTGCTCTATTTGTTGCAGGCGTGAGTCACACCTCACATACATTTAGGGACTGGAACACTGGAGAGCAGAAGCACAATTATCTGACTAGACAGTTCAGGTCAGGCCAGGTAGTGAGGAGCAGGAGGCTGGGATGCAGCTGCCTATGGACAGACTGACACTTGGAATGGACCTTGGTACAAGGAATCAGGTCAGCCCTGCGTAAAAGGAACCCAGGGCATTGCGGTTACAGATGGCACCTTCTACACTAAGGTGGCCTTAGCAGCCAGAATGCAGTGGAGGCTATCAGTGCCCCAGGTGCATTCTCTATGCCCTGGGGTTGCTTGATAGTCACACATCTGGCAGATAATTTTTTCCCAGACATTATTAAACAACTTTTTTATTGATTCGTTGTGAGTTTTACATCATAAACTCCATGTCCATTCATCTCTTTATCCACTCATATCTACCCTTCGCTCTTGCCTCCCTCAAATACACACACACACACACACACACACACACATTCACATACAAATGAACAATAAACAAAGCACAGAAAATATCTCATTGTGGACTCTGTAGTGTGTTCCACAGTATATCTCATTGCTCTGTCCACACATCTTCACTAGCAAATGTTCATTGCAGTGAGTCATTGGTTTGGTTCAAAAATCTCTGGCTTCTGTGACACCCATCAATATTGGATTCTCGTCAGGACTCCTCCTAGATATCCTGCTGTTGCCCTGTGTGTTATGGGGTATTGTCTCTACCAGAATGACAGCAGGGATTAGGTGGCCATATCCCTATCTTGTGTTCAGAATCACAAGCTTTGGATCAACAGACTGGCCCCTTTACAAGTCTTAACTATTTGAAGATAATATAGATTTTAGGGTGGTCTGTTGCCCAGACATTTGTTATCTCTAATTGGAGAAGAGACATGGGTAAAGAGAGAAATTGGCTTGCTCACGGCACACAGGTGTTGAATGACCTTTCCTAGGGCATATGACCAAATGTGTCTTCACTGTAGACAGGGCACAGAGGACAGAACAAAGAGACGACTCCTGGGGAGTTCAGCTCAGTGAATCAGTGGGTTTATTGAGTTCACTGATAGGAGGAAGGGCCATTCAAAGGTAACTGATCACAGAAAAGCTCTTTCCAGCAGGGCTAAGGAACTTCCCATGTATCTTGTAGGAAGTTTCTTCTCCTGGCATTGTTTATAACGTTTTGGGGAGGGGGTTTGTGAATGTTGTAACCCTTTGAGATTCCCAAGCGTTGGATGTGTCATTTCCCTTGTGGGTCTCCCAGAACCTTCTGCCTCCTTCTAGGAGGGAGTGTTACAGTTTGGAGGAAATACCCATGCAACAATAAGTCTTAGGGGAAGGTGCCTGGGTTACACCCCATGTATGTTGTACTCCAGAGGTAACAGATCTGCATACCCTTAGACGGGTACCAGCCTTTCCCCCCTCTCTCTGTACTATGCTTAAGAAGTGTGAGGGCTCGGTCTCCAACTCATGCTGCAGGGAAATAATGAAACTTTTAAGAAATGAGATCTAGTGGGAGGTCTTTAGATCATTAACTCCACCCACTCTCTTCCTTTTACCCTCTGTGGACTTCCAGCAGTCAGGAGAGCCATTTTGCCCCAACATGTGAACTTAGTGTGATGTTCTGCTTTGCCACAGGCCCAAGATGATAGGGCCCGCCATCATGGACTGAAATGTCCCAAAGGTGGAAATGAAGTCTTTAAAGTTGATGTGTTTGGGTACTTGTTATAGCACCAGGAAGCTCACTAGTACTGTGCACCTGAGTGTGTTCTCCCCAATGTAGGCAGGTAAAGCTGTCTTACAGAAGTCATTTGTACCCAAAGCTCAGAGTACGTCCTCTTTCTCCACACAGCCTCTTTCTCCTTCCTGTTCTCTTCAGCATAGGAAAAACACCACTTTCTCTTTAGCGGCATGACATCCTGAGTTTCTCCACCTGGTGATGGGTAATTTACATAGAGAGAGTGCATGTGGCTGGGGCAGGGGGTCACTTCTCAGCACATTTTTCACAAGGATGCCTGTGATGATTCTGAACACAAGATAGGGATGTGGCCACCTAGTTCCTGCTGTCATCCTGGTAGAGACAATACCCCATTTTACTGCTGGGAACATGAATACTCTTAAGGCTGTTATATGAATTATATGAGGGGCTTCATAAATCTAAAGGAACAAAGGGAGCTGCACTATGAGCCAGCTTGTCAGAAAGATGCTAAGGAAGGAGATAAAGAGACGTAGGGAGTGGTGATCACAGGAGATCCCATTCAGCTTAGATTTTTATGCCTACAAAGGCAGAGCAGGTTCCTAAATTCAGGGTTGGCCTGAGACAACAAGATAAGACCCAGGAGTGGTAGAAATGGACATTTCAGCACTGGGTCCCACCCAGCTAGCTTATCACCTGTGCTTAACAGAGGCAGGCAGATCTCTGAATTCTGTTTCAATGTTTAAAAGGGGAGGCTGAAGGGGTCAGGGGGAGCTTGCTGTCTCTTTCTAAGAATCAAAGGGCTGGGGTCATGGGATGCTGATTCATAGGAAAGTCAAAAGGGAACCTAAGGTAATGACCAGATTGATATGTAAAATAAAAGACTGGGCTTATGATCGACAAGAGATGAGCTATCCAGAGAAATTTTTTTAGAATAGCAAGAGAGAATTGTTTGGAGAACTACCTTGATCAGATCAGAGGGAGGGAGGGAGGGAGAGAGGGAGGAAGAGAGAGAGAGAGAGAGAGAGAGAGAGAGAGAGAGAGAGAGAGAGAGA
>NC_034606.1:51907615-51943490 GCF_900095145.1 Mus pahari
AGAGAGAGAGAGAGAGAGAGAGAGAGAGAGAGAGAGAGAGAGAGAGAGAGAGAGCTATCTGGAGATCTCTAGAGAAAGCAGAACAGAGAGGAAGCAGTCTGGAAAGTTGTCTGGAGCAGAACGTAGGTTGCCATCTTGGACTTCGGGTCATTTGTCACTCCCAGTCATCCCTTCTCTCAGAACCCCTCTCTAGGCTGAAGCTGGTCCTTGGCAGAATACATGAGCAGAGGCCCCCTCAAGGAACAAGCCTGTCCAGGGTTTCACCAAGGAGCAAGCCTGTATGTCCTGCCAGAGCAGGGGAGGGGGGGTGTCTCTGTGTCCCTTTATAGGACCCTTGTGAGGGGTAAGGCATTGGTTTAAGTGGCTTTGGGACCATGCTGGGCTTTTGTGAGTCACAGGGCAGGGGGAGCTGATCCTACATTCCTCCTAGCCCCACCTATCCTGGATGCTATCCAGCTCAGCATCCCATTGCAAAAAGTATTTTTAAATGTACCAGGGTGAGAAGAACAATTGTTATTCGGAAATAGTCCGTTTTGCTGTGAAAAGCTTTAGATATTCTTCTGGTTCTTCTCAGCAAATCAAAGCTTTTGGCATCACACAAACCCCGGGGCAATGCTTTTCACCCAGCCCCACAGTATTTTTTTTTTCCTTGAACTTTCCAATGTGGCCCTGGCCATCAGCAGGTCTGACAGATATCTGTGAATGGTTGGTTAGCACCAGGTGGATCTGACTGCATCCTCTGTTTATCACGTTCAGAGGTTCTAGGGCAGGACTGTTTATTATCCCTGCTTAAAGGGGACTCTCCC
Organism: Mus pahari; assembly: GCF_900095145.1. Lineage (NCBI taxonomy): Eukaryota > Metazoa > Chordata > Mammalia > Rodentia > Muridae > Mus > Mus pahari. The sequence continues at coordinate 51,908,422 of NC_034606.1, forward strand.
TCTGCTGCGGCCACCTACTGTTAACAGATACTGGCTCTCGACTACAGCAGCAGCCGTCTGGACTGTCTCACACTGCCCATGCCGGAGAGGAGGCTGGAGCTGGTCCGCGGGGAACAGCGCTGACCATCATCTATGTGTTTGCGTGCTTGGAGCTGTTCCTGCAGAGCCCAGGGACTGGACGCACCCTGAGAGAGAGCAGAGTGAAGCAAGACACCTTGGGGTTTGAGGCTCACAGGTCTTAAGTTGGAGCCTCGGCTTCATCCTTCCATCCAGGCGGCGTGGCATCAGCTTGGTTGCTCTACGTCAAGCACGCAGCACTGTATTCCCACTGAGCTGCTGAGCATGGAGACAGAGAGCCTCTCGCTGCCCCCGAATCCTCTGTTCTCCAGGTTCCAGCACTCCAGGGTACAGGCTGGACCAGCTCCTCTCTGATGCAGCAGAAGGGCCCAGGGTGAAATACCACAGCCTCTGATCCTCAAGAATCTGGACTTCTCCCAGGGTCCTCTCTCTGCATGCCAGCTCTGTCCAAGGACTGGCTTAGAGGCATAACCAGGACCTAATCTCACTTTCAACTGTATGTGTCTGAAGATGCATACAGGGGCCCACTCCTGCTTGCCTAGGAGATAGGAACATCTCCCCAGGGCTATGACACGGTCATCTCTGCTGCCAAGATTGAATTCATATCTAGCTACTCATGAAAGGACAGTTTCCCCCTTTCTTCCTCCCTCGCCTCCCTTTTCCCTCCTTCTGCCTTCCCTCCTCCCTTCCTCCCCCTCTCTTCCTTTCTTCCTCCTTCCTCCCTCCCTCTGTCTCTTACTCTCTCTCCTGTTGTCTCTTTTTTATCTCCTTTCTCCCCTCCTTCCCTTTTCCCTCCCTCTCTACTCACCTCCCTTACTGCCTCTCCCTTCCACTGTCTTTTTCTGTTTCTTATCTCTCCCCCTCTCTCTCCTCACCCTTCCCCTTTCTCCTCCTCTCCCTCTTCCCCTCCCTCCTGCCTCCATCCTCCCCTCCCTCCTTCTCTCCTTCCTCTTCTCCCTCCTACTTTGCCTGCCTGACTTCTTCTTTCCATTCTCCATCTTTCTTCTCTTTTGCTTTCTCTTCCTCTCTTCCTTCACTCTTCCCTCTCTCTCACTCTTCTTCCTGTCCTCTCCCCACTTTTCTCTTTCTTCTCATTCCCCCTTCTACATTCAATAGCTTGGTGGTTTACTTATGGCAAATGCCTTTTACCTAAACAAAATAAACTTTCTCTGCTTCTCTCAATTCCCATGAATTGTGATTTATGTGAAGTGAAAAGACTTCCATGGCAGCATGGGTGTTTGGAAATCCTAAATCACAGGAGCAGCTGTTCTTGGAGCAGACACACACTCACCCCACCCCCAAATACACACACACAGATAGATACACACACACACATACACACACATACACACACACACACACACACACACGCACACGCACACGCACACGCACAGGCACATACACACAGGCACACAGTGGGAAGAAGAGGAGCAGAGGCAGAAGGGAAGAGGGAGAGGGAGAAAGAGAGACTTGCACATATGTCACTTGACCTATGAACAGCATGTTGGCTGCTACAAAGCATTTTCATAGTGGCATCTGCACCCACACTCCATCTTCCCAGAGGGAGGAGTAGGCCAGTGTTAATCTCATTTATTTTTATCTATATCTATATCTATCTATATCTATATATGTATATATCTATATCTATATCTATATCTATCTATCTATCTATCTATCTATCTATCTATCTATCTATCTATCTAGACTATATGTATACATAGTGTGTGAGTATGTGAACCACATGCATGTACGAGCCTGTAGAGGTCAGAAGAGGCATCAGATTCCTTGGGACTGGAGTTACAGATGGTTGTGGAGTACCATGGGTACTGGGACCTGAACCTAGATCTTCTGCAAGGACAAGTGCTCTTAGCCATTGGGTCATCTCTCCAGCCACAATGTCATTTTTGAGTCAAGAAACAAGACCTCAGAGAAGCAAGGGGATCCAGCTTAAGCCTTTCCAGGCAAGTGTTCCTCTGTCTGCAGGAAGCCAGGCTAAGGGCTACAGTGACAAACAGCCATGGAGCCCAGTCTTCCTCCTGACGCTGCCTGTGTGGTTAGCAAGACTTCTAGCTAGGCCATGTACCTGTGCATTCCAGTAAGCAGGGTGAGGAGTTGTTGGGAATCTGGAGGAAAGCCCAAGGTTCACTCTGAGATGAGCAACTGTCCAGCCACAGGCTTGACTGATTTGATGAGCTCTCACCCTCACACACACAAACACTGGGTTGTAGGTGCTAGTGGTCCCTTCACACAGAGTCTTCACTGGTATTTTCCGAGGTGGCTGGGAACCCTGCCCAGCTGACAGGCAAATCTATCCCACACCCGAGACCTGAGAATAGACTCTAGTGATCAGGGTAGGGCATACTTAGTCATTGCTGATTTTCAGTAAGTATTATCAAGTGAAGCCTCGATGTCTCCTGTATTATATGCTAGATGCAAGGAATTAGTTTATTGACACCAGGAGTCAAAGGCCATCTAAATTTAGTATTGTCTGGTGTCCCAAACACACAAGAACTGAGTCAGCAGGATGCTGGCTGGCTGTGTACTAGCTGAGGTCATCCACAATGCTAATTTCTAAGGTTCTGTTATTTTATGAGGCCTCCTATCAGACAGCAGGAACTCAAAGCCTACAGGATTGTAAACCTGGGTGCGACCTCCATTTGGAGCCATTTATTTATGTGGTCCAACTGGAAAGCATAGTCACTAGGCTTCAGGCTACAGGCTCCTCAGTCAACATTAGGAGCAGGGGATTGGCTGAAGAAGGCCCATTTCAACCTAATACAATTCTCCATGCAGTGTGTGTTTGCACAGATAAATAATTGCCAGAGAACTGGATGGGAAAGCCTTGGCTTTCCCTTCTGAAGACGTGCTCACAGCCGATTTCCAAATTATCTTAAGCGACACCCCATATCTATAGATAGTTTTCTAATGTATCTTTATAGACACTTTTATTATTAACATGCGTAACTAATGTTCACATGACCCGGACATAGTCTAGAGCCCCTGGATTTGTGGGGGCAAGGACTGTTGACCTCAGAAGTTGGTCTGCAGGAATTTGGAGTCCTGGAAGGTCAGTCAGATGGCCCTGAGAGAACGGAAGGCCGTGTGGGAATGTCCTCAGTTCTGTCAGATGTAGAGAATAGGCTTTAATAAACAGGTGCCTGCTTCTACCAGTTTGCACTCCATTTTATTTTTTACCAGTCAGTACTTCTTAAGTGCAGCTCATGTGCTTGAAACCTTTGCTGCTCAGACTTGAGCTGCACTGTTGGTCCAACTCTCAGACTCTTTCCTCAGATGAATGGATGGGCACAGCCCCTCCTGGGTGACCCTTGAGCTCTCAATACTTGTCTGCCCAGGACTTGGGGCCAGCATCTGCACCTGTTTCCGGGACACACATAGGATAAGAACACAAGGCACTCCCGTGGTTCAATTTGAACAAAAGAGGGCTGAGACCTCTAGAAACCATGCCCTTTGTTAAGCACAGTTAGATTTGATGCTGTGTACATGGAACACCTTGTAAACAGCCAGGCCATTTCCTTTATTATTATTATTTTTATTTTTTTCACTCTGGTGAAGGATGGCTCTGAGCGATGAGATACTCAGCAATTTTCCTTCCTGGTGTTTTTGCCACACACAGTACCTAGTGCATGCACAGATGAGAAATATCTGTTCTTGTAAAGGTTTGACGCCCATAGGAAACAAGTGCGGATCAGAGCTCCCTCCCCCATGAAAAGCCTTACTATGAATGCCAGAGGAAACGACATGATCAAAAATATGAAATGGCTTGATACTGGGCAAACAGTAGGGTGACAAAGACTTATTATTTATCACTGAGAAAAACTAGAGGCATCAGTGCAATATTTGAGGATTGAAGGGCTTTCTGCTTGGTGGGAGGAGATGCAGTGAGCTCTTCCTCCTGTCTCTGACCCTGGGTGAGTCACTGATCCTTGTTACCTTAGACAAGGGATAGGCATAGGGTTGTGTTCAGACTTGAGCAGGCTTGGACTCTGTCATGGCACCGCCATCTTTGCTTCTTTTTGGAGTAGAACCTCACTCTCCAGTTGCTGGGGCTTTTGCCACTTGCATGATGCAGATCATTGTTGGGCAGAGAGGAGTGCAGTGTCTCCCTGTGTCCCTCATGAATCTGAGAAGTTCCAGAGAGGCTCACTGGAAGTTGACCCTGAACTGTGTGTATAGGAGGAGAGAGCTTATGATTGCTGGGCACCTGTTCCCTGTGCACATCCTGGGGCTTTGTGTGGGGGAGATGACACAATGGAGGTGTCAGTCCTGGCATAGCCACCCAGGGAAGAGTTCCTCAGTGGTTAAGAAGTCAGAACCGTTTGGTGGTCCAGTGTTTGAAGAGATCTCAGGGGTCCCTATTAATTGAGTCCTTCTACAGGATTGCCCTTCTCCTCAGCTTCTTTCAGCCTTCCCTAATTCAACAACAGTGGCTGCTTTTGTCCGTTGGTTGGGTACAAATATCTGCATCTGACTCTTTCAGCTGCTTGTTGGATCTTTCAAAGGGCAGTCATGATAGATCACTTTCTGTGAGCATTCCATAACCTAAGTAATAAATAGTGTCAGGTCTTGAGACCTCCCCTTGAGCTGGATCCCACTTTGGGCCTGTCGATGGACCTTCTTTTCCTCAGGCTCCTCTACATTTCCTTTCCTGTAATTCTTTCAGACAGGAACAATTATGGGTCAAAGAGGTGACTATGGGATGGCAACCCCATCCCTCACTTGATGACCTGTCTTCCTGCTGGAGGTGGGCTCTATAAGTTCCCTCTCCCAACTGTCAGGTGTTTCATCTAAGGTCCCTCCCTTTTAGTCTTGGGAGCCTCTCAACTCCCAGACAGCATACACCAGATGATATGTGGCCCCCAACGCACATACAGTAGAGGACTTCTAGGTCTGTGTTCATTCAGAGATGATGTAACTTACCCTCAAGAGGCTGGAGGTCCCAGGGAGTTTAGAGGTCAGGTGGGGGGGGCATCCATGTGGAGATGGGGTGGGATGGGGAGGAAGTGTGGGATATGGAACAGTCAGAGGGTGGATGGGGATTGGGGAATGAAATACGGAGTGTAAAAAATAAATTAAAAATAAAATAGAATTAAAAATAAAAAGAAGTCAGAACCACAGAAAAAAGGGAAGGACTTCCATTTGCCTCACACAGGACTCAGCATCCTGCACCCTGGCAAGCTGAGAGTTAAAAACTGGAGATGCACTAGCACACTATTTGTAAGGATGACACGTCTCTGCCCTTTGGGGCTTTGAATCCTGAGAGAAGAGACGTATGGGAAAAAAAAATCACTGAACTATGTGTACAGTCTTGTTTTGAAAATCTTCTGTGAACAAAACTGAGCAGGGAAGAGAGCTAGCTATGAGAAGCTTGTGTGCAGCCAGAGTCTTGCTGGCTGGGGGAGCATTGCTATTGCTCCAGGTTAGAAAGGACGGTGGGACTGGGGAGGTGGGTGGTAGAGGAAGGTATTCCACATAAACAAACAAACAAACCAATTAATCTTACAGGTGGGCACATAATTCCAACCCACTTTCATCATGAGCCTACTATAGTGGGTGGGTGGGCAGAGATACAGGAGCCAGCCAGGATATGGCTTCTTTATCCTTCTGGAATGGAACTGTTTTGAAGATGTGACCTTCAAGGCAGCCATAGGAGGGGCTGAAAGAGGATAGACTTGGGGCTTGGTCACAGGGCCTCATGGAACTGGGGTGTCACTACTGTCCTATCTGGTCAGGTGGAGTCATAAGGCTCTTGTACTACGGCATGCAATATGTTGTCTTTCTGTATTCCCAGTGATGGTGCTGATGGACTAAAACATGTGGCAAACATACTGCATCATCTCCAAAGGGGAAGGCAGGGGATTCCAGTTTAAGGAAAGCCTCAGTGGAACAAATGAGCTGGATCGATGGGTAACATGGTGACATTCTGGTCATGGTCATGGATGTGGCTGCATAACGGACGGCTAAGGATAGATGAAGGTGGACATAGAGCTATGTGGAACACATGTCACGGGCACTTTGGACCCTCCCGTGGACAGTAATTAGTAACAGAGGAGTGAAAGTCAAAGTGGGTACAGCCAGTTTAACTCACAGATAGAGACCCAGCAGCAGCAGCTGAAGGTACACACTGGCACGGGAGAGGCTTTTAGGAGCCTCTCACAAAAGATCTTATGAACAAGAGCATTTTATAGGCAGACATCATGGAGGGAGATAAGTGGACAACTTCAAATATTTTCGTTTCTGATTCAACAGATCAGATGTTGGAACATGAAAGAAAGGATCACTAAAGAACAGAGGGACGGCTGCTAATAGGTGAATCCTAGTCCCATATTCCCATATTCCCCAAAGAACTCATTATAATCACCATTATCACTACCGTCATCATCTTCATCACAATCATGACTATCACCCTTGTTATTGCTTCTGGCGCCATCATCATGTCTTTCTCCATTACCATCAGCACCATCGTGACCATCACCATCCCAACAGTATTATCATTCTCATCACTGCCATTGCTGCTATCAACATCATCACCATCATTGTCATCATGTACACCAGCAGCAGCATCACCACCACCACATTATCATCACCATCATCATCATCTCCATTGAGACGAGCATCACTATAGGACAAAGGTATTTAGAAGGCTGGTGATAAGTAGAAGCAAATGGTCCAGCCCATACTTCCTCTTCATGGGCAGGAATGGTCCTCCCAGAATCCACTTCTACATTCTCTTTCTTGTCATTTCATCCTTTTCTTTTGACAAATTCAAACCTTGTCGGTCAACATCTAAAGGTCTGTAGCTTGGGTCTTGCATTTAAATTCAAAACTAGCATTTGCAACAGTCAACTAGAAAACCCAACTTGAGAATATCCAATTAGCACCTCTGGTTATCTATCCAGCACTCACTGGAAGCTTTGTTCAATCCTGCGCTTTTCTTCCCAAAAAATAAGAGTCCCCATATAGACCCCTTAAGCCACACCTCAAGTCAATGAACATGCCCTGGGCCTTTTCTCTTCCCATTCCCTACCATGTCACTATTCTTCCCCATGACCATGCTGAAACCTTATTCTAGCTAATATGACTTTAAAGCTGGCCTACCAAATTGCCTTGTTTAATGACGCAATACTTGGTCTTGCCAACATGATTTTTATAGAGCAGCCAGATGACCTTTTCAAAATGCAGTTAGTTGGATAGTCCATGCTACCCTGGTCTCGGCATCCTTAAAGACTTCCCATTTCTTCTCAGTGAAGTCCCAGTTGGACTCTGACTCAGTTAGCAACTCTTCTATATTTCCCTTTGGAAGAGGTTGACCTTAGGCTCACCATACATCTCACTAGTGAACTGGGGTTCTTCTTACCTGATCTTGTCAGTGTCTGCTGTTTTAACTGTTCATGCCCCTGGCATGCCTCTCTTCACCTTCCTAAAGGACTCTGTTGTCTTCAGAAGCTGTGTCAGACATTCCAGATGAATGTGGACTCCTAGGAGACCCTTGCCTAGAAGTCTTTACTGAAAGTGATTGTGGCGATCAGTGAAAGGTACATGCATAGTTGAAATCTTTCTGTGGCTGGAAACTCAGTAAGGATGTGGATACCTCGTGACCTTTGTTACTACTAAATCCATCATTTTAAACGTTGTGGCTAGGAGGCAGGGAAGATAGCTCGGTGGGTAGGAGGAGTTGCTGTGCTAGCAAGAGATCTTGAGTTAGAGGGTTTTTTTTTGTCTTAATAGGTATATTTAATCTTATTTTAATGTTACACAAAAAATATATGTGCCAAAACATTATATAACATTCCCATACATTATATGTCTTATATCTTCATCTATCAGTTATTTTTTTTCCCAAAATATATGCATTTACAGATATAAAGTAGAAGTAAAAATGGTAAGAGGGTAACTAAGCAATGTTTGATTGGATTTGAAGTCTGCTTCATGAGATGAAACCCATACCTGGAAAGGATAATGAGGCCAAAAATGTGTGACTAACTAGGTCACAGGTCCTACAGAAAAACCTATTGCTACCATTCTGCTAAATAGACAGAGTTAATACAACCTAGATAAGTGAAGTCTTCACTGTTCATCAAAGAAACTTCTCCTTATTACCCCTGGCTGCATGTACCAGTAACGTCAGCAATGGGAGCAGAGGCAGATGTCTCTGAGGAGTTCTTTGGATAGCCAACCTAACTGAAAAGATGGGTTTCAGTTCAGCAAGGGACCCTGTCTGAAGGGAACAAGGTACAGAATGGAAGAGGAAGACATCTGATGTCCTTTTGCATATACATGTACAAGTGTGTGTGTGTGTGTGTGTGTGTGTGTGTGTGTGTATGATGTGACAAGATATATGGTGGAAAGAAGCCACATGCAATTAAAGCTGACAAGGTCTTAGAATTTTCTCTGAAGTGTTAAAAACTTGATTTAAGGATTAGCTAAAAGAGAAGGAAGATGAAAGGGGACATAGGATGATAAATACATGTAACTGATGTAAAGGAATCCAAGAGAATAATTGGACCATCAACAACATGTTGAGAACAGATACAAAATAGAAAATCCAATCTCTCGGGAACTATATCCAGCACAGGTGTATGTGCACCTAAGTGTGCGATTTCTTCAACTGGGAAAGTGTAGGTGAAGAGCGAAATACAGGAAAATACGCAAGTCTGTCAACGACAGCAGAACACTGCCAGAGCCAAACCAGTGTTAAATGAGCGAAGTGGGGTTTAGTTAGGGCAAGACAATGCATTAGAGATGCAAAGACGCAGATTTAATAATGGCAAAAGTGTCATGCTTAAAGAGGGCACCCCAGCATCATAGAGCCCGGGAATGCTATGAGCAGAGACAGCATCACTGCAAGATGCACCACAGAGGGAAATGTAACAGAATCATTTCAGTAACAGCCATATCCACCCACAGGGAACAGGGACCAGACTATAGACAACTCCAACCAGAGAAAGCAGCATGGGCCAACGTTGTCTATAGACACGGTCTCTGACAGCGGCATCCCCATTGTTCCTGAGGACCTGTGGGCCATTTGCCAAACCTCCCTTCAGCTGGAATGAAAACCAAGTATGAACTCTTTAGTGAACTGGGGGACTTTGAGTAGATTTTTTTAAACCAGTCAAATCAAGGAAGCAATCAGTAGTAAGAACATGAGTATAGTATTCCAAATACCTGGAAATTAAAATTAATTTAAAATAACAAATCTTAAGAAATGAAACATATATATATACCTGAATAATAATAAAAGTAAATTATATTGATGTTTACAGGAGCTCTGTCTGTGTGAGTAAAGGAGTCTGTGTTTCATAGATGCACATCTTTATCTAGTTACAAAATAGCCACCAATTTGAAATAACTCTAAGCTATTGTTGATTCCTCTGGTAACATTTATGCCATTATTGTATCAGTGAGCAGGTCTTACCAGGACAGTCACCTCCGGTAACATTTATGCCATTATTGTATCAGTGAGCAGGTCTTACCAGGACAGTCATTACTGTAGCTTGCAGGTTTCACATCTTGGTCAGAGTGATGGTTACTTTTCTCTCCTGGTAGCACACCTAGCATCTTCTAGAACTTACAGAGATAGCCAGCGGTGATGCTGCTTCAAGGTCAGCACCTATTTGATTTCTCCATGTTCCATGTCTCCAGTGTGTGGTGTCTGCAGCAATCGGGTCTTACTGTCAAGTTCTGGAGGGTAACTGAGAGCAATGACAATAGTTTGTAATGTGTAGGCCCACATGAGAGTATGATGTGTGTGTGTGTGTGTGTGTGTGTGTGTGTGTGTGTGTGTGTATAGAGGCAGAGAAAGATAGATAGAGGGAGATAGAGACAGAGACTGAGCATGAAGCTGGGTTCTTAGGGAAGCATGGAGTGGATCTGGAGGCAGTTGGAGGAGAGAGAGTAAAGACAGTCAAAATATGTAGTATGAAATTCTCAAAGAATGAGCACAAATACATAAATAAAAGGTCACACATTTGAAGTATGCTCGAATCTGAGCAAGATGTAGACCTAGATTATCAGCTGCTCAAAGAGTAGGTGAGGCCTTTATAAGAAACAAGTTAACAGAAGAAATCACAGAAAATTCATAAAGGATTTGCCTCAAAACACTTAAGCTTCTGAAGACTGAGAAAAAAAATAAGAAAGTTAAAAATCCACTCATACTATAGACACTTTGAATTAAACCTTTGATTTAAATATCGTTCATCCACACTTCACTGATAGAAACGGGAGGTGATGTGATTCAGAAATGTGAGCGTGGTGTAGGTAGGTCATAACTCAGAAACGCCGGCACAGATATGAGATGATGCAATCAGTCTGTCAGGAAGACACTTGGGTACCCAAGACCTGATGACCCCCACGGCCTTGGGAGCAAACATAGTTTCCTTTGGCCCACCCCACCCCCTCCTCTGTTGTGAGGAGCCAGAGTTCTCATGCATTAGGTTCTGTGTAGAATCGACTGCCCAGCGCAAAACAACTGCCTCTCAGAAATGCTGTTCTGCTGAGAAGCACAAGCAATTCCCAGGGTTCAAAATTCCAAAATTTGTTACTCCAGACAGAGATTAGAAAAACAAAATATTGTGAAATTAAGTTTGAGCCTCAGAAGGTTTCAGCACCACCAGGGCCATTCTGGAAATCTCATTCATTGTCACAAAACTCCATTTTCAACAGGATCTAGACAAGGGCTAATGGCAAGTAAAAACTCCAGTTATCTCTGACTTGAACTAAATAGAATCTCCCAGACAGTGAGCCCCTGGGAGGTATTTGTGAAATATTTGAGAATCTTTCGTGCTGGGTCTGATAGCTCCGTGGAGTAGATACTGCACAGAATGCTGCTTTATATTGGTGGATTGAGCAGAGACTGGCTTTCATGGGTTTAACCATGTGGCACAGGTGCCCAACTTTGGCCCAGCTCAACCATGGACATTTATCAAAGCTGCATGACATATGAGACAAGTATGTAGTGTCCACGGGATGAAGGGAAATGCGGAGTGGCTTCTGTAGTCCCACCTCCCGGCATTCATGGCCTCCAGTGCTCACCTGTCTTTCCATATGCAGTGCTCTCAATAAGCAGAGGTTATTAGCAAGATGAAGGATAGCTGTTTCTTGTGCTATCTTGTTAATGCAGCTCTCTATCTTGTCAGCAGATCTCAGAACTTCTCTTCACTTGTCTGACTGTAGAAAGTGTGGTGAACCCTATTTGTATAGGTGGTGAGTAAGGATGGCTTCTGAGGCATCCGGTGGCTCCCAAATTACAGTTAGAAGCTACATGCTTGGCTGAGTCACAGGACACACATTCTGCCCATGTCCTGAGGGGATTGCAAGCAGATCCCCCATCATCCAGGTATCCAGATGAGAGTCTAGCTGTGCCTGACACATTGATTGCAGCCTTTTGAAACCTTGAGCTGAGCACTGAGCTCAAATCCAGAGTCACCTAAGCTGGTAAGTGTGTGTGTGTGTGTGTGTGTGTGTGTTAAGTTTGCATACAGTAACAGATAACTAATGCCAAGATAATGGCATCAAAGTATGGGGATCCAGGGAATGCAGAGCTGCCTGTCTTAGTGAGTGACAGAAGGGTTAAGCAGAAGAGGATGAGACCAAAAGATGGACAGGATCAGAGTGTGAAGAGACACTTGGCTCAGACAGGACCTGTAGCTCAGTTGGCAGAGATCTTTCCTACCATGCTTAAGATCTTGGCTTTGATACCCATCCCCAGCACAACGTACATCAGGCATGATGCCTAAAACCTGTAGTCTGAGCACTTAGTGGCTAGAGACAGGAGAGTCAGAGGTTCAAAGTCATTCTTGCTTACATCATGATGTCAAGGCCACCCTGGGACTACCCGAGACCCTGTCTAGATTTTTAAACAAGGAATGAAAAGAGTAACCCATGTCTACATTCTACTCAGAATGATACATCAATTCAGGCCAGTGCATTTGGGTAGTGGGCACCCAGGATGTAGGCGAGAGGGACCAGACGAGGCAAGGGAAACCGAGTTACTGGGGGAAAGAAGATACTGGGGTTTTGATTCACTTGCAGCTCCAGAAACCATCTGCATCCATTGCCTACAAAAATGAGCCTTGCTATAGAAAAGCTAAGCAAGGTTGAATATCTGTGGTCCACTGTCAAGAAGACCTGTGAAATAGAATGTCTCAGCAAGGGCGAGTTGCTGTTTGGTGACACTCTGGGCTTGGCGGGTAGGAAGAAGGCGATGGATGGTGAGCCTGGATTCTTGACTGGTCCCCTGAAGGGATGTGCTTTTCACTGCTACAGTGAATTGTTTTGGAGGAGGAATCAGGGAGTCTCTACTGGTTATCCCATTGGAGACAGCAGCTAAGTAGACCTACCATCACTTGATAGATGGTAGAGTCTGGTGTGTGCTATGAACCCACATTAAGTGTGAGCTGTGGCAGAGAAGAGCTTCTACTCAAGGCTAGGGAGGCCAGTTAAAGAGGGAGCCTCCATATAGGAGTGGACGATGGCCCTGAGCTCTCCGGATGTCCAGGAATAAGGTGGACTCTCCTCAGCCAGTGGAGAAGTGGAGAGTTGGAAGCCAGAGTTGGAAGTGGAGGCATCTCATGTGTACTGAACATAAAATACATGGTTCTTGTTCTGTGTGGGAGAAAGGGTGACCTCCACAGACCATCACCTCTGGATCCAGGTATATACATCATGAGCCCTTCTCTACCATGAGTCTGTTCCTGACATTAGATTAGGAAAGTCCGTGAGAATTTAGGGGCTCACAGGGTGCTAGAGGTGGGAATGCTTCTCCAAGGCAAGGGGAGGAAAGTGAAAATGATGACGGTCCTCTCGCCAAGGGCTTTGCATACACTTAAATGCAAGGAGACGTGCACTTTAAATCCAGATCCTCAAATCCATCACAGACTGTCAAAGTGTCTCTGTGTTCAAAGTCTGTTCCCATCAGATGCTGCTGAAAATAGCCCCGTGCTGACCAGTCGCAGCTCTTATATAAGATTTAGTGCTGTCTTTAGCCCACACCTGTCAGGAATGCGATGTGACAGGCTGGGTTGGAGCAGCTCCGGATGATAGATTTCTAGCGAGATGAGAGGTGACTCAGTGAGCACACGGGGACACACCCTGGCAGGAAGCTTAACTGTCGGGATGTTGGTGGTACAGATGAGGATCCCATGGTTCCCCTTGGATGTCTTCCGGGGTCTGTATGTACTGTCGTAGCCTTGCCTGCCTTTGCCATGGGCCGTCGGCAAGAATTCCAGGCTCAGAGACCTGCATCAGAACAAGTTCTAAGCCACACATAGGTACCTAGGCCATTTTCTGAACTGGACCATGCTACAATCACAGGATGATACAGTCTTCTCACACCATGAGAATGGCCAGGGCCAGAGCATCCAGAGACTCATGCTCCTCAACAACCAGGCAAGATCCAGAATCCTCTCTGACTCAAGGAACTCAGAAGCCAGGGCTGGTCACAGACCAACCCCCTTTGGGTATTTCTGATCCCTTTCAAGGCCTCATCTCTGCTCACCCTCACCTGGGAGTCCTTACCTGGGAATCCTACCAGCCTAGTTCCAGCCATGGCACCAACGAAGACAGGTGGACAGGACCATTTCCAGGTCACATGGCAGAATCCAAAGCCAACAACCCAGCCAGAGCTATCCCTCACAGCTGCAGGCATAAATCTCAGGCAATTCAGACACAGCCAACCCTCTTGTCTGTAGGGGATACAGTATGTACTGGATATCTATATCTCTAGATATAGATAGACATAAATATATAGATATTGGTAACTGTAACCACAGCCACAAGCAAAGAGAGAATCCATGCATACTTACTTGCTATCTGTCTGCTTAGTACTCGGCTAGCTCTCTCTGCTCATCTCTTATAATACCCAGGGCCCCAAACTAGGAAATACATATCTATATCTATATCTATATATCTATATCTATACCTATACCTAGAGATAGCGATATATCGATATAGATTTGGATATATATATAATCTTAAATTACAATATGTCACTTCACCCATTGTCTTTCCTCTCTTTAGTCACTCCCACTGTCAAATTGATAGCATATTTTTCCTTGAACACACACATGCACAAATATATAGGGTACAAATATGTAAATGTCAACATTGCCATTACCTAGTATTACCTGAAAGGAACCTCAGTGGAAGAGCTGCCAAGCTTAGCTTGCCTATCTGCAGGCTCATGGGAGATTTGTCTTGATTGTTAATTGACCCACCACACTGTAGGCAGCACTGATTCCTAGTTTGGGGCCCTGGGCATTGTAAGAGATTAGCAGGGAGAGCTAGCCGAGTACTAAGCAGACAGAGCATGCATGGATGCATTTATTCTCTCTTTGCTCATGGCTGTGGATACGGCGTGACTAACTGCTTGAGTTCCTCCTGCTTTGACGTCCCTGAAGTGATGGACCGTAACCTGGAATTGTAAGTCAAATAAACCCCATTTTTCATAAGTGGCTTTTGGTCAGCAACTTATCACAGTAGCCAGAAAGCCACTTTGGGCATGATCTGAGTGTGGCCCACAGAGAAAGGCTGACGGCTCAGGAAATGCCAGGTCTTGGTATCTCATGCTTTATCTGAAGCACCGATCAACTTTACAAATTAGGAGCCCTATGGATTAACAATAACTGATGGTAAAATGAACAGTGTTCTTCATCAGAGTCACCTTAGGTTCCTGTCTTCCACACGTCTCCCGCCTCTTCTGTTAAAAGTAAGTGCTCAGCACATACTACACATGACGCTTGCAGTTTTAACTGTGCTTGCGAGACAGTGTGCATTTCTCTTTCTTCGTGATGTTGTGATAGGAGATTCTGTCCTATCTAGGTTTCACTGGCCTTATCCTGTAGCCTTTAACCCTTTCCTTCTTCAGGCAGAAACTTCGACCTTTCACCTGCAGGATGCCCTCCACGGCTTCCCATCACGGGCCCATGAGGAGCAACAAACAGGACATTTGGCTTGTGTACGCTGGCCAGTGGCAACCCCTCTCCTCGGTCCCGGAGCGGGGTTTTGTGGGGCTTTATCACGTGACCCAGAACAGTGCAGAAGTTTTCATGTGTGCGGTTTTTCATTTTGGAATCTTTCCTTTCATAGCTCCAAGCCAGACGCAGGTGATGTGCGGGTAACCGAAACCCCAGAAAGCATCCGCTCGGGGAAGGAGCATGCTGCAAGCACTGGGCATGAAGAATGGCTCCACCGCTCTGAGCTGGCTCAGTGCCTCTCCCTCCCCTGATGACCAGCCTCACTCCAGACAAGATCGTCCAGACAAGGCTGCAGCATGCTAATCATGAGCTTTTCTTCTTCCTCTTCCTGGCCACATTCCCTAGCTCCCTGAGTGGTCCCCCGAGTGGACCTCTTAGATCTAGTTATGTACTGAGAGATTCTGAGAACAGTTGACATCTCTGAACCTTCATTTTCTCACCAGAGGTGGTGGTTTCAGGATTGTACAGTATGGTTAGGATGCCATGACTCCGTGAGTCATGTCGATAATTTGTCCTGTCTGTTCCCTTTCTTCAGGACGTGGCTTAAGGAGCCCCCTCCCCTCCCCCCAGCTCTATCAACACTCAGGATCCTCAGTAGACAGAGGGAGATGCCTCCCTTGGCCGTCTACTCTCACAGGCTTTCTCCCCTTACAAGCCCGGGCTGTCCATCTCCCGCTCCCAGACACTTTGCTGCTTTATTTATTATGAGCATCTGCAGTGGTTCATCTTGATTGTCAACCAGAAAGGGATGTATAATCACCATGGAAACAAATCTCTGTGCATGACTATGAGACATTATCTAAATTGGGTTAAATGTACCACCCTGTGGCCCGGGGGCTTGGACTGAATCAAAGAGAGAAAGTGAGCTGAGCACAGTCTTTTTTTTGCCTCTGTTTCCTGACCACTGACTCCATGGGAGTGCTCTGTGGGGAGGCTCCTCATGTTGGGCTGTCCTTACCATGCTGGGCTGTGCCCTGGAACTCTGAGCCAAGGTAAACCTTTTGTCCTTAAGTTGTCTTGACATGTGTTTTGGTCCCAGCAGCAGCTAAACAAAACAACCAAACCAAACCAAACCAAATCAAGACAAAAACAAACAAGACCCCTGATCAAAGAAACAAAGAGGAAGCCATCATAATACGGAAAATTCGTACTGACTGAGCTGTGGGGTCGGTCATCCATCACTGTAGCAAACCTGAAGACGATGTTAAGGTCCACAGAGCTGGTCTGTGGGACAGATGTGGACAAGTTTGGAACTTTAGGCTAGAAAAGTCTTTGAATCCTATAAGCAGAGATTTTCGTGGAAGAAGAAAAATGATCAGAGGGATGCGGAGAGCAGAGACCTGACTCATGAAACTTCTGAGAGGACCAAGGACACTCTAAGGAGCCGGACTAGGTAACTCGCAGACTTCCTTCTGGACACAGACCTGACTGCATTCTATCCGTTCCCTGAGAATTAAATTTAAATTTAAACTAAATATAATTCAAGCCTGAATTTTAAAAGTAATTTACTAAGATGTTTGGCCCAGGGAATTTCAAGAAAGGGAGAGCATCCAGGTTGGGGGTTCTCACTCAGGGCTCTGTCCAAGGTTACAGAGGAGCATCCAGGTTGGGGGTTCTCACTCAGGGCTCTGTCCAAGGTTACAGAGGGCAACTGAAGAGCAGAAAGATACAGAAAATGTAATCTGATGCAGCAAAGAGTTCAAGTTCAAGTTGGAGCCAAGATGCCGGTTGCCAAGGGGAAACTTTCTGTCTGCGCTGCCTCAGAGTCCTCACTCCCCACCCCCACCCCCAGACGGGGAGGCCTCTTCCTGATGAAGCTTCCACATCAAGAAATACCAGCCAGTTGGAAAGGGAGAAGCTTAAACAGAGACTGTCCATGCTAGCTGGGATGTAGCCTCCCCTGGCGAGCTCTTCTGCCCCTGACTTCATGCTGGCTGCATCGGCTGCGGGGCGGCTCTGACTGTGATAAAAATACCCTGAGCAAAGCCATTCAAGGAAGAAAGGTTTTATTGTGGCTCTCAACGGTACAGTCCACCATGGAGGGGTGGGGAGCCTGGGGACAGAGATGAGGCAGCTGGTCACAATGCTTCCACAGTAAAGCAGAGAGTTGAAGCTTGGTGCTCAGGTAGCTTATTTGTTTGTTTGTTTGTTTGTTTAATAAAGCCCAGGACTTAGAAGCATGGGGTGGTGCTGCCTCTCTCGGGGCAGGCATTCCTCTGTAATTACCCTAAATTAAGTAACCCCTTCACGGCACGCTCCAGGGGCTTGTCATCTAAAGCTGGCAGTAGGGTTAGCCATGGCGTGGTCTCTGACCGTGTGCCAGTGACACTTTTTCCTTTACAGTGCTTATCATTTTTGTGTCTCTTTATGTCTGTTTGCCTGTGGTTATATAGGTCTTTGTGTGTTCTCTGAATGTCTGTTATATGTGCCTCTGTGTGTCTATGTGTACCTATGTCTCTCTATGTGTGCATGGGCATGTTTCCCTCTGTTTGCATGCATTTACATGTGTGGGTATGTGTCTCTCTGTTCATGCATATGTCTGAGTGTGGCTGTACGTCTGGATGTATGTCTTTCTGTGTGTGCATATGCCTTTGTGTGTTTGTGCGCATGATAGTGTGTATATGTACCTGTGACTCTGTGTGTGTGTCTGTGTCCATGCATGTATGTTTGGATCTCTCTCTCTCTCTCTCTCTCTCTCTCTCTCTCTCTCTCTCTCTCTCTGTGTGTGTGTGTGTGTGTGCATATGTCTGTATCTATGAGGTCAGGTATGTGCATGTGTTTCAGTGTGTATTTGTTTGTGCATGTTTGTATATATGTCTCTGTGAGTATGTGTACATGCAGATGTGCTTGAATGTGCCTTAGTGTATGTATGCTTATATGTTCTTGAAGAAGAAACCAAGATCTTGACCATACTTGACAAGTGGTCTTATCAATGGGCTCTACTTGAAGCCCATCCTCTTCTTTAATTTATCTGAAAATGCAAATACATAGTGTACGAGGGAAATGTATGTATGTATATATATATATATATATGTATGTATATATATGTATATATATATATACATGTATGTACACTATATACATACAAACATGTATAGTATACTATAAAAACAGGGATATATTTTTCTCAGAGCCCATCATAAATATATTCCTAAGTCCACCTCTACCTACACCCACTTTGAAAGCACACAATACTTCCTCTCTCCACTGTGACATCCACTCTCACCATCCTTGACTGTGACCTCCTACACCACCTTGCACTGTGACTTCACATAGGTTGTCACCCCCCAACCCCCCACTTCTCCTCCCTCTTCTTTGCCATCGAAGCCTCACTTTCCCACATATGACATCCATTCCTCTTCTCTCCGCTGTGACACCCAACTTCTACTGTGAGACCCAACCTTCCCTCTCCACACACTGACCCCCTCCCCTCCTCTCTATGGCGACAGACAATCTTGCCACCCGTTTACACTCCAAGATCCAGATACCACAAGCAACTTGTCTTTCCCCATGTGCCATATTCTTCTCCACCAGAGCAGTGGAGAGGTACCTGGCCCTTTCCTGTCTCACACATGCCCCACTTTCATTCTACCAGTGTCCTGCATCCTCCTTCCTGTGTCCTCCCTTTCAGGTTGTAGTGTATAGGCCTGGGACATAGCAGGATTCCCATCCACACTTCCACATTTAGCGTTTGTGTGGAGCCCTGATCTGAGCAAAGTTTCCTTTTTTTTAAAAAAAATTTATTATTATTTTCTTTATTTACATTTCAAATGCTTTCCCAAAAGTTCCCTATNCCCCCCCCGCCCCTGCTCCCCTACCCACCCCCTCCCACTACTTGGCCCCGGCCTTCCCCTGTGCTGGGTTATATAAAGTTTACAAGACCAAGGGGCCCCTCTTCCCAATGATGGCCGATTAGGCCATCTTCTGCTACATATGCAGCTAGAGACACGAGCTCAGGGGGTACTGGTTAGTTCATATTATTGTTCCACCTACAGGGTTGCAGCCCCCTACAGCTCCTTGGGTACTTTCTCTAGCTCCTCCATTGGGGGCCCCGTGTTCCATCCAATAGCTGACTGTGAGCATCCACTTCTGTGTTTGCCAGGCACTGGCATAGCCTCACAAGAGGCCGTTATATCAGGGTCCCTTCAGCAGAATCTTGCTGGCATGAGCATTAGTATCTAGGTTTGGTGGCTGATGATGGGATGGACTCCCGGATGGGGTAGTCTCTGGATAGTCCATCCTTTCATCTTAGCTCTAAATTTTGTCTCTGTACCTATATCCTTTCATGGGTATTTTGTTCCTTATTCTAAGGAGGAATGAAGTACCACAGGATGGTCATCCTTCTTGGTTTTCTTGTGTTTTGTAAAATGTGTCTTGGGTATTCTAAGTTTCTGGGCTAATATCCGCTTCTCAGTGAGTGCATATCTAGTGACTTCTTTTGTGATTGGGTTACCTCACTAAGGATGATATCCTCCAGATACATCCATTTGAGCAAAGTTTCCTTGATGGCGAGTTTCAGAGACTCCAAAACCTTGCAGGCTAAGCATCGCCTGAAGAAGGCAGGCACCAGCGTGAAGCTTTTAGGAAGTAGGTGTGTGGCTGGCTACAGTGGAAAGACTAGGCCTTACAGTGAGGTCTCCTTAGCAAGACAGAGGCCACACCACCCTCCTCCCCACACATGTGTTCCCAACCCAGGCTGCCTTGTCCTGGCCCCTGGGGATTGTCTTACATCTGCCACTTCCCTATGTCAACATGAAAGTTCTAATAAGGCAAAGCCCTTCATTCTGCTCTGATTTTTATTAAATTCATCTCTTGTGATTTATTGATTTTTCTTAAAAGAAAAGTAAATCCATTTCTCATTTTTTTCCCCTCAGCTTATTACCAGACACTTGGGTCTGGGACACGGGAGCCAGAATTCTGTTAAAAGTGCTCAAAAAATGTTTCCCAAATCCAGATCAATAAAAACACACGACACACTGTTTAATGTTACAAAGAACAAATGTAAAAGTTACATCAAAACCCACTGCCTGACTGGCCAGGTAGAGCAGCTCTGATGGGCTCCGGTACATGCTGAATATACCTCAGGGGCTCTGGGTGGGAGATGGCGGGGAGAGAAACGGGAAAGTCCAGGGTCAGTTCTGGACCCGGGCGAGGGGTCAGTGGACTACAGTCAGAAGAGCAGAATAACGAGCAGCAAACATTACAGGGTCCTGGAAAATCAACAACAGACAGAGAGGGAAGAATCTGCAAAAACAGTATGCTCCAGTTTGTGGAGGGCGGCCCATTCCGACATCAGGCCCTGCTTTCTACAGCCCAGACTCACCAGATCAAGTCTTCCGCTGTCCCATATCCAGAAGGTCCAGCCTCTCCAGGATCGACCTCCCTGGGCCTGTGTTCCCCATGTCCTTCCTTCCCGTGAGTGACCTCATCAGACCTGGCTTCCTCAGGCTGGAACACCAGAGGTCTGATCTTTCCTAGGTAGGACTTTCCCAGGTCTGACTTCCCAGGTCGAACTTCTTGCTGTGGCCCATTTCTCCAGGACTGACCTCAGTGTCCCAAGGTCCTGAGTGGCCATTCTTCTTAGGAGGAGTGTTCCATGGGAAAGATTCCATTCTGGTTTAAGCATCTTCTTAGAAGGAGAGACTCAGAGTCCCAGATCTTTCCTGGTTTAGGCTTGTGGGTACCATTAGTTCCTTGAGACCCAAGGCACCGTGAAGCTCCAGCCAGCACAGGACATTAGCAAGGTTGAAAATCAACCTGGATTTGCATATTTCTGAACCTAAAGACACATGGAGGAAGAGGATGCTACCTTCTGTACTCATTTACAGGCACGAGTGTCCAGTTTTGATATTGTGACAAGACATTGTCATCTACAGAGTTCATAACTGAGAACCATATAATCTAGTCACAAAGTAATTAAAAGAAAAAAAAAAAAAACGAAAACAAAACCATAGACCAGAATTTAAGTAGGTTTATCAATTCGTATTAGACCACTTTAGTGTCTCTTCTGGGAAGCATGGGTCCTGTGGCCTACAGGTTAGAAAGCCCTGGTAGGACATCCCAAATGCTTAGAGGCTGAATAGGCACCATAAAGCAGATATTTCATTGGCCACTGGAGGACACACAGGGAAGATCAGAACAGAGAAGTAGAATATTGGAAACTAAACGGACTAGTGTAAAGAGGGAATTGAAAATGTGAGGCCGGATGAAGCTCCCGGCATGGGCAGCATCGTGCCCTCCTTTTGTCAGAGCCTCACACCCGAAGATGTACAGTGTCCAGGACCCTTGGCACAGGAACAACAGGGCCATCACAGATCTGGGAAAAGACAGTGGGCAGACACTGGTACCCAGAACACAGTGCTGTGGGATTATCTGACAGTCTTGAAATAGCCATTAGCAAACACATCACAAACACACTGGAAATCAACGAAAATTAGAAAACTGAACCTTTAGCCCTGGGGGGTGGGGTGGGGTGGGGTGGGGGGTGGGGGGTGGGGGATGGGGGGTGGGGAGGCACCGGTGGCCTTCACAAAATCAAAAGCATAAGGACAGGCTCCAGAGCAGAATGGAAGAGAACTCACAGACAGGGCTTCGAAGGGAGTGCAGTAGGACAGACCCAAGCCACACTGCAAGGACAAAGCCAGTACCTGACAGCAGGCGAAGTGCCCTGGGTTTGTGGGGTCAGACACAGGTTGGGAGAAAGAATGAGAAGCTTAAAGACAAAAATAGTTCAAGAAACGTTTGCTGAAAGCTCACCGGGTTTGGAAAAAAAAAAAAAAAAGTGAAAACTAACACAATCAACTCATCAAGACCCAGGGAGCATGAGCACAAAGAGACACAGAACCAGACTCAGAGAAACTGCCCACAGGGAGATGCACAGGGCGGGGAAGAGGGTGGGGTGGGGTGGGTGGGGGAGGGGGTCTTTGAAAGTTGCATTCAAAGCCATGCTGTAGTCCCTACAGGGATACAACACCGCGGGCAACCGGTTTCTCCATTTGAAGCCACCACTGTGGGAGGAAGTGGTGCTGCACCTTTAAAAGAGCTGAGAGAGGAGAATTGTTACCTTGGAAATACATAGCCACAGGAAATACCTTTGGGAATAAAGATGAAACTGAACACTCTCAGCTGAAGGAAGCCCTGGTGTGCTGGCTGCTTTCCTCAACCCAGGAGGGGGGTCTGGGGAGGCAGATAAAATATCTGACAGACTCAAGGGAGGAGGGCCTGTTTGGGCTCACAGTTTGAGGGTGTGTTCCACAGTGGTGGGGCCTGGCATGGTGGTGGGACCCATTCTCAGCGGCAGGAGCAGGGTCCCAGAGTTGCTGGCTTACATTTGGGCTGGAAGCAGAGAGAAGGGTGGTTACCCGTCAATGTTTTCTTTTCTCATTTTATTAACTCTGGGACTCCAGTCCATAGAATGGTGCCATACTCACTCACCCATCTCCCTGCCTCTGGCAACCCTCTCTGGAATGCTGCCACAGAGAGACCTAACGCCTGCCTTACTAGTTCCCTAGATGTTTCTTTACTTTTTAAATTAAATTTAATATTTATTTTTACTTAATCACTTTACATACCACTCACTGCCTGCCTCCCAATCACACCCTCCCACAATCCATCTCCCACCCTCCCCTCCCCTTCTCCTCTGAGCAGCCCCTCAGCTGCATATCTCCCCATTCTGGCACTTCAAGTCTCTGTGAGGCTAGGTGCTTCCTCTCCCACTGAGGCCGCACAAGGCAGCACAGCTAGAAGAGACAGGCGACAGACAGGCGACAGCTTCTGAGAGAGCTCTGTTCCAGTTGTTTGGGACTCAATTGAAGACCAAGCTGCACATATGTGTGAGGAGATCTAGATCCAACTCATGTATATTGTTGGCTGATGATTCAGACTCTGAGAACCCCAAGGGTCCAGACTATTTGACTCTGTTGATCTTCTTGTGGAGTTCTTATCTCCTTCAGGGCCTGCAATCCTTCCTTCTATTCTTCTATAAGTTCCCCAGCTACATACATTGTTTGACTGTGACCTTAGCTGTGACTCACTACATTGGGGATATGGAACCTGAAAAGGCCACTTCCTGTAGCCAGGCAGGAACCCCAGTGGAGCAATAGAGACATCAACCTACCCACAAAACTTTCAACCCCAAATCTATCCTGTCTACAAGAAATGCAGGCAACGGGGTTGGGGAGCAGAGACCAATAACCAGTCCAACTTGAGACCCATTCCATGGGCAAGCACCAATTACTAACACTATTAATGATACTCTTGTTATGCTTGCAGACAGGAGCAACTTGTCCTCTAAGAGGCTCTACCCAACAGCTCACTCAGACAGATACACTCGTACCCTAAATGTTTCTTATTCCAGTCAAATTGGCAATCAGAATTAAGCAGCCCACCTGAGAATTCAGGATCTACAGAAATGCTCCAAGAGATTCTCAAGGGAAAGGCCTGAGGAGAGGGTCTGGGGATGGAGACATGAGGCAGAGAGAGGGAAACAGGGCATCCTCAGGAGAGAACACACGGTTAAGATCTTTCCTCATTTTACAGTCTTTGAAACACGCTCGATGCTGAAAGTAAAAACACTGTGCCCTAGCATGGCATTGCCACGTGGGTGGCATAATATGTAAAACAATGATCACAGGGGAACAGGCAGGGGACCCTGGAGGAGGCAAGTTTTCTGGGCTGAGCTTTGACCTGATGGCATCCTGTTTCTAAGACAACGAAGAAGCTAGGCGTGGTGCATCCTCTTGTTCTCAGAATTAATCTGTGCAAAGAAACATCCCCAGAACAGCTGACTACAGAATACTAAAGATGTTCTAATAACCCCAAAGGAGGAAGGAGATGGAAAAATGAGGACCAGATAGAACAAACAGAAAGACAGGAAGTGGTACAATCAAGTCCAAATGTATCAGATTAGAGCAGATGCAGCTCTCTCTCTCTCTCTCTCTCTCTCTCTCTCTCTCTCTCTCTCTCTCTCTCTCTCTCTCTAGATGATATAGATATATAGATAGAGATATCTCTCTATATATCTATATAGATCTATATAGAGATAGAGAGATATTCAAAAACCCCTCATTGTTAAGGAATTGATGTAAATCTTACTCATAACGCCCTGAGGGAACTCACTTCAAATATAGTGTCATGGGCATATGAATAGAAAAGGGGGAGAGAGAGAGAGAGAGAGAGAGAGAGAGAGAGAGAGAGAGAGAGAGAACAAAGAAAGAGGCTGCCATTCTGAACACTGATCACAGAAACTGGGCTTGTGCTACAAGTATCAGATATGTGGACTTAATATAGGATATATGAGAGTATCAATGAACAATAAGAGAATGCATTCACCAATGAGACACAGCAATGGCTGCAGCATCTGCTCCTAACAAAAGAGCTTCCAAATCCAGGGAGCAGAAGCTGCAGAAACCAGGGGGAAGATGTGGATCCTTAGCTCCAGTGAGAGATGCCACACTCCTGTTAGGAAGACTCTGGGCTGGCCCAGATGTCTCATCCGGTCTTCTTTCCTGCCTTAATGGAATTAAGCTAGAAATCAACAGCAGAGTCCTAAACAGACCCCTGGAAACTCATCAACATTGCCGGGGTGACGACTGGTCAAAGAGGAAGTCTTAAGGGAGTTTAGAAATATTTTTAACTGAGAAACAGTGAACAGAAAGTGTCTCAAAATTTGTGAGCTGTAGTTAAAACGAAGCCTGTGAGGAAATCTAAAGCATCTAATGGTTTTGTTAGAAAAGATGAGTGCTTTTTGAACAAATACTCTTAACTTCACCCGAAAACCTAGAGGGTGAGGAGTGGACTAAACACAAGGGAAAGTAAGAAAGATGACAGGGTGAGAGCAGAGGTGGGTAAGATGGAAACAATAACAGAAAAGTATCCAGATAGTCGGTAAGGTGGAGACAGTAACAGAAAAGTATCCAGACGCTAGTTCTCTGAGATCTGCTCATTTAGAGCAGGGCTGGCGAAGGCATCAGAGAAAGAAGCCATTATCACCTCGGAAACAAGGACTTGTTTTTCTGTTTAATACAAGAAAAAGATAAGAGGAGAGCTCCATACATGTAAGTAAATTGTACTCCTTACAGAAAATGAACCACGTCCTTAAAAAATGGGTTACCTAGAATCCACCCAAGATGAAAGAGAAAAATGTCAGCAGCCATAGTGTCATCAAGGAAATGGGATTTGTAGTTAGGGGCATCCCCAAGAAGGAGGCTCCCAAGCTGAAGGAACACTCTGCCCCATATTTAAATCACCATTAGCATCGTAAAGACATTAATAAAAGGAAAAACCTCTTATTTCATTTTCTAAAGTAAATATTGCATGGATAATTAATTAACTAGGTTGAGGTGAAGAAGCAGGAGTGGGAGAAAGGGGAGAGGAAAAAGAGGGAGAGAGAGGAAGGGGGAGAGAGAGGTAGAGAGAAAGTAAATGGATAAGGGAGAATTGGGGGGAGAAAGGAAGGGGAGGAAAGAAACAAAGCAAGATAAAATTGTCAGTACAGACCATGTCTGCAAATCTACAGGACAGACTGCTGGGTCTAGCAGCAAACTAACAATTAATATATCATCATCATCATCATCATCATCATCATCATCAATTGATGTTTATTGCAAAAATTCAAAACTGAGGGAATATTAACAATACGACAAATAAGAATGGGTCTCTGGGAAATAATGTCCTACAATCATCCGACAATACTCAAATCTATTTACAAGAAAGAAAAAAAAAAAGCAAAACAAAGAAGGTATGACATGGCCTTTGCAATCATAAACCCATTGCTGCTGTTACCAGTCTTAACAGTGAATCCCTCAACATTCCCACATGGAAGGTGGAGGGTCTCAGCAGACCCCACCCTCTCCTGAGGACCTCAGTGGCTATGAGTGTAGAGAAGTCATTTTCTCCAGTGGTAAGCTACCTGAGCTCCTGTAAACAACGTCCCCTCCCATGCCCTTGTAAATAACACCAACTAAACTCAGTGTGTTACAAAGCCAAAACCAAAACCAAATAAAATAAAAATAAAAATAAGTAAGTAAGTAAGTAAGTAAATAAATAAATAAATAAAGTGGGAGGAGCATTTGTTGGAAAAATCAGGAGGTTCAGCAGAGGTGGGAGGGGAGACAGGGACGGGAGAGTAATGATGGGTGCGAGTGATCAAAGAACATTCTATGCATATATGGGATTGTGTGAGACGAAAGCAGGGCTTTTGTAAGACAAGATAATTTAAAAATTTATATGAGATGCCAAATAAATTAGATCAAAGCTTTATGAAACGCAATAAAACCAGAAATTGTGTTGCCAGACTCAGGAGCCTGGCTCGAAGATACTGTAAACAAGGCAGTGTGGAAGTGAGAAGGTGGCAGCAGAGGTAGGTGGCAGATTCCCCAGAAGGACTTGTACAGAGGGACAACGTGCAGGTCTCCTGCCTTTCTTAGACGACAAAGGCTGAGGCTGTGGCAGTGTGGCATGTCTGACTGCGAATACACTCACTTGCCTCTGCCTGGGTCATCAGCTCATGGACAAGAGCTTACTATTCCTTGGAAATACAGTGAGGTCAGAGTGTGGCAAACGAGTGGGCAGGACTTGTGTCCCTACGGATAAGCTGCTAGGCAGGCTGCCTCTTACCATAGCTGCTAGACTAGCCCTTGTGGTGACCAGTGTCCATCTTGCTCCAGTGTGGAGAGAGCTTTCATGCCTGAGGACTAAGGTTCAACTATCCTTACCACAAAATAAAGACACGTAAGCAAAAGCTAACTCCATGCAGGAGAACGAACCCACTTTTCAGCACAGGCAAGCTGACAGAGAGCCCGTATCGCAATGACTGTGCCATTCCACTGTTAAGGCAGTCTGTAAAAACCTCTGAAGACATTTTTAAGAGAATGAAAAATGGAGCTCAGATGAATAGCACTATGACCCCCCAAATTCACGTCTCAAGGGCCTGACCCCTGGACCACTAAACGTATTGCTTCCTATAACTGAAAGGTTCCAAAGATGGTTTGGTTTGTCTTCAGGCACGGGTTGATCTATTCATCTACTCACATGTTTCATTTGATGGTTTGGCTCCATCCTAAAAGCAGCTCTTTCTAAACTGGAGCAAGATGGGTACTGGTCACCACAAGGGTTAGTCTATCAAGGTGAGAGGCAGCCTGCCTAGCAACTATGGATACAGGGACTCAAGTTCTGCCCACTCATTTGCCAGTCTCTGACCTCACTGTATTTCCAAGGAATATTAATCACATTCTTGTCCATGAGCTGATGGACCAGGCTGAAGCAAGTGAGCATCTTCGCAGTCTAACAGGGGGGGAATGAGGAAAGGGTTTGATGGATTCCATCCCAGGGATATGGAATCGGCAGGTCAGAGGGCAGCTGCTGCCTCTGAGAGTGGCCATGAGTGGGAGCTGCTATGGCCCAACATGAGTTGGGCCAGGGCAGAGCTGGGTTTGGGCCAGGGGTGGGGCCATGGCTGGGGGTGGAGTCAGGGATGGGGACAATGTCATGAGCCAGGACTGTGGCAGACCAAGGGTCAGGGACAGGCAATGGGGACAAAGTCTATCCCACTGTGGGCTTAGAGAACAGGGTCATCTTTGAGAGGACGGGATGTGCTGTCTGATGGACTACATCCAGTCTAGAGCTGGATGCGTCCTGAGACAGTTTCAGTGATACTCTTATCTGTGACATAGCATAACATTGTGCTTCCTACCTTGTCACCTGAATGGTAGGAGCTTTGATGGGGAGACAGGCCCTCAAAGGAGCTTCTTCCTGCTTAGCTGTTATCATCTGTGACTGCTCTGCTTTTCTTGGCAAGTCACACAGCCACAGCGAGAGCTCGGGGACCGTTGGCTGCCTGTATTGGAGACCCTTCCACATCTCCAGCTCCTCACAGCTTTATTGGTGTACATATCTCTGTTCTGCCCGAGAGGCTCCCACCCCCTTCTGTAAGTAGGTGCCTGCAGCAGCTGCCTGTGAGTGACACACAAGCATCCCTTTCCAGCTTTCCACCCTCTCTTCTCTGATGCTCCAGAGACACCCAGGTGGGTACTAGAGAGTCCTGTGTGGACACCATGCTATCTGAGATTCTGAGCATGTGATGAGGCTCAGTCAGAGTGTGGCTGACATCTGTTGCCAAGTGTGTTGGGTTCTCAGCCCTCAATGGGAGGACCAGGATCCATCTAGCATGAGTCTTGGAATCTGGGCACATGGCAGGGCAGATGCACAGCAGTTATATTAGGGCAGCCTCTAAGAACACAGGTCAGCGTGAAGCATAGCTGCCCCTCTATACCAGAGCCTGCCTATGGATCTCAGGTCCCTTCTAGTCCATGAACACACAAGGGATACCATTTCCTGAGCCCTGTTGACCAAACTGACACAAGGTGTCCCCAGAAGCACTCTACCAGAGCTAAAAGGTTGCCTCAGCAGAGGGAGGGATTGTCAAAATGTTCTGCTTAAGGGACCTTGAAAGAAATTCCTTCTGAATTAATTATCATGTGCTTTATTTCTGTCGGGCTATACGCAGAGTACTGGCTCTGGGTTTCTCTGACAGTTTCCAGATTCTACACCTGCTTGGACCAGGAGCATGGTGTAGCTTATCAAGCTCCAAGCTCTTGGACTGAAAATGTAAGGGCATTGCAGCTTCTCAAAATAAGATTGGAAGATGGGGGGGGGGAAATCAACCCTTTTCCCCCCCCCTAACAGTCCCTGGGAAATAAACACAACTTAAAACCTCCAGTAAGCCTTTTATGGTGTCTTAAAGGCTGGAATCATCTCGCCTACCTCATGTATTCCAAGACTGCAGGTAGGAATCCAATAATAGTGGAGAGACAAATGAAGTGAATATTTCACCACAGGTTGAAAATATTTGTGGATGACGTGCTCAAGAGAGCCTGGGAAGTCACAGGTCCTAACGGTCTCTTCCTAGCAGGATGGTTCTCTATAGTGTAACTAAGCAGGTACACTTTGCGCACACAAAGAGACCACCCATCTCATCTGCATGTCCCCTTACATGCTCCCAGGGGGTTGACAGATGAGCCCTAAGCAGGCACAGGCAGCCACACTGCCTAAGTGAGACTTTCCTGTACCCAAAGCCTTGGGCTTGATTGAACAAAAGCTGAGCTTCCTCCTGGTGGGGTAACTGAAATTCTGTGAGCAGGAGGAGGCATGAGGAGAGGATGCCATCCTCCCACAGAAAAGCTTCAAGAGCCCCCACAGATGGGGCGTGATAAGGAGCTTAGCCCAGACACTGCCGTTTGATCGAGTTGCCATCTGTGGGATTTGCCAACCGTGAGTGGGGCCGAGGATATCTCTCTGCTACAGCCTGGCTTGGGCTGCACAGACACATTTTATCTGATCCTGGGGGAAATCACTTTCCAAGTAAGCCAGCCAGGATGGCTTCAGAAGACAGCCACCTCCCCACCATGGAGAGGCCAGTGTCCCCCCATTCCTAGAATAGGGGAATATGGGAAGCATGCTGCATATTAAACGTCCCTTTCCTAGCCTCAGGGAATGCCCACAAAATTGCATGGAGAGATAGACTCTGAATACAAAGACAAGCTCTTCCTGGGGTTGATAAGGTGGATTCTATTCAGCACCATAGACAGCGCCCCAAAAACCTTTTTTTTTTTTTTTTTTTTTTTTTTTTGCTATATGTCAACTTTGGAGCCCAGTCTCATGTCTTGCATCAGGCCTAGAGGCCGTCCACATGTCATCCTTCCACTCTTTCCAGCATGCATTGAGGCTGCATGTAGTGAGTGACATCCTGATAAGAGCCATGTTCCTTGTAATCTGCCTTTAGGTGTCTGAACAGGATGTGGTCTCCTAATGTTTGCACTGCGACTCCTGGAATGGACTGGGCCTTGGGTACAGGACACAGGGGCAGATATCACGCAGGTGGAGAGACATTTAAATTACACGTAAATAAAGTGAGGAAGGACCCAGTGGCAGGTGCGTGTAGTATGGACGGTATCTGCTTATGGCAGGAGAAACAACTAGTTGCTGAATGGGAAGTGGTCAGGGGAACGAACCACATTTAAGGATTTGGATTAATTCAGCACAGCAGTGGGAGAGGGAAAGGCAGTGTCTTAGATATCTGTAGTGTTGGAGTAGTTCAGTCATGCTGTCCAATAACTGCACCTAGCATCAATTGCTTGTTTGAGATGTGCCAAATGCCATTCCATGCTTTTCACATGAGCTGAGCCATTCCAGTCTTACAAGGAATGTAACAGGTTTATCAGTTACTATTTCACACATTAGAAATGACACCGGTGAGACCAGGGTCACGTGGACAGAGAGTTGCGATCAGCCCGCACATCTCAAGCTGAGAGCCAGGTTCTGGGCAGAGCAGCCTTGAAGTCGTATGTGGTCTCTGTTCCTAGAGCAAGAGGGGGGGGGGATTACTGACAGACAGAAAACCTCATGAGGTGGCCCCAGAAATGGAGGGCTTGGGTAAAAGGGACAAATACCAGGGAGGGCTTGGGTGAAAGGAACAAGCATTGGATAGTGGCGAATGTTGATATTCAGGGGAGGTTGGGGGAGACTCAGTGGTTTGGGGAAAGGGACATTCATCAGACAGGTGTGGGGAGAGAAGTGGGGATGCTTAGAGGAAAGAATAGGAACACAGGTGTCTGGGGGTGGGGAGAGGCGATTCCATTTATAGGGAGCTTCAGGAGCTACAGGGTGGGAAGCTTGCCCACCTACAGATATTGAAACTGGGGACAAGGTGAGCCTAGTGACAACTGCCTTGCCTTCAAGCTGAAGGGATCAAGGACCAAGAAATCCCTGCTTGGGGCTGGATCCCAACAGTTCCCAGGGGCTTCAGTGACACCTTAGGGAACAAGAGAAGGGATATGGCTAAGACAGGGAGCCAACCTGGGAACTCATTGTGAGACAAGGGACTACAAGGTCCTGATTGCTTTGGGCTGGGTTTCCTCACATGTACAATGGGGGAGAGGATATACAGAGTGTAGGGAAATGATGGAGCTGGGAGAGCAGAGGCATTGACCCTGTTGGGTGGGGGTGTCTGTGACTGGAGACCCTGGGGAGTCATGCCACTCTTCATGGTCCCCAAGGGTTAGAGCCTCGTGGCTTTATCCTCCTGTAGAGGGTTCTAGGATTGGGTGGATGAAGTGTAGCTGAAATCTATTGGGATCTTGCAGTGCAATGGGGGTGATTTTCTACACTGCCCAGGTCACAGCTGGATACTGTCCTCTAAGCCTCAAAGTGATACTGGCACATGGCATCAGGTCATAACACCCCCAACTTCCCTTTTGCATTTCCTTTTGGGCGGTATCCTGGTGTCCCTCAGATGTCCTTTTCTGCCTCTGGAATCTTCCTGCCACTGAACTTTCAGACCTCATTGTTTCTTCCTAACAGAGTCCTTGTCTAGTTTCTGCTTGCCCTACAAAATCAGATGCCTCTTCTAACAATGGCTTTCTCCCCAGGGGGAAGGAGCATAGGTGCTGTCCCCTCCTGCAGGAACCTCTGAGAGGACTTGTATTTATTTTTCAAGGAGACTGTCATAAAGTTGCTAGGTGGCTTAAGCCAAAGGACATGTACCATCTTACAGCCTGGATGCTAAAAGTTCAAGGTCCATGGGACTGGTCTTCCTGTGACTTCTCTGTCTTCTCTCTATAGTCTTGTCTGACCATCCTTGGGCGTGTGTCTGTTCTGTCAGTCTATCTTTGCCTCTCTGTTAGTCTGTCCTTCTGTGTGATGTATTTGTGCATGTATGGAGTACTTGTGTGTGCATGCATATATGTGAGTGCAGGTATATGCACAAACATAATGTCCAGATGAACAACCTTGCATATTGGTCCTCCCCCTGGATAGTTTTCGTCACTTTGACCTAAGCAAGAGTTATCTGGGAAGAAAAAAAGCTCAAGTGAGAAACCATTTCCATTGGATTGAACAATGACATATCTATGGGAGCATTTTCTTGATTAACAATTGATGTGGAAGGGCTTGCCCACTATGGGTAGCACCATCCCTAGGCAAATGATTCTGGATTAGATAAGAAACCAAGCTGAGCAAGCCATGAGGAGCAAGCTGGTAAGCAGTGTTCCTCCATGGTTTATGCTGTGGTTTCTGCCTTCAGGTTCCTGTCCTGAGCTCCTGACCTGACTTCACTCCACTATGGACTGTACACCATGAAGGTAAATCAATTCCTTTCTCCCCAAGTTGCTTTTGGCCATGGGCACGGTCATGGTTACTTTCCAGAATAATGGAAACCTAACCAAGAGAGCCCTTGTCTTCCACCTTGTTTGGGCCAGGGTCTCCTTGTTAGTTTTCTGCTGTGTATTTCAGGCTTGTTGACATGGGGTTCTCCTCTCTCTACCTCCCACCTCCACACAGGAACATTGACACTGTCAGCACCCACAGTATGCATCCAGGTTTACCTGAGTTATGGAGTCCTGAACTCATGCCTTCATGTGTGTGTGGCAGGTATCTCTCCAGCCCCTACATGTGTCCTAGCCTCACTATATCATCCTTGCTATCTAGAGTCTACCCACATTAGCTCATTAGCTCAAACCCTTCTTTAATGAGCAATGGCACGATGAAGTTCTAGGAAGAGCACATGGAAGGAAGAAGTGAGCTCACTGCCTCCTTTATGACGTGTTAGGGTGGTGTGCATCCTTAGTCCCACCAGCTTCCCACAATGCTATTGTAGTTGCTTTATCAGAATTTGGAGACAAAAAGCAGCCTTGGTATAGACCACAGCTTGAAGGCTACATCGCCTCCTACTTTCACTCTTTAGCAAAGCCACTGAGCACTCAAGCATTTGCTTAAGACATGGCGCAGTAGTGCTGCTCTCAGGGATCCCATCTCTGTGTCTTGAGTCCCTAGCAGGTATTGATGAAGAAGTGTGGAGGGGAGAAGCAGGGGCTGGGGTGGGAGCCAGAACACTGAGCCCCATCTCTAAGAGGGCACCAGTCTGGACCTTTTAATCTTTAATTTGCTTTATTAGCAGGCTTCACTAGACAAGCCAGATACATATGTTCCTTCACTCAAGGAATGATTCTTCTCCTGGTCCCACGAGAGGAAACACATCCCAGGGTTGAGACAGACAGTATTTTGTGGGAGTTTTTAATGCTTTTCGGTATTAAACTTTTATAGTGTTTTGAAAAATTCAGGAAGGAACCTCAGACCCCATGCATTCTTTGGCCTTGGCGTGTTGGATGTAGCACAGAGCAATGGCTAGGATGTGGGTTTGAGAGTAAAAGGCCTGGATTCAGGTCTGGCCCAACCTCTGGCAGGATGCTCGCCACCCCCTACCCCCTTGTGATTACACACTAATACAATGTGGTGGAAAGGAAAATTTCATGAAGGTAGGGGCTGAAGCCCTGGAGGTCTCTGGGGTGTTGGAGACAGAGAAGGAGAGGACTGGAGGGTTCCCCAGACATACACTCAGGCCCTTGTCACAAGGGCAGAAAGCATCCCATTTCTTCTTTATAGTTGCTCCCTTTTCACCTTCTCATTCTCTACTCCCTTGCCCATCTTCTGCCAAGGATGAGGCTGAAGGGTCACATGGAGGTGACCCAAGCCTGGCCCTCCCAAACTCCAGAACCATCACGAAGTAGACTCTGGACCAAAGTACCCAGACTTGGGCAGCTGCCTCATAGGCACTGAGGTAGTGCCCCAGAGAGTGCTCAACCAATCAGGGTGTGCTCAGTGTCTCAGCAGGGGGACCCTGAGCCCTGTCCATGGATGAATGGGGCTGTGAGTGAAAAATATATGCCCAGAAGAGCAGTGTGTGCTGCCAGGGTTTGGGTAAGTTGGGGTAAAACCCGGACACTCTAATCTCAGATAGCTGATGTAGTTACCAATAGAGCTAACAGCCAGAGGCTTCAGGAAAAAGGGTGAGGAGCCTGGGGGCTTAAGACCAGCCATGCGACTCATGCTTAGCTCCATGCGATCCTGCAAGAGCCCTGGGGTAGAGCAGAGGTGGCAGAGATAGCCCAGGTTGAACCATCACGCCATACTCTCACTACCTCCTTTGTAGGGCTTGTTCCCACAGTAATGCCAAGGAAGCCTGGATGTGGCAATGTCTGGCCCCAAATCTCCTCAAAAGGTGAAGCTGTGTAAGCCAAGGTCTGCTGTCTGGCATGTCAGTAGAGTTATCTCTTACCGCAATGTGAACTAGATGATGGGCTGAAGAGAAAGGCCGAGGGAGACAGCCACAGAGATAGATGGGAATGGAGAGGACACAGGGAACATACTCATGGTCTCTCTGTCTTCCTTTGTCTCTGTGTATTAGGCAGAGTTTTCAAAGGGGAATTTACTATGATGGCTTACAGACAAACGGAGCTCAGAGCAATGACCATCTGCATGCTGGAGAGCTGAGAACCTGGTAACTGCTCAGTATACAAGCCTGGGTACTTTAACAGTTCCAGTCTGGTTCTCTGGACCTGGAAGAGTCCTTGAGAGTCTCTAGCCACACTGTTGTCGCAGCGCCATCGCCACTCTCTAATGCCAGCGCTGCCTCTCGCTTGCCAAGCTCCAGCCAAAGAAGAAGAGGGTTAAGTAAGGAGGTGTCCCGACCATGGCTCCTACAAAGCCGACTGCCCGCAAATCCACCGGTGGTAAAGCACCCAGGAAAAAACTGGCTATAAAAGCTGCCCGCAAGAGTGCGCCCTCTACTGGAAAGGTGAAGAAACCTCATCATTACAGACCTAGTACCGTGACACTCCGTGAAATCAGATGCTATCAGGGTCTGGTGTGAGACATTGCTCAGGACTTCAAAACATATCTGCGCTTCCAGAGTGCAGCTATTGGTGCTCTGCAGGAGGCAAGCGAGGCCTACTTGGTTGGCCTTTGTGAAGATAGCAGCCTGTGTGCTATCCATGCCGAACATGTAACAATTATGCCGAAAGACATCCAGCTAGCCCGCCACATACTCAGAGAATGTGCTTCAGAGTTCACTAGGAGGGAAAACACTGCATTCTCAAGAAAGAGAGGGAGAGAGAGAGAGAGAGAGAGAGAGATGGGAGGATGGAGAGAGGGAGGGAGGGAGGGAGGGAG
>NC_034606.1:51947227-51955854 GCF_900095145.1 Mus pahari
CCCTTTCCTCCCCAACTTGCTTCTTGGTTATGATGTTTGTGCAGGAATAGAAACCCTGACTAAGACACACTAAAAATTTAAAGTTGCGGCCTATACACTTAGGAAACTAGGTTGAGAATATATGAACACATAGGTTTATTAAACCACATCAGAAACCCCAGATCTGAGAACCTACAGAATCCAACAGACCAAGAAAGTGTACAGCTCCTTCACCTGGACCCCACAGGGTGGCAGACACCTAACACCTCAGTGCCAAGAGCCCTGGGAATGTCATGCCACCACTGGGCGTGCTAACAACCTGTGATTGCCAGCTGCTGGCTATTAAGAGAAATTGGAACTACTTGATAAATGCAGTAAAATCAACATAGCTTGTGAATTCTTGGTCATTCAATACATTCAGACATTGCGGGAAGATACAAACATGTTCCCCTACTTTTCTGACAGTTCATGATGCTTAGGTTAAAGGGTGGAGGGCAGGACACAGCAGGTAAAAAAAATAAAAATAAAAATCAGTGGAAGTGCTTGGATTGGTTCTGGAGCAGCCCCATACCTCCAGTCAACAGGAATCCATATCAAAGCCCGCTCACTAACCGCACAGAAAGAGCGGTTTCTAGAACGAGCCAGCTCGTATGAGTGGTGAGTTCATAACGTCAACCCACATCCCAAAGAAAACACCCTGAAGCATCTGGAAGCGTTCTGATTCTATCACTTTAAGCCCAGAAAAAAAAAATTCAAGTAGAAGGAAATAAAGTGATTTTTGTGCATGAGAAACCACAGAAAAATCAATTTACCATCTTATAGGCTCTTTGTGAAAGACAGCTCGAAAATGTACCTAAACAAAATAACTATAAATAAAAATCAAGGCTCCACAAATGGTAGGAGATGACATGTTAAAAAAAAAATAAAAAGTAGACCTAGCTGTTAATCTCAAATTAGCAGTAGTGCGATAGCTGTGAACAGGAACTTGTCACTGAAGCTAAAATGGGAAGACCTTCGCACAGTAAAGGGGCAGGGGCGAGGGTGGTGGTGGAAAGGGATGGGGGAGGGGCACACTGAACACACATATGGCTTCCACTCTCACTCTTATGGAAAATGTTCCTTTGGATATGTGCCGTTAAATGCCTCTGATCAGATCTTGGTAAATTTGATTCTTGGTTGAAGGAGACGTCAGCCCTTTAGCCTCTCAGCCTCATTAGAAAACCAACTCCAGTTAGAATGTTGATCATTTCAAAGTGGGGACTATAAATCTCAGAGACAGGCAAGAAAATACCTTTGCAGGTTCGGACGGACCAAATCACCGAGGATTATAGCAGGATTAAGGGTGTTAAAATAGAGACAATTAGAACACAGTGGACCGACAGAAGATGCTCTAGGGGAAAAGGGTGTGTGTGTGTGTGTGTGTGTGTGTGTGTATGTTTGAAACAGTTTTGTCCATGTGTCATTCAAGGAAGAACCAAAGGGCAAGACCACAGGATGCTAGCTTAGCATCCATGTTCTATTCCTAAAAATAGGAAATTGAAAGCATCATGAATGTTCTGCCTAGTTCATTGACAACAAGCCTGAATACAGGGCTACCAACATATTCCAAAACAAAACATCCTAAAGAAAGGAAGTTATGAACTTGGAATATTCATTAATAAAACCCTCAAAATAATAGGAAAAAATCAATATGGCCAAGAGAGCTTGTTTGACAACATTAATGAATACACAGAACTCTGGGGACCAGAGTAATCTCAAGTTGAAACTACGGGGGAAGGAGCCTTTCATGATTATAGTGCAGTTTAGAGGGAGAGAGCTTTGTCTTAGAGCCAATTTTGTGCTCATAAATTTGATATTTATGATGAAATGGAAATTTTATAGAAAAGCATAAAACACCAAAATTTACTATAGGAGAAACTGAATTCCAGAATGGACTCGTAACGATCTTACAAATGGCTTGACA
The DNA here is from genome assembly GCF_900095145.1 of Mus pahari. Classification (NCBI taxonomy): domain Eukaryota; kingdom Metazoa; phylum Chordata; class Mammalia; order Rodentia; family Muridae; genus Mus; species Mus pahari. The sequence continues at coordinate 51,949,170 of NC_034606.1, forward strand.
ACCTTGCCTCCCTCCTCCACCCCAAGTACCACCATCAAGGAACTGGGAAGAGAAGGGTTGAGGGTGATTTCTCCAGACCATCAAAGAGCAAGCTTTGATGTTCCTCCCAACACTGAGGTGCACTGAACACCTGGTAAGACAGAAACGATCTTGACAGTGACATTGGACAAGAGCAGTAAAAATAATGCAGCACACTAATGTATGCTGCGAGGGTATGACACTAGACACAGCTCCCCCACCCCCAAATTAAATGCAGTCATATGTAAGAATGCCTCTGCACAGGCCTGACAGACAGAGTCAGGTTTTAGTTTTGGAATGCCAAGATTTTTTTACTTTGGGGGAGGGGTGCTGCTTAGAAATAAAAGGAGAAAAAAAATGTCCTCAGGATTCCCAGCGCTAAAACCTATAATAAAAGTTAAGTCCCTAGTTTTTAAATAAACAAGCAGCCAGCCAGATGTATAACACCAGCCATAATACAGGAACAGAGAGAAAACTCCAAGACTCCAAGAATGACTCCAAAAATGTTTCCTTTCCTTTTTATTTGTGTGTGTGTGTGTGTGTGTGTGTGTGTGTGTGTGTGTGTGTATGTGTGACATACGTGGAGGTCAGAAGTCATGTCAGATGTTTTCTAAGGCAAGGTCGCTTACTGAACCTGGGACAGGCTGATTAGCTAGGTCACTTTGTCAGCAGCCCCATGTATCTCTTATCCCTGCTTCCCCCCAGCACTGGGGTTCCACACGAATACTACCACACAAGGCTTTGTGCATGAATTCTGAGGATGCAAACTCAGTCCCTCATGCCTGTGGGACAGGCACTTTCCCAAATGAGTCCTTTCACCAGACCCTTCCCAAAGTGTTCTTGTCCAACTATCTAACATTACCTCTTTAGGGAAACTGAGGCCAGTTCCTTTCAAGGTTGGAACAAGGCCCTCAGTGCACTCCCACAGGGGTGGGATGGAGGCAGGATGGGGACCAAGCTGTCAGCTCTGTAATATTACATGACTGTGAAAGTGGAGTAGGGAGGTATCAGTTTGAACTCATTGGTGACTCAGAGCCACCAATAATGCTTTGGCGTCGGATTGAGAATAAAGACGTCACAGCATTTCTCCCTGGAGCAGCTTGACCAAGAGCGATGCTGGGTTTGGATTTTCTACTGTTCTCCCCCTTTGTCTCCTGTGTGTACTCTGTTGCTTGAGCCTGAATCTTTGCCTGCCTGAATGGAACGCTGTCCATCTCTGTGCCTGTGTCTCCGTGTCTTTTCTTTCTCTTTTGTCAAGCAGTATGGGAAGCATTGCAGGGGAAAGGGATGAAGGAGACTTAACAGAAATCTTTAACAGAGTTTTACAAGGGATTAAGTAACTAATTCCAGCTGACCACAGCTGACACACATAATAAACAAACATTATCAAGTAATATCTGAATACTGCCTCCAGCGTTTATGGTGGCTATTTGTTATTATGTTTGCTTTCAACTTATTTGCTGTTTCTAGCGTGTATTACCATAACGTACACATACACATGCATTGCTCGCGGGCCTCAGGCATGGGCAAGTACGTAATTTAAGATTACAGCTACACATTAACTTTGGTTGTAAATGTTGAACATAGGACATCCAAGGCAAATAAGATTTATCCAAGGCAAATAAAATTGACTGTTACATTGTTCTCTTAAAGGCAGGTTAAACAAACAGGCTGGGTACACAGTGGGATAGCAGTCTTGAGTGACCTCGAGGTGTATTATTAACTCTGGTGGTGAGGTCTAGTAAAAATCCCAGTCTCTTAGAATGTAAGAGAGATTGTCATGATGATGCACAGGCAAAGCCAAGAAGCTACAGGGCAAAGGGAATAGGAGCGGTCCTCAGATTGCTGTATGCATTCACTAGGAACAGTCAGTATCCTTGGCCAGAAACTGTAGCCATAGCCACAGCAGCATGGATGGCCACTAGACCATCAGCATTGACGCTGTCTTGTGGAAGGAAGGAATTTTCATGACAACACTTTAAGGAGGTGGGCGCGGTGGCTAAAACTGTTAGCCACATTTGCAAGAGGACCAGAGTTTGGATCCCTAAAACCCACACAAACACTAAGTGGGCATGGCAGCTTACCTGGTATCCCACCCTCAGAATGTGAAGATAGGGGGTTGCCTGGAGCAAGGTGGCCAGTGAGGCCTCATCACTCAGCTCCAGGATTGATTGAGAGAGCCTATCTCAATGAATTAAGGTAGAAGAATGATCAGGGATGAGATAGATAGACAGACAGACAGATAGATAGATAGATAGATAGATAGATAGATAGATAGATAATAGATAATAGATATCTATATCTATCTGTCTATCTATCTATCTATCTATCTATCTATCTATCTATCTATCTATATCTGCATTTGTGCACAAGTGGGTACAGGTACCTAAGGAGTCCAAAATAGGGCACCCGAGCCCTGGAGCTGGAGTTACAGAGGCTGTAAGCCACCAGATATGGGTGCTGCATACTGACCCCAGGTCCTTTGCAAGAGCAATGCAGACTCTACTGAGTTATCTCTCCATCCTAAATGGACTTGGCAATGTACTTCCTTAATCCAGCATTGAGGCTTGCTGGTGAGTTAGCTTATCAGAAAAAAAAAGTGAGTTTCAGGTTCAGCCAGAGACCCCTGTATTGTAGAAATGAGTTAGAAAGGGATTGAGTCTTCCCTACCCTGTGTGTGTGTGTGTGTGTGTGTGTGTGTGTGTGTGTGTGTGTGTGAATGAGTTTGAATAGCTGCAGTGGATAGCTGTACAGAGTGTGCATACACCGTATGCAGTCCATATGAACACAGCACATGCATATACACAGCAATGCATACACAGCACATGCATACAAAGCATATAAATACACACAGCAATGCATACACACAGCATATGCATACATAGCAATGCATACACACAGCACATGCATACACACAGCATATGCATACATAGCAATGCATACACATAGCACATGCATACACACAGCACACACATACACACAGCACATGCATACACACAGCACATGCATACACACAGCGCATGCATACACACAGTACATGCATACACACAGCGCATGCATACACACAGCACATGCATACATAGCATGTCCATACACACAGAACATGCATATATAGCACATGCATACACAAAGCATATGGATACATAGCATGTCCATACACATAGCACATGCATACATAGCACATGTATACAGATAGCACATGCATACACAGCATAAGCATACAGTTACATAACTCCAGTCTCAGGGGAAAGCAGCAAAGTGTGTTTCACAAATACCCACACAGCCTAATGGAAAGACTGCACACCTAGGGGGACTGGGGCATGTTGTCCACAAGTCTTTCCCCCTGGATGATGTTGCTTAGGAAACCAACACAGTCTCACATAGGCCCTCAGCCTGCAAGAATACGAGCCAGCACTCAGCCTTCTCAGGAGCCAGAAAAGCCCTTCCCAGTGCCCAACCCAAGGCAAGCAGTCCATCCACAGATACAAAAGGAAACAGGAAGTTGATGCAGGGGTTAAGCATCACAAGGTGGGGGTTTGGAGGAGGACACACACACACACACACACACACACACACACACACACACACTTCTGGCTTAGGCCCATGCCTTTGATACGGTCCCTTCAGCATCCTGTGCTGCTGCTGTGCCTGCTTGGCTCCCGGTCCCTTGACACTGGCGACTCCCAGGACTTTCATGCCTGTTACTCTCTTAATAACTGAGGATAGCACCTTGACCAGTGAGCCTCCCATCCCTGTCTTGGCCTTTCATTTCTGAACTCTCATCCCTGGATTTCCATCCCGGGCCTCTACCCCTCTCATCCTAATTCTGGGTTCCCAAGCCCTGGCTGGGTTGGGGCACTGACTTCTGACAACGTGCAGGCACCAGGACACCAACTTTACCTTTCACTCAGTTCAAAGTGGCCATCAGTCTCTATGTGGTCGCGTCTCCTCCCACCTACTCCATACCGGGATTGACGTACAACCTTCACGTGCTGAGCCCTCAACCTATGCGGTGTGCTTCCTGTAGTGATTATTTTCACACCATCTCCAAATTCAAAGTGAATTTTCAGTTACCATATCCATTCATCTCATACGAGGGCCCAGGACCTACTGTGTGCTGGGCCCACCCACATCAATCACTGATCAAGAAAATGCCCCTCAGACTTGCCTACCAGCCTATTCGATGGCTGCATTTTCTCAGCGGAGGATGCCCTTTTTCCAGAATATTCTGGCTTGGGGTCAAGGTGGCAAAACCTAACTCATATCTGTTGCAGTTCCTGGAGGTGTTTGTTGACAGAGGTGAGCAGTCAGTAAGCAAAAGCAGTCTCCATGCATGCTCACAGCTGCTCATAGGAAGGTACCCTGGGGCAGTGAAGGACTTCCTGGTGGACATGCATCCAATGGAGGGGAACTCGTGATAACTATTCTCACATGTGTCCCACACCACATGGAAGTATAGGACAGATTCAAAAGGAGACCATTGAGTGCAACTGTGCACACAGTGCCAAGTAGCTCCAAGCATCAACTTGTTGTTTGGGTGTTCCAAAGCACCGGCTCTCTGTCCAGAACTGCATCTGTAAAATGACACAGCGCAGTCCTCCACCGGAGGCTAAGGGAGGATGGTTCCCACAGCAAGAGGATTCCAATCTGCAAGGAGAGCGCAGCTCAGGGTGATGTACCAGCAGTCGCCAGGGCCCATCACTCATTGCAAATGGTCCCTGGCCACTGTGTGTGTGTGTGTGTGTGTGTGTGTGTGTGTTGTAAAGAGAAAGTGTCTTATTATTGTTCTGAGCCCGCTGATAAGACACTGCTCCAGCGTAGCAGGGAGAGCAGCCAGGATCACACCGAGCTCAGCTCCCAGGATGCAGGATGTTAAATCAATCAAACTAAATTAAAAGCTTTGGTCATCTCTTGAACTCAGGGTTGAGAGGAGGTTCTTTCTTCTCACTCCAACGGCTTCCCAAGAGGGTGCCCAGCCTGCGGGGATCTGCAAGGGCTGTGTGCTTTGAATTACTTAAGGATTGAACAGGACTAGGAAACCAAAAAAGTATCCTGCCGCAGAAAGTTTGTGAAGGCTTCCCCTGCCAAGAGGCAGCTGTGCCAGCGTTAAATGCAGAGAAACATCGAGGAGGGGTCGGGATGGCATCCGGGTGGGTGTGGCTGTCATCACGGGTCAGATGAGGGAATCCTCCCTACTCAGTCGCAAAGGGGCTGTTGGGGGATTTTTTATTTTACACAAGTTCTCATGTTTTCTAGGCTGGCCTGGAACTTGCTAAATAAATCCTGCCTCTGGCTCCCAAGTGCTAGGATTATAGGTGTATATAAATGCAATGTTTTGCATAAAGGTCAAGCGCTCTACCAACTGAGCTACACCCCAAACCTCCTAGGGCTACTGCCTTGAGCACCCTCTTATCCAAGAGGGCCTCCTCCCACTTTTGCACTATAAGCTGTCTCCACACACTCACCCGAAGCATGTTTGCGAGGACCCTTGTTGCAGTCCTGGGTCACAGAAGCAACAGGACACAGATGACACTCCAGGGCCCAGGGAGACGACAGTGGAATCTGGGGTTGTTCAGCAACCAAGGGTGTGCAGTGGAGAGTGAGAGGGGTCACTGGGTAAGTACCAGGGAGGCAGGGACCTGCAGAGTGGATTGGTATATCTGCTGGTAGAAGAAAGGCCATTGCACGTTCTGGGTGAGCTAAAGGAGAAGTGAAGCCATGTGCCAAGTTGGGTGGGGCTAAAGGGAGCGAGATGAGCATCACCAGAGGAGAGTAGTTCAACCTGACCGCGCAGGGTTTGAGGGTGAGGCTTGACTAGCTTGTTGTAATGAATTGCAGTGAAAGAGCAGGAGCGAGATGCCAACTGTTGAGTTTGGAACAGATCTTCATTCTAACAGACAATTTGGTGGCCCCTGGTGAAGGTGATAATTTTCACTCTATCATTCTTTCTTAATAAGTGGTTATTTCTTAATCACCTGTGTGCCTGCAGCTGTGTACACGCATGCGGGTTGTGAGTGCCTGCAGGAGCTACAGGAAAGCATTGGATTCCCTGGCTTGAGTTATAGACAGTTGTGACCTGCCTGACCTGGGTGTTTGGAACTGAACCTGGGTCCTCTGTAAGAGTAGTGCAAGCTCTTAGCCACCAAGCCATCTCGTCAATCCTGGCCTTCACCCTTGCTCTTCCCTCAACTCCATTGAGTATGGCAACAAATGTTTGGTCCGCCTTCCTGAAAGTCCTTTAAGACACAGAGGACATGATAATTCATATACTGTGTGTGCCTAATAACAAATGTTCAAACGCACAGAAGACAAGTCTGTAAGCAGAGAGGATGAATCCACTGTCATAGCTGTAATGCTCACACCCCTCTATCATAGGAGAGCAAACCCAGCAAACAGAAGTGACTAAGGATATAGTTAACATCAGGAACGCCATCAACCTACTAGATACCATTCATATCGGTAGACTACTTTATCTATCCACAGGAGAAAATAAGCTTTTATCAAGTGTACTGGATAGCTTTGTGTCAACTTGACACAGCTGGAGTTATCACAGAGAAAGGAGCTTCAGTTGGGGAAGTGCCTCCATGAGATCCAGCTGTAAGGCATTTTCTCAATTAGTGATCAAGGGGGGAGGGCCCCTTGTGGGTGGTGCCATCTCTGGGCTGGT
>NC_034606.1:51956034-51987504 GCF_900095145.1 Mus pahari
TTGCTTCTTGGTCATGACGTTTGTGCAGGAATAGAAACCCTGACTAAGACATCAAGATCATGTGAGACCTTCACCAAGAGAGACTGCATTCTGGTTCATGAGATACACACTAAAAACTTAAAAGATTAAGGATTATATACTTACTTTTCACTCTTAGAGCAGACAGCTGTTAAAAAAAAACAAAAGCCCCAAAGTGCTTAGATATTAAACAACATGACTGCAAATAACAGAAGAGCCAAAGACAAAAATCTCAAGTGAATTAAAAAATACTGTGAAGTAAATTAAAAACTGAAAACATGACTTGTCAAAATTTGTGGGACACGGCAAAAATAGTACTTATATGAAAGTTTATGATGTTGCATGCACACACCGGAGAAAGGGCTGAAATGAGTCACCTAACACAGAAAATCAGAAAAAAAGGGGGGATGTAAGAAGTAGAGAAAACAAAGTAATGATCAGAGTAGATGCTGATAAAATTGAAAATAAATGAAAATCAGTAGAGAAAAAAAAATCAACAAAATAAGGATCTGTTCCTTTGGAAAGACCAGGAGTTTAGTACGTCTGTAGCCAGACTCACCAAAAACAGAGAAAACACAAATTACTCATGTCAGAAATGAAAGTGAGGACTACATCACAGATCTAAGGCCGTGAAGAGATAATGAAAAGGGACTACGAATAACACTATAGCCACAAATGACTCAGTCTTTTCTAAGGTACGATCTGTCAAAAGTCATAGAAGAAGAAATAGAAATGTTGAATAGTCCCATATTCACTTTTAAAAAGCAGTTGGATCATTAGTAACACAAAACAGCCAATACCTGTTCTCTATGGATTGTAAGAGGAAGGTTTGCCGCCTTGACACATGACCAGGGTCCATGCTTAAGGATACCATCATGGTTAGATCTGAAGCCCCCTTTGCCCCAACCTTATCTTTTCTTGGTTCTTGGATGGTTGGAGCCCTTCACAGAAATAAGTGTGATAATGTGGCCTGATGTTAGTTAGGTCCTCGATTGAAAGAATACCTCATTCTGCCAAGACAGGTGTCCCTTAACCTCCTCATAGGTGTCATTCTTGGGTGATACCCACTTCCTGGGGTAGGTAGAGTTGGAGCTGGCACTCAAGAATGAGTCGTTTATTTCCCACCATCTCTTCCAAGCAATGGGCATGGGCATGGGCATGGGGATGGGCATGAATCCTCTTCCTATCTACCTCCTAGAAAACCTTAGGCAGTGCACACACGTTAACTCTCCAACCTCCTACCCTGAAGCCAAGCTCAGCCATCCCTTCTGAGGATACAGAACAGACACCCTGCATCTGTTCCTCTAGGTAGGTATTCAACCTCCTGGTAAGTACTGGGCCTCTCCCATGGACATTGCACCCAGTTCATGATTTCAGATATGGACAGTACACTTACCCTCTTTTCAGACACCCTCTGGTGCCTAGACCTGGCTCTCTCTGCCCAGTGTATTTCTTGTGGAGTCATGGGTACGGCTGGCTCAGAGCCAGTGCAGGCAGAGACCTGTGCCTACTCTGGCCTCACCATCTTTTCAGAAAGGAAGAGAGAGAGAGAGAGAGAGAGAGAGAGAGAGAGAGAGAGAGAGAGAGAGAGAGAGAAGCTTAGAAGATCCTTTTACAAGAAATTGTGTGCTCGTTCTTTTTCCCCTGATTGCTAAAGCCAGGGAATCGAACATTTTTCAAGGAGGAAAAAAAAAAGGGAGCATAAATCAGAGTGAACAAATGCCCAATTTCTGCTCTCCAAATGGAGGGGATAAAGTGATAGATGCCTGGAGCTGAGAACTTTATCCCTGTCTTATCAAAGTGACCATCAGTAAGGTGACTCTCCTCTACCTGTAGTTTCCCAAGGGGTGGGAACAGAGTTTTTTTTTTCCATGTCACAGCAGACAGCAGACAGGTGCTTACTTCTTTATCTTTGTTGGCATGGCAACTTTCTGGCTTCTACTTCCCATGCACCTCTGTGTTAGTCTTGTTGGTCTGAGGCCTAGGATATCCCCTGGTAACCTGTTGCTGTCCCTGCACTGTCTGGGACACTGGGACAAGAAGTCTGTTCCCCTTTGCAGTCGCGTTGGTTTTTACCAGTTTGAGTGTTTCCTGCATTTTCTCACATCTGGACACAACTTGCTATTTCTCATTCTTATACTGAGATCTGGTGCCATATCTCTAAGTACAAACTTGAGCCAAACGCTTTGAGATGCTCCAATTCCAACCCTACAGAAAGGAAATTTCAGAAAAGGAGTCCCTGCCATGCCTAAGCCTGTGATCATACATCTCTCTTAGAGGTCCATTACACAATGCATGTAATCATGTGCATGTGTGTGAGCATACTTGGGAAGGCTAAAGGACAACCTTAGGTATCCTATCTCAGGAGCCATCCACTTTGTTTTTTGGGACAGGGTCTCATGGCCTGGGGCTCACCATCAGCTAGACTGGTTGGCTATGGAGTTCCAAGGACCCTTCAGTCTGTCTTCATTTCCCCAGGGCCGAGGTCATAGGCATATTCCACCACACCTAGCTTTTCCCACGGGTTCTGCGTAGTGAACTCAGGTCCTTGTGATTGCAAGGCAAAATCTCTACTCATTGAGTCATCTCTTCTCCCTCTCCCCTCCTCCACTGTCTGTAACTAAACTAGATCATAATCACTCAGTAACCGGGTGTTACAGATGTTTACACAATGACACGTATGCATCAGACACGGACCAAACCGTTGCCATCATTGTCTGTTTGGTACTTCCTGGATTTTTGTTTGTTTGTTTGTTTGTTTGTTTGTTTAAAAAAGGGTCTCTCTGTTTTTATTTCTTAAAAAGGAAATGGAGGAAAACACAGTGTAACCAAATCACAATGGTTCTATACATACGGGAGAGTACCCACACCAGCTGGACACAATAGATACATTTCTCTCTCTTTAAAGGAATTGTGTGCTTTAATTAAGAAAAAAGAAAGTTTTCTCTGAGCGTATTAATTATCTCACTTGTCATATGAGGTATTTGTTCTGGATGACAGGCCATAATTAGTGCAAGAACAGACTGACGGTCCTGTGAGGAGACAGAGCAAAGGGGAGGTTGGACTGGCTCGAGTGCAGAGAGTGGGAGGGGCCCTGCTCGAGAGCTGAGAGTGGGAGGGGCTCCGGACAAGCCCTCTGAGTTCCGATGGAGGGGTAGGAGAGTGGTCTGCCTCTGTGCCTTCCCAAGATGCCCGGGCCATTGAAGCTTGTGATTATCTCCTGGGGATGTAGTCTTGTTAAGACTCTCTGCTTGTGCAGGCAGTTAACAATGTTGCTACTTCCATCGGTTTCCATGGGGTGGAAGCATAGGGGAGGTGCTGAGTCTGGGCATGGATTTTAGGGAGAAGATGCTTTTCCTGCCACCTTTTAGGGAACTGACAGGGAAGACTTGGTATGGGGCCTCGGTCACATGTGGGAAGCTCAGGGAAGGAGCTCATGTGTTACATGTTCTCCGTACTCAGGGAGGGATAGACGTGAGTCTACGTGGTAGATATTCTCTGCACTCCAGGATAGATACTGATTAGTCAAACTGCATAGAGATCCAGGACTCCACCCTGGATACCAGGGACAAAGCCTGAATGAGGACACCCTGCCTGCAAGGGGAGCAGGGGCCATTTAGGGGAGACACCTGCCTCATCTCTGAAATTACGTAAAGGCTTTTCACCTCGTTTTTACCACTTGGATGTTGTGGCACCTACAGATGTTTCCGCTGGACATATGTTCAATGCGTTATTGGGTTTAAGATGTTATTACGATAACATGGGACCCCTGCTTCATCACAGTTTAGACAAAAGGATTTCAATGCTTGAGAATGCTACCGTTTCAAGGTTAATTAAAAGACAAGCATGCTGATTTGCCTTGGAGGGAATCTCCGCGCACACAGGCCATTGTGAGTGTCAATTTCTATTATCTATGAACCTCTTTGCCAGCTCCCTCTCCCCCAGGTCGCCCTGTCTCAGTGCATCCCAGCAGCTCTCCTCCTAAGGAATTTTGACAAGACATGGGCTCCCGATAAATTTTATATAGTCTGTAACGCAGGAAAACCACTGCTTCAGAAAAAAAAAAAAAACAACATGTTTTAAATATCAAAGTGCTGAAGAATACACTCAAAATCTACAAGGAGGCCTAAAATAATCATGCCCTGGAGGTAATATTAGCATTACATGGGCTAAGATTGTAACTGAGAGGAAGCAGGCACCCTCAAAGCGTCAAGGAACTCCTCTTCACCTCACTATGCCTGGACCCCTGACAGAACCCTGGAACACGATCTCTTTTCTTAAAGCTTGCTCTGTCTGTCTGTCTGTCTGTCTGTCTGTCTGCCTGCCTGCCTGCCTGCCTGCCTGCCTGCCTGCCTGCCTGCCTGCCTGCCTNCTATCTATCTATCTATCTATCTATCTATCTATCTATCTATCTATCTATCTATCTATCTATCTATCTACCTACCTATCTATCTATCATGCTTACAAGTGTTTTGCCTCTTATGTATGTATGTGCACCATGAGCATTCAGTGCCCACAGAGGTCAGAAGAGGGCGTCAGACCATTTAAAGCCAGAGTTACAGATGTCATGATCTAGGAACTGAGTCTGGGTTTTCTCCTAGAGCATCTAGTGTTCTTTACTGCTGAGCCATCTTGACAGTCCTCAGTTCTAGCATCTTGAACTAAAAGTTAGGTTTAGACAGAAAGGAATCACTGTTTTAGTCTAAATTATCCCAGTTGGAATTCAAGCCTGGGCAGTCACCAGAGAAGTGGATCTATGTCTGCTGGCCACTGCTTGGGTAAAGCAGCTACAGACTGCCAACGAACTAGCTCACCAGGAAAACATATGACTATCTATTTAAGCTGGCTACTTGGAGGTAGATCAATGGGACTCACACCCAGTTCTGCAAATCTGGAGTCAGTCCCCGTGCATGTGCACACACACACACACACACACACACACACACACCTGTCAGGTACCTCATAGGATCTTTGGAAGATATCTCAGGTTTGGAAAACAATCTCTTTCAACTCCAGTTATTGGCACTGACAACTCCTTTGCAGGAACACCCCCTGCTCTCCCCACCTGTGAGGTCAGGCTCTGTTGAGCCTTCTTAGCATCCACACACTACATCCGCTCATACGCAACCCAGCTGCCAACATCCCAGCTGCCGTGTCTCACTGACATTTCCTGCTTTCTCATCATGGACCAAGTCTCTTCCAGGAGGGCACCCTGCCTCTCATTGTTCCTGCTCCCGTGTGTGTGGGGAAGGCAATGGATGGAGGTTGTTGTGATGTGTAAGGGGGCCAGTTCAAGGGAACTCATCATGACTTCCCTTCCAGCAGGAGATCTGCAGATGGGAAAAGTCAGGCTGTTTCAGTTGTGGCAAGCTTTCCTGGAGGCGGTAGCCCAAGGAAGAGAATAAGACAAATGAGAAAGACAGAAAAGAAGCTGAGGAAGGAAGGTGTTGGGGGAAAATGGAGGATAACTTTGAGAGTAGAGGCTCCAAAAGAATGAGATGCAGGCTTATGACAGGGCCACTCGGGAAGCAGCTTGGTGGGGACTCCTGAGTGAATGTGGACTGTGGAGTTGCCAGTATGAAGGTCTTGGGATTGGTAGGTTAGATAGAAGAGCAGTTGACTCTCCCTGGGTCACTTTTCAGGGGCCCCAGGGCCAGTTTCTCCCTTACTCTGCATGTCCACAAGCACATTTGGGGCTTTAGCATAATTGTTAAATTAAGCAGGCTTTCTGTCTGACTTTTAAAACAAATTCCATGGAGAACTGGCTGTGATATTTTTCTCTGAGTCATCTCTCACTTATTGAAAATCTTGCTTCTATGAACAGTAGCTCAGAAATCTGAGGTGCTGTCCCTGTGTTGATGTTTCCCATTCACTTACTTGTGCTGGCATGGGGCATCATTCATTCATTCATTCATTCATTCATTCCCTCACAACTACGTTCTTCCACACAGCCACACCATCTGTTCTCGTGTGCATGTGTGTACCAGCAAGCTCCAGCAATCCAGCCTCCGCCTCCCCAGTGCCAGACTGGTTATGTGGATCAAACATAAAACACCACACTTGCACAGAAAGCACTTTAGTGACTGATCCATATCCCCAATCTCCAAGAGCACTTCCTGAGCCTCTGTCAGAGGTTCTGAATGTTTTTGAGACCCATGAACCTTAGTCTCTTGCCTGAAGGGATAATGACGTCACCCTCACTTCATAGCTATTTTATTCCACAGAAGCCAGAGATGTGGCACTGTGCACCCCTTCTGCACATTGTCCTGTGCGCATGGCATGCTGGAGAGTTGATCTGTGTGAGACACCTCTGGTCCAACAAGTACCTGTTGTTAGGGAAGACTTACCAATGAATCATTTACAGACTCACTACACAAATGGAAGCTACACCGTGCATATGTAAACACACACACCCCTTAGCTTGCTGCTTTGAGAAGTGAAATCTTCAAGACATGATGGGTCTGGAACCTTGGTGAGGTGCTGGGATGGATGCTGGTTGGAGAAGCCAGTAGTTATGGTTTGGGGCTCCTCTAAGGCATAGACATCTTCCTTTGGTAAATGGCCTTGGTCTTCTCCTAGACCTGCCAGTGCTCTTTGCTTCTGAGCCATCTTGACAGTCCTCAGTTCCAGCCTCTTGAGCTAAAAGGACACAAGGACACAGATCCCTCAACATAGCTATCAGGACATAGCACATCCTCAAGGGTGGCCTACTGCTCTGGTCCATCACCCACTTGTCCTCCCGTGGATGGATCTAGGAGGGCTTATTCACCTACCAGACAGCTAATGATGTCTTAAGACCGCGATTGAAGTGCAACCCTGAGATTATACCCCTGCTCACCAACGGATGTCTTGTGTCAGGCACAGTCACATGGTTCATGCAAAAGCTTAGGGATCTTTCCTTGAAAGCCTGAATCTCTCAGTACAGAGTTGGCTGTGCCGTAGGAACAGACTGGACTCGCTCCGGTGGGCTCTCACTCAGTTAAATCAACTGTGGGTCTGTGGCTTTTGTATGACTCCCTTCCTGTGGTAGCTCAGAAATCCAGAGTGTTCCTCTTGGGGTTTTAACGTTGTAGGAATTGAACAGTAGGACTGCTGTGTCTATTCTTGGTGGTCAACTTGACTACTTCTGGAATGAACTAAAACCCAAACATATGAGTGCGCCAATAAGAGACTTATTTTACTTGATTGAATTATTCGGGAATGAAAGACCAACCCTAAATAGGGTCCACACCTTCTGGTGGCAGCCTATAGAAAGTACATGGAAGAAGGAAGTCCTTGCTCTTTGCCTGCTTGGCCTCACTCTTACTGATAAGGTCATTCCTTTACTAGGATCTTGGTATATGCTGGAGACCAGCTTAGATATCCAGCCTCTTGGACTGAACAGCTATTATATTCTTGGACTGCCCATCGAGAGGCAGCCATTGTTGCAATAGTTGGAGCACAGCCTGTAAACCACATGAGTAAATCATAAATTCATATTTACATATTTATATTACGTTATTTAACATAATCATTTACAATTATATGTGTGTACATGTAGCTCCTTACTCTCTCAGTTCTGTGTCTCTAGAGAATCCTGACTGATATAAGGACAAATTAGGATCCCCACAGCCTCCAGCCCACGTGACACCACTGTCTTTCACAGGTCCAACCAACTGCAGAGGTGTTTGGGAAATCTTTCCAAACAGCTCTAGAGTGAGAGCCAAGACCACTGGTGAGAGGCTCTGGCATCTCCATACAATCTCCAGAAGAGAAGGATGGGCCTTAGCCTGCACAAACCCAACACTTGATCTCTTAAGTTTCTTCTGTCAGGATGCTTTATCACAGTGGTGTGAGAGGAAGCTAAGACACAAAGGCAATGATGTCATGAAACTCTTAAACCAGGGGTAGCACCTGACCTGCCTCCTGTGCCCAGGTGTAGTTAAAAAAATAAATAAATAAAGAGTGGCCATATCTCACATCTGCTCAGAGCTCAGTGTGGATCCAGGCCAAGATTGGGAAGTCACTGCACTGGGGTCACTGTAGAGACACCATAGAAAGAAGAGGAGCTGATATCTATGGCTGACACTCCTGGTGATTTTGCTGTCCATATACTTTATATAATTAAGGTCCATTGTCATGGAAACTTAAGAGTTTCCCAGATAGAGAGCTCTGGTATGTCTGGTGATGCTCACCAGAAGATGTCAACTTGAACAGCGACTCAGCCCAGAAGAGAGCCAAGCAATGCATAAGCTTGTGGAATCCTCTGCTGTTCCCCCAAAATGTATTTCTAGGGAAGGGCTAAGAGTTAGAGTGGAGGATGCCTGAGGCTCCACAGCTGTGTGGATGAGTGACTCGTGGCAGCAGAAAAGCTGTGCACTTTCAAATGTGTGCGACTCTGTTGTAGTAGTGATGTCAGGCTCCCAAGAAAAAATGGCTACCCGAAAGACAGCCTTTCGTTAAGGGCCAATAGAGGATGATGTGAGCGAGCGTATGTGTAACAGTTATGACGATGCTGTGAATCTTGACCTTCTCTGCTTTGAAGGAAGCAGCAGGTAGAAACGGGGGGGAGCTGGGGCCACTTCAAAGGAAGGGGTTCTCATCTTCCGCCAGCTCTCTTTTTCCAGTGCAGACATGAGAGAGCTGCTTCTGACATCGGTTTTGCAGAATCCACACAGCTACATAGGAGCCTAACATTTTACTGTTTCCATGGCAATGGATCTTAATTATATTAAGTGTCTGGACAGCAAGATCACCAGGAATGTCAGCCAGCAGCTTCATCTGCTAATACCAAGTGCCATTGGGTTCTGGCACTATTCCACGGTTTCCTGTGTGAATATTTACCACTGGCAGCATTTGATAGTCTCTCTGTCTCTCTCTGTCTCTGTCTCTGTCTCTCTCATCTCACCATACCTCCCAGCACCTCCAATATTCCAAAACCAGACCCCAGATCTGTTCTACACTGATTGCTTATGGCTCCCATAGTTCACAGGACCTAATGAGTCCATCAAGGTCAGGACTTGCTTCATGTTGTGCAACAACCAGCCAATAGTGTTTCTGCTTTGAGCACAGGGCATGACTGTGTCCCCTTATGTTAACTATAGTATATTTCCTGCTAAGGTTCTAGGGGACCTGTCATAGGAAAGGACTTTCTGCTGGGGGTGGGCTGCAGGTTCTGGATGTACAGGTTGTGTTAGCCCCAGTTCCTGGTTAGTACTTGGGTGTGGCATTTATATATCCTTCAAGTGTTTTACTGCAGTTGGTGACATCTGTCACATGACCACGGACCAGTTTGCACAGACTAGAAGACTTGAATTCCTAGTTGTGGGAGGTTCTAGATGTGGTGTCCCTTGCTGCAGATGTTGGACATTGATCATGTCCTAAGCTTCATAAGAAGACAAAGCAAGTTGGTGAGCATAGATGGCTATGGGACCACACACTAGGTATTGATTGAGTGGTGTTCCTCAGTATCTGAAAGCCAACCAGAGGATGGACCCAAGACCTCACAGATAACCTTACAGTGATGGTGTGGCTCAGTATGTTCATACAGTCCTGTCTCAAAGGCAGGTGAATAGACCAACCAACTTCTTCCCAGGCCTTCATGGGCTGAGACTCTAGAATAGGCAGCTTAACTACTTCTGAGGCCAGAAGAACACGAGTGGTACTTTTTAGAGTCATTCAGAAGGTGATCCTCAGATGCCCCCCCCCCATGATGATAGATGGGTGGGATCACTCCTCTGAACTATAACCTCCTGTGAGCTAACTTGCTCAAGGTTGTCTGGCCAGCTGTTTTCCCTGATTAAAGATGTCTGGGTAAGGCCAGCTGGTTTCTTCCTGCAATTGGAAGGGGAGGAATCTGGGAGCTTCTGAGGCAAGGATAGGTTGCTCATCTGTTTCTCCAAGGCCCCATGACTGAGTTACTCAAGATATGTCCCACAGGTGCTGTTAGGGCCATGGACAGGTAGGCAGAACCATATGGTTGTTTTCTGGGTACTCTGTAGACTGAGGTCTCAAGATGGGCTACCCTGATGCTTCCCAGGGCATGGGAGGGGGGAACATGATCTCAGAGCATCTCCATGCAGCAGCGGCTGGCCATGGGAGTGGCGTGGGATGCTGGATTCTGCGGGGGGCAGCACAATGGTAGAGTCTCACTCCTCAGTATGGATTCAGGGTTACACATGTCCCTGGAGCTTCCTATAGTGAGTGTCTGGGTGTCAATGGTGAGAACAGAGCTGGCTGGGGATGGTCTCTTGCTTACCCTGTGGTTGGGGATGGTTTCCTGCTTGCCCTCTGCCTATCATGCCGTGCCCCTTTTGGTTCAGGTTACTTCTTCGGTGTTATTAGTTTCTTTTTGTGAGGCTGCCATGAGTCTTCCTGCTCTGAAACAGCCTTTGCCCTGCTACTCAAGCCCTCTGCCTTAGGCTCTGTTGAAATTCCTGTTATCTTTTTCTTGTTTTCTTCCTCTACACAAGGGGAAGTACACCAGGCACGTCTAGCCAGCAGCTTTGATCATGTCTGTCCAGTTTTACCTTTAGTAAAAGGGAAACAGAGACGGGAGGACCAGAGAATATGTAATGACAGCTTGATCTACAAGACAAGTTCTAGGCCAGCCAGGGCTATATGTGAGAGCCTGTCTCAAAAAGGAGAGGAGGAAGAGGAGGCATTATAGAACCATCAGGCATAGTGAAATGTAGAAGCTTTCCTATTTCCCTCACCCAGCTACTGACACAGAATGGAACCGTACGTACATGACGGTTTCACCACATGCCAGGCATAGGAGCTGAGTCAGTGAGGAGCCTGGAGCTTGAAGCTCCTAAGTGAGTGCCTGCCTGTATCACTTTTGTATTCCCAGCTTCTAGATGAGACCCACCATATTAGCATTTGTTGAAGAAATCAGTTCTGCGGGAGCTATGGTTTGGCAGGAAAGTAAGAAGCAGGTAAAGTGGGGAAAATGGGGTGGCAGTGGGGACCCCATGACTTGGATGACTCAGGAGTCATGAACTGCTGAGCTCAAAGTAATCCTTCACTAGGTTGGAAGAAGGGTGCACCAGACTAGATCTGTCATCAGAATGTTTCAGGTTAGACCCTGGATCGACATCTATTGGAAAGGCTGGGGAGCAAGGAACAGAGTAGAAGAGTGATATGAAGTCCACGTAACAGTGGGAAAGAGCTGCTGCTGAGGAAACACCCTAATTCTGCTAGTGCACATGCTGTATGTTGTGGGTGTGGCATGTATGTCGTATGTGGTTGCGTAATTGTGTTGCTTGACATGTCTAAGATTTATGGTCATGTGTATTGTGGGACCATGTATTCCAGATAATTCTGTGGGTGTCTTATGTACATACCCATTGTGTGTAACTTGTTACATGCCAGATGGGTGGCACAGATGTTGACTTCATTTCTTAGGTTGTGATGAAATGTATTGTGTGTGTGTGTGCTCATGTAGTGAGCTATACATCATGCACACTTCATTGATATACATGTTGTATGTGGTATAGATGTGCACGTTCTGTATGTTAGGTACATTGTATGCTTGTGTGCACTGTGTTCATGGTATAGGTGTATGTGTGCATTTTCTAGATTGTGTGTTACATGCGATGTGTTTGGTATATGCATCATGTGTGTAGGGATGTGCTTGTGTTAAGATTGGCAGTTGTGATACAGCCTGTCCAGTTAGATTTGAATTTCAGATGGACAACTGGTATTGGTTGGTGCTGCGTGTCATGGAATATTTATATATTATCATACCAAAAACTTTATTCATGTCATCTACTCTTTACTCGTCAGCTTGGACCACCCTTGACTGTGTGTTTGGGCAGACAAGGTCCCATCCTGACTCACTGCGTAGCCTCAGGCAGCTTAGCCAAGGAAACCGCTGTTATCGGCTTATCAGTTTTGCTCCTTACAAGGCACAGATCATGTGTCTCAGCTGCAGGCCGCTGTGTGGACTCCTCTGTGGGCTCCTGTGGGAGGAGACAGTGTTTCTGAGGTCCCCTGCAGTACCATCCATCTCGATAAACATGTGTTCAGCATATACCCATGTGCTACAGCATATACCCATGTTCCAGTGTTGACAACCACAAAGCTTACCTGTCCACTTCCCTGGATGAACCTAAAAAACCATTCCTCTACCTGCATGCCTCTCTGACGCCTCAGTGTTAGGCATAATGATCCCCTCTTTCCTCGGACTCTACTAGCCTGGGACACAATTTCCTCTGCTTCTCCCCAGCAACTCCCAGAAAAGTCCTCCTTGGCTTTCTGCGCCCTGTGGCCTTCACTTGGAGTGAGTGTCCTGTGTGCCTGTGGCTTGCTCAGGCAAGGGTCTTGACTACTTTGGTCCCAGAGCCCTCCTGGATCTGTGTTCAACAAGTATCCACAAGGCGTGGCTTCCATATGCCAATCAAGCCACCTTCCACCAGTCAGAACCAGAACCACCCCTTCCTTGAACATTCACTTCCATCAGTGCTTGGCTCCGGTGGGTGTGGCCAGAGGAAGCAGCCTTGACTATGGCGTCAGATGGAAAACATCCTCTTCCTTTATGAGGAATGTGGTGGGCTGAGTGAGCTCCAGAAGAGACCTCCAAAACCTGCTTCCCAGATCTAGAAAGTCGACCTTGCTTGGACACAGGATCTGTGCAAGCGTATTTAAACTAAGAACAGTAGGACAGATCAGGTTAGGCTCAGAGTCCGATGACAAATCCTTACAGGAAAAGACAACAAGCTGTGCCGAGATCAGGCATTGCTGGAGACTGAGGCTGAAGCCATAGCCAATGGATTCTAGAGCCACCAGGGACGGGAAGATGTGAGCGGGGTTGTTCTCTAAGACAGGGGATGGTGTCTGGCCCTGGTTACCTCTCTGTGATACTTTGAATGTGATGCGCCCCATAAATGTCAGAAACTTAAACACTTGGATCCTAGTAGGTGGATGTTTGAGGATGACTATGAGATACAGTGGCCATGCTGGAGGAAGTATGTCACTGGAGACAGGCTTTGAGATTTTTAGCTAGTTTTCTGTTTCATGCTTGTGGTTGAAGACGTGAGCTCTTAATTGCTGCTCCTGCCACCTGTCATCTGCCACCTGTCACCTGCCACCTGTCATTTGCCACCTACCATCTGTCACCTGCTTGCTACCTGTAACCTGCCACCTGTCACTTGTCACCTGCCACTTGCCACCTGTCACTTGCCACCTGCCACCTGTCACTTGCCACCTTCTACTTGCCACCTGTCACTTGCCACTTGCCACCTGCCAACTTCCAACTGTTACCTGTCACCTGCCACTTGCCACCTGCCACCTGTCACTTGTCACCTTCTACTTGCCATCTGTCACTTGCCACGTGCCACCTGTCAACTTCCAACTGCTACCTGTCACCTGCCACCTGCCACCTGCTACCTGCCCCCTGCCACTTGCCACCTGCTACCTGCCATCTTTTACCTCTGCTCTTCTACCATGGATGCTAACCCTCTGGAACTCTAAGTCACAATTAAACTCTTCTATAAGTTGCCTTGGTCACTTTGTTTTATCACAGAAATAGAAAATTAATGAATACACTCCTTGTTTTCATAAGGGTAGAGAATCAATTCCTGCTGTCTCAAAATACATAGTGTGAGCTAATCTGTTATGGAAGCTACAGAGTGTGCAATTAGTCAGAGAGAAACAGTTAACCAGACACCTTGTCAGTGTCTACATGTGGACTGAGTGCATTTGTCCCAAGAAATACAAATCTTAGAATAAATGTCTCCCTTGAATGAGTGAGTGTGGCCCCAAACACACCATAAGACACTTGATACTAGCAACACAGCCTCTAGTTATGCTCAGGCTTTAAGCAGGCCCTTTCTTGATGCATTTGGTCTCCATAGCAACTCCAGGATATCTGTTTCTCTTTATGAGCAACCCGAGTCATGGGCATTTATGTAGAATCTGAAGCCAGTGGTAGCTTAGAGGAATGCAAGACTCCAGGGGAAGGGAGGTGCCTTGAAAATTTGTAGTGTTTGATCTAAGCCTACGGAGCAGGTGGGAAGCAGCTGGTCATAGCAGAGGGATGAGCATCAAGGCCAGGGAGCCTGAAGAAGAGTGTGGGTGTACCACAGGAGCGATGTGAGAGGAGACCACAGGCTTGGGCACAGACTGGGACTCTGGTCA
This sequence comes from Mus pahari, assembly GCF_900095145.1. NCBI lineage: Eukaryota > Metazoa > Chordata > Mammalia > Rodentia > Muridae > Mus > Mus pahari. Next base: position 51,970,171 of record NC_034606.1, read on the forward strand.
CATGCTGTAGAGAAATAGAACCTCTTTCCTTTGGGGATGGGGAGGGGAGACACAATAGAAGAGGGTACCAGTTAGGCAAGAGAGGAGTGCCCTGGTGTCTGGGTGCAGAGTGGCCTGCAGGGGAGTCAGGAGGAGGGAGGGAGAGAGGACCATGTTCATCAGGAAGGAAGGCCTGTGCTGACACATGGACGTGCTGGGGGATGGCTCTACCAGGTCCAGCTGCCTGGGCACTTGGTTAACTCAACACTGTGCAGGAACACCAGCTTCCAGGGTGTCTAATGCCACTGCTGTCCCCATGGTAGACCAGAATGGCTGGACAAGAAACTGGTTCTTTGTCTTTTTCAAGCTTATAGTCACTGTCAAGATGATCTTGGGGAATAACACAGTTAGTAAGGTTGGACAGATGGGGTGGGCATATCAGAGGAGTGGCAGACGCCAGGGCAAGACTCCACATGCAGTAGGGGTATGGATTTGTACCCTGAGTTGTTCCGTTTTAGTTCACCAACTGGGACAACAGAGTATCTGTGGTACCCACCAGCATTCTCTGCTCGTCTGGCCTATTTTCTCTGTATAGGGAAAATGTGTGTGTGTGTGTGTGTGTGTGTGTGTGCGCGTGCGCGTGTGCGTGTGCGTGTGCGTGTGTGTGTGTGAATGTGTAGAATGTATATGTATATGTACTGTGTATATGTATGTGTGTGTATGTATGTATATGTAGAATGTATATGTGTGTATATTTTGTGTGTATGTATGGGTGTAAATGTTTGTGTATATGTGTGTGTATTGTGTGTGTATTGTGTGTGTGCACACACATGTGTGTGCATGCCTATGTATACATGCATGTGGAAGCCAAAGGTGCATGTCAGGTAACATACTGGTTAGTTTTATATAAACCTGACACAAGTTAGATCATTTGGGACAAGAGAAAATACATCTGCCAGACTGGGCTGTGTTGCGTTTTCTTGATTGAGAATTGATGTGGGGGAGCCCAGTTAACTGTGGGTGGAGCCACCCCTGGTCTGGAGGCTCTGGGTTCTAGAAGAAAGCAAGCTGAGCAAGCCATGATGAGCAACCCAGTAAGCAGCACCCATCCTTAATCTCTATCAGTTCCCGTTTGAACTCCTCCAGTGACCGATCTCAGTGGTGGAACATGATGCAGAACCATAGATGGAACTCTTTCTCCCTCAACTTGCCTCTGGTCATTGTGCTTAATCACAGGGATGGGCTCATTAACCAAGACAAGGCTTTTCCTCTATCACTCTCCATCTTTATTCACAACAAAAACCTTTTATTGAAGTTGTTCCTTGACAGTTTCATATATATATATATATATATATATATATATATATATATATATTTCATTGTGATACTGTAATGTAACCCCCACCTTACCTCCCTCCCACCCCAAGACAAACCCTTCCCTGTAAAAGTCCCTCTGCTACTTTCATGTCTCTTGTTTTTCTTCAAGGCCTGTTGTGTTTAACTAGGGCCATCCATGCGACCATGAGTTTGGGACTTTCCCTTAAAACCTGATGTGACCTTCAGTGGATTCACAACTGAAGACAGTGGCTTCCCTTCCATCAGGATACATCAGTAGCAAGTGGTTCAGGATGGAGTGATGGTTTGAAGGCTCAGCCCCAAGCAGGGTATTCATACCACTTCCTCTAAGAAAACATTATGGAAGGAGTAGCAGAGAGAATTGGGTGGAAAAGCCTGAAGATAGGAAGGATCACTGTCCGGGGCTCGATGCAGCCCATGCAGCTGTGATCCCAGTGGGCCTACACAAGACTGAGTTTGTCAATCGTCATGCATTCATTTACTTTTTTGGGACAAAATCTCTCACAGAACCTGGAGCTTACCGATTAGGAGAGCTTGATTAGTCAGGGTGCCCAAGGGACCCTCCTGCTTCTATCTCCCCAAATGCTAGGATTACAGATGCACAGCACTGTGCCAGACTTTTTGCAGGGGTACTGGGGACTGAACTCATGTCCTCATGGTTGAATGGGGAGCCCTGTGCCCACTGAGCTGTGCTCCATGCCTCTGACTTGGATCCACTCTTGAGCTGTCCCAAAGCTTGGCCAGGAAATGGTGCTAGGGTAAGAACTGCAAAGCAGAAGCAGAAGAGAGAGCTTTGGCTCAGGATCCGCTGTTACATTACATAGATTTGCCCTTCTGAAAGCTCACTGGGCCAGGAACGACCAAGCTAAAGTGGGATCTGAGTGTGAAGGGCTCTCCGGACATCATCTCATCCCAATATTAATTTTTACCACCCCAACCTTGCAATATTTGACCCTTTGATGCTCTAAGATGGCAGTATCTGAGGCTTGGTCACAAGTGGCCAATAATGTGCCAAAGCCCATAAAGACAGCAAACTGGAAAATGGAGGAAGCGACGTGTTTGAGCAAGAGGAAACGCTGGTTTAAGAATACATGTTCAAACCTCTCCCTAGAGCTTAGGAATCATTGTGGAAGAGAGGGTGGAAATACTGACTACACAAATACAGTTGCCCAGGCATAGCAGGACAGTCACACAGGTGAACTCATCAAGGCTGTGACAATGTGCACAGGACATGCATAATCTCAAGGCAGACAAAATTCCAGCAAGAAGATGGGAGGTGGGCAGCAAGCCCCACACATATCTGAGGACCTATGGGCAATTGATAGTTACTGGAAGAGGGACATTCAGTGTTCTTTAAGGTTGTGGCCCCTGGTAGGCTGACAAGAGGCTAGAGCAGGTCCCATAACCCAGAGCACTTGGGCAACACAAACTGGACCTAATGGGTTAAGATAAACGAGGAGGGAAGGTGGCAGGTCTGGGAGGATTTGGGGGATGTTATGAAAATACAAAACTCCCAAAGAATTAATAAAACTATCATCAAGAAATAATTTGTAGAGTGGACCCTGCACCTCCTCTGGGCAGCACAGTTGAGCTGGCCCAGGGGGAGGGGCACAGGTGAGCTGGCCCCAAGGGTGAGAGCACAGGAACTGGCCCTGCTTCCCCCTGCTGTGAGGTGGCTGTGTGGGCTGGGGAAGGGGAGGACATGCCTCCTGCCTCCTCGCCCCTCGACCCCTGAGGCAGTTGGAAGAGTTGACCACAGGGTCATAGAGTGAATGAGCTGACCCTGTAACCTCACTTGGGCAGCACAGCGGAGCTGGCCCTGATGGTGAAAGCTCAGGTTAGCCAACCCCGAGGATGGGAGAGAGGGAGGAGAGCAGGCCCAGCCCCTCACAGGCTGCAGCACTGGGGTGGGGGGAGGGGAACTTGACTGGGCAGCACAGTGGAGCTGGCTCTGGAGGAGTGGGCCACCCCTGCGGGCATGAGAGCAGGAGAGCCTATCCTGCCTTCTGCCTATGACAGCATTGGGTAGCCGAGTGGAGCGGTGCTGGAGAACTCTCACTGGTGGAGAGGATGTGGGCGAGCCTACGGGCTGAATTGGCCCACCCCCAAGTCTGTATCATCTGCTAATGGTTGGGACACATAAAAGGGCCAGTCCTGCTGATCCAAAGCTTTGGGATCTCCATGACACAGACCAGCAACAGGATAACTGGGAAGGGTCCTTCCCGGTGAGGATCCAATATTGATGGTGTCACAGAAGCCGGATATCTTGAATCAGACCAATGGCTCATTGAAATGAACATTTGTAAGCGAAGATGTGTGGAGAGAGGAAGACACTGTGGCACACAGTGTGGCACACTACAGCATATATATATATATATATATATATATATATATATATATATATATACACACACACACACACACACACACACACACACACACACTAGTCCATCTTTATCCAATGGTGGGATATTTTCCTTGGTGTGATCTGGTATCTGAGATACCTTTGAAATGACTAACTGGCAGGTAGCATACACAGTGTGGAAACACTGAGCACAGACAACAGGGCTCTAGCAGGAGCTGGACATCGTCTTCCTGCTCAGCTTAGCGCACAATGTAAGTCTCATCAGCTGCTCTCTTTCACATTCATCTCTATCATGTTTTCTAAATGCAATTGACAGTAACGAAAATCGCAGGACATAGAACTTCGGATACGGAGAGGCTGGGCTGCATGTGCATTTGGAGGTGCCCACCTGCATGTACAGAATGCACACACAACCACGTGTACACTTGCAGGTGTTGGCGGGACAGGACATGAAACTGTCATAGTCTACTCTCATGTTGGGATAAATACTAGGACTAAAGTGAACTTGAGAAAAAAAGGGTTTGTTTGACTTATAAGTCATCATAAAGGGAAACTGAGGCAAGAACTGAAGCAGGGCAGGGACCCAAAGGGAGGAACTGAAGCAGAGACCCTGGTGGAATGCTGCTCCCTGGCTTGCTTCCCCTTGCTTTCTCAGCAACCTGCCTTAATAGCCCAGACCCACCTGCCTAGGAATAACACTGCCCATAGTGGGATGGGACTTCCAACATCAACTGGCAATTGATGACCTTTGGTTTGTGTAAAGTTGACAGATGATACCAAGTGTGACCTCACCCAAGAGTAGCATAGCTGGAGAGGAAGAGTGACAGAGTTCCAGCATGGTGGAAATCATCACAGAACTTGGCTTCCTGGGAGTAGAAATGGGCAGGCCCTGTCATAGAGTCTGAATCAACCGGCTAGACTGGCTGCCAACAAGTCCTAGGTAACCTCTTATCTCAGCCTCCTAGGAGATGGGATTGTCGCCTGCTGCCACACCCGGCTTCCACGTGGCTTCCCAAGATCAGACTCAAGTCCTCATGCCTGAGAAGTACCGTCCTCTTCTCTAATGTTCCTTTCTCGTGCTTTAAAAGAGACACTCACCAGCATTGGTACTGGAGAAGCAGGTTTGAATGAAAGACCTTACGGCAGAGAGACCAGCGGAAGACATTTGTAACTTGTTTTAACAAATGAAAATGGTATCTGACCGATTGACTTTTAGTTTCAGGCAGCACATAGATTTTTTGTTTTAGTCTAACAATTTTCCAAGTCATGCGTATGACGTATGCATTCTGAAAAAGTATTTGTTAGTCTGAAATTTAAAGTAAACTGGGGGCTGGGCCTACTGAGTCATGGTTAGGACCCCAGCACCTTGGAAACAAGAAGATTGATACAAATCCCAGACCTGTCTGAGATTACTAGTGAGTTCCTGACCACCCTGCTACCAAGTCCCTGATAGAAAACAAACAAACAAACAAACAAACAAAACGAAAACAAACCAACAAAAACCAAAGAAAAGTCAAAAAGAAAAAAGAAAAAGGGAGTGAGCCTTGGGAGGTGGTTTAGTACATAAAGGGCTTGCTAAATATTCATGAAAACCAGAGTTCAGATCCCTAGGACCCATATAAATGCTGGGTGGGTGTGGCTGTTTGAAGTATGTAATTGTAGTTTTGGAATGTGGGACATAGGATTCCCCAAACAAGCTGCTTTATGAAGACCGACATATTGGTGCCCTCCAGATTTGATTGAGAGACCCTGCCTCAAAGAATAAGGTAGATCATACATACACACACACACACACACACACACACACACACACACACACACGAAGGGACTTGCTTACATGCATGCAAACATACATAAATATGTATGAGCAGCATACACATGTACATATATACAAGAAAGAGAGAGAAAAAGTGTCGACTAGGGAGTTAGAATTTTACCTGGCAATTTGACTAAGAGTGAAGAAGGCATTTATTGTTATTTTAGGAACCTGAACTTTAACATTTGGAAAATGGTCTGAGGCATAGAACAAACTAGCAGCCCATCCTCTCCTGCCTCTAACCATTATAGGACTCGTGAACTATCTACCTCATGCCCCAGTCAGTTTCCAGACTGGAGACCTCCCTGCTGAGTGCAGAAACGTCACTGAGCTGGAGAGCTGGAGAGCCTCAGCTGCAACTTGAGCTGCGGTCTGCCAAGGCCTCCTTCTGAGACCTTGGGGACAGGCCTGCATGCTGAGCAAAACCTGCCTGTTTGCTCCAGTTGTTCTGACTAATTTAATGACAGAAATGGGGCTGATTAATCCCAGATACTCTGCTGGCATTTAATCTCACTGAATGTTAGACAACAATCTCATTATGTGTTTATGTCTTCAACATGATAGGCAAGGAATGAAATCAAGCCATAAAATCAATTATTTCTGCAGAAATTGTCATAGAAGACAAAACATCATCAGGAGACAAAAGCAGTTATGATTAGGGTTTAATTTACCCTGTGCTGGTTGTGAGCCCTGCGTGATGCCCCACAAGGCTCACCCAGGCATGCTATTGCAAGTCCTGCTGCTGGTTACAAATGGGGCCTTGAGAAAAGCATTTCCTCTGTTCTCCCCTCTCTCCTTCTTGATGTGTGGCTTCTTCCTTCTCTGTCTTAAGTTCTGAGTCTATGTAAAAGTTGGCAGGAGTGTTAGAAGATGGCCCAATCAGTAAAGTCTTTTCTTTGCATGCATGAAGACCTGAGTTTGATCCCTGAGCAGCAAAAAAACAAAACAAAACAAAAACAAAAACAAAAACAAAAACAAAAACAAAAACAAAACAGGTGTGAAGGAAGGCATGTGCTTGTAAATCCAATGATGGGGAGGTGGAGGAGACAAAAAGATCCCCAGGGCTTGCTAGTTGGCCAGTCTAACTGAATCACCAAGTTCATGGTTCAGTGAGAGACCCTTTCTCAAAAAACGAGACAGAAATGACACAGGATACCAACTTCTGACCTATGTGCATACATGCATGTGTGCATGTACTTTCTCATACACACACTATACATACATACATATGGACAGACAGGCAGACAGACATGCATACCACATATACAACAGATATGCATACCACACAAATACATACATGCACACATACATGGACATGCATACCACACACATACATGGATATGCACACTATATACACATATATACACACACCACATACACACATATAGACACACATACATGGACACACATACCACATATACACACAGACATGAATAGCACACACACACCCACACACACAAGAGAGAGAACTGGCAATAGGTAAAACTGGGTTTGGAGAATTATAGAATTAAACTACAGAGGGACCACTTCTTACTCATTGCTTCATCTCCCTCAGTCAAGGGCCACATATGAACTGAGATATACATAACATAAATCATGTATTTTTGTGACACCAGGAAGCAGAAGGAAAGAAACCAACTAGAAGTTGGAAGACAGGTCACATACCTAAACTCTGCTACTTTTCACCTTAGGACGTTTTCTGATAAAGCCTTGGTTCCTTCATTTGAAAAGCACAGGGATAGTGAGAGGTGACTTCTCATGCCTGGTGTGACCTTCCCTCAGAGAGAATGCTGATACTGGGCTTATCTTCCTTTGCATGGCACTCAGGCTGTCTGCCAGCAGCACACTGTGGGTGTTTGTCATTTGAACAACCCATCGGCTCAGAGGCAATCACCCGGAGGACTTGCAGCACAAAGACAGATAGCCCAGGAATGACCCATGCCTGATCACAAGAGGACAGATGAGCAAGGATCCATCAGGCAAATGGCACCAACACCTGCTTGCTCATCGCACTGCTAGATTAAAAACATAATTTCCCTGATGTCTCTAACCCTGATGTATGAGATACTTCTGGAGACAGTAAAGAACTGAGAGGACCTGGGGGCACATTTGTGACCTCCATCATTGGACTGGTGGCAGTGGGGATTCTTTCGTTGTTTACTTCTGTGATTCAAAACCCAAGTACAAGTGTTTAAAACGAGGTGACCTTCAGTCACCTGTTCAGCCATTTATACCCGACTGTGCTTGCAGGTGTGAACGAGAGACCATTGTGTTGGGTATAAAACATGGCTGTTAAAGGAGTGAGAGCTCTGCTGACTTAGATGTGCCCACTGGCTGGGAAAACCATGGCAGAAGCCTCCTTACATGTTCATTAGGTGTATTAGTTACTTTTCTGTTGCTGCGATTAAATACTCTGACAAACAGCAACTTAGTGACAGAAGGATTTGTGTTGGGCTTCAGTTCTAGGGGGTAGAGTCAATCATGGCAGTGAAAGCAGAGTGATCATATTTTATCACATAAGAAACAGAGAAGACAGAGTGAGAGGCAGATCAAACAGGAAGTGGGGCGAGGCTATAAACTCTTGAAGCCCACTACCCAGTGATGTACTTCCTCTACCCAAAGATTCCATTAATCTCCCCCAAACAGCACCACCAACTGTGGACCAAGTGCTCAAATACACGAGCCTGTAGGGAGCATTTCTCATTCAAATCACCATAGTCCCATTTGCCCGACAAAGATCATTCAATTCTATTACCAGAGAAGCAACTGAAGCATTGGGAAGTAATGCGACTTTGAAATCACAGTTTGGAATGGAAGGCCCCGAGGCTGGTCCAAGATTAGAGGCGGAAGGTGGAGAGTTCCCTCCCTCTCTCAGTTCTGCTGTATAGGGTCATGCGGCTAGCCACTTTGCTTTCATTAGGCCTGGTGATGGAGGAGAAAGGATGGGCCTTGGAGATATGACTGGCAGAGTTAATCCTATTGTCCCAGACTAAGGTTTGTTCCAGTCATGGGAAAGACCAGGAAAAGCAAGAACGGAATCAGCAGAACATGTCAGACTCTGACAGGGCTATGGGCTTTCCCTGGGAACTTGACATTAAGGGATGTGTGTGTGTGTGTGTGTGTGTGTGTGTGTGTGTGTCAGGCTTCACCTCTATATCTCTCCTCTGAGGCTCTTATTCTCTCTTGAGTTCCCATTTACAAAAAAGACAACTTAAAGTGCTTGAAGTGGTTGGTAAAGAGTTGGGAGTTTGCAAGTGTTCCAAAAGTCACGATTTCCCTAAGAATGGCATGCCTCACCTCATGATCATCCCTTACACATAGTGGCTCCATTTTTAAGGCAGCTAATAGCCAGGCATAACACTTATTTTCTGGGTCAATTCTGATTCTGGCATGCTGCACCTGAGACATTTATGGTGTGTATAGAAGGCTGTGACCCTCACTTGCTAAGGTTGTGGAGAGCCAACACCATCTATGGGAGCTATGGAGCCACAAATGAGCAGAAAGCTCAGTTAGTGTGATGGTTAATCTCAATTGTCAACATGAGGAAACAATTGCTTGGGAGACAGCCCCTGGCAATACCCGAAGTGGTTGCCTTGATTAGGTCAATGGATGTGTAACTGACCTGCCCACAGTGGGCAGTATCGTTCCCTAGGCTGAGATCCTGGACTGTTATAAAAGGGAGATAGCAAGAGCTGCATCCATTTCTCTCTGAGTCTTGACTGCAGCTGCAACAGGACCAGCTACCTCTAGCAATTTCTGCTGTGACTTCCCAGCCACAGTGGACTGCAACCTTGAACCATGACCCTTCAGATGCTTTTGTGAGGAGACTTTATCACACTGACAGGAAACATAAACAGTACAGATGGGATAGCCCAGGAAGCTAAGTCCATGCTCATAGCCTCACCTCTGCTGGACCGGGTGACATTTCTACTGAGTTCCCAAGGCAAGAGTGAAGTTTTCAGGGATGCATGAAAACTCAAGCACACACATAGACATGTGCATTGTCTGAATATGGTTCAGAGACCCTTTATGAAGATAAGAAGGCAGAGATATAGCTGACTGGAGACCACGAGAAATGGCCTCAGAAACAGGACACCACAGATGCATGGGGACCTATGCTGGTCTCCCTATGGGCACAAAGAAAAGCCTTCACTGTGGAGCTTTTAGGCTGAAAATGCAGAGCATATGGAGCTGCATCATTTATTTATGACCTCATTTGTGTATTTTAACATTTATTGAGTACCTACTGTTTGTCAGGGACCATGCTGCAGCCACTGGAGAAAGAAAAATAAGGAAGTCTATTAGGAAAAAAGTAGTGAGGATCATTAGCTCACAATTATCATTACAGTGACAGAGAGGCTCATACAGCACGCTCTGGTGAACGGGAGGGAGAGACTCAATCCAGAAAGGGGAGCAAGCACAAGAGCAAACTCAAGGCTCTCCAGGGAAGAGGTACGGCTCACTGCCAGCTCTCACTAGGTGGACAGGTGACTGATCAGACATTGTAGGGCAGTCCTTCTAGGTCTCTACTTCTATGTCTGAATGGTGGGGTAGTAGCACCATACCCGGTGGCAGGGACCCTAGGAATGGTGTCATGTTATGTATATGAGATTCACTAACAGTAAATTTTTGCTCTCAACAACAACACATATATACACATACACACAAACATGTACATATACACAAAGACTAAGATGGAAAAAATGGAAGGAGGGAAGGAAGGAAGGAAGGAAGGAAGGAAGGAAGGAAGGAAGGAAAAGAGAGAAGGTGGGGTGATGGAAAAAGGGGAAAAAAGCAAAAGGCAAGAGCTAGAGAAATGGCTCAGCAGTTAAGAGCACTGGCTGCCCTTACAGAGGACACAAGTTTGATGTCTAGCACCCACATGGTGACTAACAAACCTCTTTAACTCCAGTTTCATGGGATCTGATGTCCTCTCCTCACCTCCACATGTACTGTACACAGGTGCTGCACAGATGTGGGCAAAATAACCATGCATATATAATTTTAAAATAAATAATCATAATAAATAATAATACACCTCCATCTAGCTATCTGAGCGGATGCACAGGCAGTGGCCATTTCGATGGATGTGCCTGTCAAAGCTCAGAGTTGGTAAAGTCCTACACTTTTGACACGCATAATTCCTAATGTTTAATGACGCCTTGATAAAGCTGAAAATGAAGTGAAATGAGATGAGGCTGTTTTGCTGGATTATGCTAAAGGATGTAGGCAAGAGTTCACGGTCCCTTGAAGTAACTCTGGGCACTTGACGCTATTGCCTCCATCAGCAGATCAAACCTATGCCCCCAGAAGTAGCAAGCCTGAGCTTCACAGGGTCTCTGTGTGTCAGCGGGAGGAGCTCCTGAGGGTGGTCACTTCACGTACTTTGGGAGATGTGCTTGCTAGTTTCATGTCAACTTGACACAAGCTGGAATCATTGTGTCATGGAGAGAAGGAAACCTTGATTGAGGGAATACCTCCATAAGATCAGGCTGTGGGCAGACCCATGAGACATTTTCTTACTTAGTGATTGTTGGGAATGGCCCAGCCCATTGTGGGTGGAACCATCCTTGGGATGATGGCCCTGGGTTCTGTAAGAAAGCAGACTGAGCAAGCCATAAAGAGCAAGCCAGTAAGCAGCACCCCTCTATGGCCTCTGCATCAGCTCCTGCCTCCAGCTTCCTGCCCTGCTTGAGTTTCCCGACTTCCTTTGATGATGAACTGTGGTGTGGAAGTGTAAGCCAAATAAACCCTTTCCTTTCCATCTTCCTTTTGATCATGATATTTCATCATAGCAGTAATAACTCTAACTAAGATAGCAGATATGGAAGCTTAGCCTGCTAGGTTCTGGTACCCTTAGTCTTCAGGGACTGAGTGCCAATTAACTTCTTTCTTTCCTGGAGCAGCTGTCTGGACCTTCAGGAATCTATTTCTGAGTGGTTCTCCCTTTTCTCCATTTCTCAGTAGGAAACTCCACAACAGGCATTTGCTTTTCAACTTAGGTTGGCTCCACCATCTGGGGTGTTCTCTGTGTGAGCTGGACCATAGCCTGGTCTTCCTTTTAAATTTGGGCTCAAGCGGATCCATTAGTATCCAGATTGTTGGGTGCATTGCCTGAATGGTTTCTTGGTTTCACAGGACCTATGATGTACTATCTTTGTTTGTTTGTTTGTTTGTTTGTTTGTTTTCTTTTTATAACATGGAACATGTTGTATGGTAATTTGAATCTCTTTATTTTTCATGGAAAAACAAGGAGATGAGAAATGCCTGGAAATTTAAGATGGCTATCATACCAGTGCGCCCCAATTTATTTACTAAAGGGACCTTAGTAAATAAATTAAAGTTTTGGATTGCCTCCCAATCTAGAACCCAGCTGTAGAACTGGAGAATACAGGTGGGAACCTGTTGGGGAGACATGTTAGGCTGTCAAGAAGAAAGGCAATGTGTATAGCAGCCAAGATGCTCCCCAGAGAAGGGAGAAAACTAGTGAGACATGACTCAGGCAGGGCTGAGCCTCTGGAATAGCAGACCAGGAGGTTAGGTGTACCCCCACACAGGGTGCTCAGTAGCCCACAATGAACAGCGTGTGGGCTCCCTTTCTGTTGCATACATAATTTTCATGTCAAAAATCAAAAGATCAGGTGGCGTTGGAAGAGAACATCACTACAGACAGGTCAAACACCCAGAGTCAAGCTAGGACTGGAAAGAGTGAATTGTTGGAGTGACTTCATCTAACCGTTGTGAGCCTCAAGTTTCCCGGTGAGCTTCAGTGTGGGATTCAGGTAGAAAGGAAAATATATAAAGGGCTGGGAGTAGGACTCAGTGGATTAGAGGGCTTGCTGTGCAAACCTGAGGACCTGAGATCAAATCCTTAGTACCCACATAATGAAGCCTGTCATAACCATGATCAAACTTGTGACTACAGGTGGTGGGGTGGCAGAGACAGACACCTGATGTTCTTTTCTGGCCTCTGAATGTGTGCACAGAGGTGTGTGCACCGACATACACATACACGTGTACATACACCATACATGTGTAAATAGATAGATAGGTAGGTAGGTAGGTAGATAGATAGATAGATAGATAGATAGATAGATAGATAGATAGATAGATGATAGATGATAGATGATAGATGATAGATGATAGATGATAGATGATAGATGATAGATGATAGATGATAGATGATAGATGATAGATAGATATAGATAGATAGGTAAATAGATGATAGATAGATAGATAGATAGATAGATAGATAGATAGATAGATAGTGGGAAGTAGAGAGAGAAATCAGTATTGAGTCACCTGAGAAAGAGTTGACAGCTGCAAAAAATTGAGTCTTGCAGGCAAAATACATTCTAGTGACTAGACAGCCTCAAGTGCTCTCTCTTTAAATCCTGTGTTCAGGTATATCTTAGTTCTGCAAACTTTGAGCCATTCTAGAGGGTTGGGGGAGCAGGGTATGTCATTTGTGGAATACTGAGGGTCTGTTGATGTTTCTCAGTAACTCAGATATAATCCGGGAGCCCAGAGGTTTAAACGAGAGCAAATATGTTGTGAACGGCTGTGAGTGACACTGCAGAGGATCTCTTACCCAGAACAGATAGGGAGTGAGCCAGCAAGTGCTGCAGAGCCTACGATGCTGAGTTACATACAGAGCAGACATTTGAAGAGATGATTTCTGTGGGGTTGGGAGCTGGGGGCAGGATTAGCAAGAAAAGAAATCTCCAAAAATCCCAAAGCCAGCAGCTGGAGAGTTAGCCTTGTAAATTATCACTCTGGGAATAGAAGAAGACCTCTGGGTTCTTATCCATGCTATGGTCATAGGTGATACGAAAGGAAAGTCTTGACCTGACCTGTGTGACCTGGATGATCTCCATCCAGTGGAAAATCAGTCTACGGAGCAAGTGCTCTAAGAAGTCCTGGCCTAGCCCAACTGTGGCAAAGATCAGTTAGCCAACACCAGGCATCTCTCCAGGGATCTGGTGAGAGTCAAGCACAGAGATCCAGAGATGCCTGAGCTACCTCTGTGATCCTAGGCTCTGTCCCTGCGTATGTAATCCACAGTAAGTAGAAAATATGGGAGGAAAGGAATGTGTCCGTGGATGTAGAGCTATAGAATTACATCACACTGAATGAGCTCTCTGATGCCCTCTTCTGGCTTCCCTGGGCACCTGCACTCATATGCACAAGCCTACATGGACACAAGTTCACAGAATTAGAAACACAGTAAGTCTTTAAATGTTGAGAAGGTGTGTGTGTGTGTGTGTGTGTGCATGAGTGTGTGTCTGTGTTCTTTAGGGGATACCTTCATACAAGAGCTGAGTGTTTGCAGGCTGGGATGATTTGAATGCTGCTGGTCTCCTGGGGGAACAGTAGGTGTAAAGAATCATTGCTGTACCAGCTTTGGACTCTTCCCACTCCCTCCTTCTTCTCTCTTCTTTCTCTCCCCCTCTTCCTCCCTTCCTCCTCTTTTCCCTTCATCTCCAAAACAGAGTTATAAACACATGAAAAAAAAAAGAAAGAAAGTGAGGTCCGTGGTCGGGGGGGGGGGGGAAGCCTAAGCGAAACCTGAAGCTGACATGAAGTGTGAAGAAGAAGCAAGCATCTCCTGGCTTAAGATGTTGAAACTGAGGACATGTGTTACCCAATGTAACTGGCTGGAGCTGACTGATGCTATGGCCGGCTGACCTGGTATTTGATACTCTATCCCAGTAACTCTATAACCCCCCCCCCCAGGTCTTCCTCATCCCCTGGTTTAAACTCTAAGGAGGGCTCTGTGTCCTTCTAGAAAAAAAATTGGCCAGAGACCTGAATTCCTATAATCACCCTGGGTTGGGTAACACACTTAGCTTTATCATAGGAAGATCCATGGTTCATGTTCATAGTTGAAATGAAACTACTTATAAATCAGGGAAATGGGTTGGGATGGTGACTGATTTTGTTAAGTATTTTCCATGCAACATGAAGGCCATATATTCCCCAGAATCCACATTTTAAAAGCCTAGTATAGCTGTGTAGGTTTGTAATCCCAGTGTTGGGGGAATGGTAGATCCCTGGGCCTGGCTGGCCAGGCAGCCTGACTATTTGGTGAGTTTCAAGCCAAGGAGAGACCCTGTTTTAAAAAAACAAAACAAAACAAACCAACCAAACAAACAAAAAACAGGTTGAGAAATTTCTGAGGAGGGATATCGCTGAACTCCACATGCGCAGACATACTTGGAGATGTACCTGTACATACATGTGAACCCCACTAGAACAAGGCACTGCTCCCCCATTCTCAAGAGAGATTAATGTCTTCAGGTCTATGGATAGTCCACACTCTAGGAAAGTTTGACTTCGGATTTATTTTTACTTTATTACGATGTGAAGACAACATATACCAGACAGATATCAGGCTGTAAAATTCGTTAACCTTTTCCTATGCTGGCAATGTACAGCAAGCAGCACCCTCCCTCGCAGCTCTGGGTGACAATAACAAGCTGGGGCTTGCATCCAGTCACTAATGTGAAGTCAGAGCACTGTGCTCAGCATGTGTGGTGTACCTGTGTGGCTGACCACGATGCTTAGCATGCCAGCCCTCTTCAGTGCACTTTGACACACACCCTAAGTCCAGGAGCACCTGGACCAGCAGTAAAGACACACACAGTTATCACATGACACCAAGAGTAAGTGAACCCAGCCTAGTTGGGAGTTAACATAACTTTGTAAATCCTGAACAACAAAAAAAGTGAGATTCCCAGGTGCAATCAGGGAAGAGAAACCAAGGGTGTTATAATGCAAGACATTTTAAATGCCATTGAGCATTTCCCAGCCTGATACGAAGGCTTCTCTCCACCCTCGAGGTTTGCCGTGCAGACTGTAAAAGATGGAACCCTCCCGGGATTGGTTCTGTCTGCTGATCTTGGCATGTGTTTTGCAACAGACTCCCAGCGTGCACGGCTCCTGCAGGACTGGGCACTTTTATCAGCAAACTTGGATCCTGTTCTCTTCGTTCTTTCTCCGTGACTGCTCCCGTGATACCCATTGTTTTCCAGAAATGGAATCTGAGATTCACTCCTCTTCCCCGCAGATAATTGCCACTGTAACTAATCTCCACACATCTAGGGTCTCAAAAGACACGCATCGCTCAGACAACTCTGGAGGAGGCAGACGTCTGGCATGAGTTTCGGCTGCATCCATTCTGGAGGGTCTCGGACAGGGCGAGTGGCTGCAGCTATCTCTGCCACAAACAGGACAGCTCTGGAATACCCGCTCCCCAGGGATTCAGGGGCTGACTCGAAAGAGGAGGTTGAAAGAAGAAATCAGGGGAAAACAGGAACGGAGCAGCATTTTCTGAATACGACAGAACCAGAGAGCTGTGGCTGCCAGTTCAAGGCATGCAGAAGATGCATAGAAGTATACATCCCAGCATAGAAGTGGTCAGACCAAGAGCACCAATCCCTCAGTGAGAGGCTAGGACAGTTTATGGCTCCTGGGGAAAGCATGTCAATTTTCCTCAGGGGTGTGGCTTCTGGTAGATCTAACACTTGTGAGTACAGGAGTTACACACACTGGATTATAAAAAAAAAATGGACAGGAATTTGGGATGGGGTAGGGATGTAATCAGTGGACCTGGGAGAAGTTACAGGAAGGGATGCCAGTTGAATACGATAAAAATACATTGTATGCGTGCATGAAATTCTCAGAGAATTAACACAGTTATCACATTCAAAAAAGAAAAAAAATATAACTTGTTGAAATATGGGAGAGTTAGAGATTTTTATTTTTAGAAACATTCAGTTTTGACAATCTCAGGAGCTAAGTGATCTGGGCATTAAAGATCAAAGGACAGGTTCATTTCATGACTTAAGAGATTGAAACCCAGCATCAGAGACATTGTGTAATCACCACCTACATCCAGTAATTGATAGAGCATCCCTAAAGGGTCGATGGTCAACAGGTGTGTCGGCCAGGTAGGCGATGCCCTGCACACATTTATAAAGTATTTTAGGGAAAGAGTTATATTATTAAGAAGCTCAGTCCTCTATCTTCCATTTACAACAGAGAAAATTCACTCAGATGATACCAAACAAGCTTGAAGGCTTGGCTTTTCCATGAGACAATGAAGACCATCTCAGAAAAATACAATAAGTGCATGATGCATGACATAAGAGGTCTGGAGACCACTGTCAAACCGATTAAAGATAGTTAGTCTTGTCTAGATTCCAATGAAAACCAAGCCACTATATAAAGTCACCCACAAGGGCTGGGGAGGCGGCTCAGTGTATCAAGCCACTGCTGTTCAAGCATGAAGAATGGTGTTTGAACCCTCAGACCTCAGGCAAACACCTGGCAGGTACAGCCGCAGCTACCTGTCAGTTCAGGACCCAGGAGGCAGAGTCAGGGGACTCCCTGGAGCAAGCTGGAAGCTGACTAACTGAACTATCTGGATTTGGTGAACTCTGGGATCAGAGAGAGTCCATGCCTGCCTCAATAAATAAAGTGAATTGTGATCAAGGGATGCGACTAAGGTCCACTTTGGACCTTCACAGGCATGTGAACATATGTGCATGTATACCTGTAGACATGCCATCACTCATACATGCAAACACATGTGTACCCACACATATACACAGAGTAACACAAAACTGAAGGCTCTATAAATACATCCATTCATGAAGTCAAAGGGTCCTGGCACTAGTTATTGGCTAAATGTAAGGAATGACGGTTAGGGTATCAGATGTGAGCATGGGTTATAGGTTAAGGTAGCTACGCTACTTAGGTTTCTATTGCTGTGATAAAGCGCCATGACCAAGGCAACTTATGGAATACAGAGTTT
>NC_034606.1:51987624-51994030 GCF_900095145.1 Mus pahari
TGGCCTCGAACTCAGAAATCCACCTGCCTCTGCCTCCTGAGTGCTGGGATTAAAGGCGTGCGCCACCATCGCCCGGCTTTTTGTCTTATAATTCCATGTGTTAGAGTCCATGATGGCAGATCAAAGGCAGCAGACATGGTGAGTACAGGTAAAGGCTGAGCGGTCATATCTTGTACCATAAACAGAGGGCACATTGGACATGGCAGGACTCTGTGAAGCCTCAAAGCCCACCCTAGGGACACGGTTTCTCTACACAGTTTCCCTCCCATGCCTCCTGAAGAGCACCACCAGATGAGACTAAGTCTTCCAACTTCCAAGACTACGTGGAACAATCTATTTAAACCACCTCAGTAACTCGCCATTTTTAATTTTATTAAACTGGGTCACATAACCCACTTTTTGCAAATGTTTCATAAGCTTTGACCAGACCCCCTATCCCCTAGATTTCTTCCCCTTTTCCCTTCTCCACTTTGGTTGGAAAACTTTTTCCCTTTCTAGACAGTTATACTTCTACTTTGCTCATGAACTGTATATAGAGACATGAAGAACTTGCATGTTCTAGCCTTAGGTGTGTCTGAGGTCATCATCTCTTAAAAAAAAAACAACAACAACAAAACAAAAAAACAAAAAACAAAAAACCCCACCACCAATAACAAAAAACAATACAAAAAAACATGAAAACCAAAACAACAAACAAATAACAACAACAACAAAATAAAACAAAATAAAGTAAACAGACGAACTCATTGATTGCATATCTAGGGTGGCTGTTGTTAGTGGATAAAACTGCTTTTTTCCCCACCAGGCAGCAAATCTTCTCACCAGGAAATGGGAAAGCCAGACCTGAAAAGCTGGGCCAGTTTTCCAACCGGCCTCCCCAGACTTGCATAATCACCCACCTCCATCTTCATTTTGTACTTGAGAGGTCGCACAGCTGTGCACTATTGGGAATCTGTGGGAAACCCTGTTTCTGGTCCCAAGGAGCAGGTGAGCATCCTTCCCCTCTGTCCACCACAATACCTGCCCTGTCCCTTCTCTCACAATGGATATTCAATACCCTGCCTAGGCATGAATGCGGGGATGGATGGCCAGGTCTTTGCACAGGTGCGATACCAGAGCTTATGAATGAATGGATGAGGCTAATAAAAAAGACCATGTTTTGCCCTGAAATTGCTTCATGGTCCCTCTGGGTCCAGGGGCTCCTTATCTTAGGACATTGTGTCTATAAATCCATATCTTCCAAGCCAGGCTCTTCTGTGAATGACTTACCAACTTCGCACCACAGCCCTCAGGATTCGGAAGGACTTGGCGCACATTCAGAATCAAAGGGAAGCTGATTTCTCATTGAGAGCTGTGTGCGCCGACAAATAGGGAGGCGGAGACCAGCAAAGGAAAGCCATTTCCATGGGAGCTGGAGCAGTTGGAATTCATGAATCTCCAAGATGCTTTCCAACTCTGTTTTCTCTCTCTCTCTCTCTCTCTCTCTCTCTCTCTCTCTCTCTATATATATATATATATATATATATATATATATATATAAAACAAAAAACAACACACACACACAATCCCCCCTCCAAAAGTAAACAAAAAACAAAAATCAGAAGCATGGGCTGAGTGTGTCTGTCATGAAAGGTTTATTGAGGAGAGAAGTTCTACATATATGGGTAGTGGCATTCCATGGGTGGGGGCCGCAGGCTGAATAAGACATAGAAAGTGATCTGTGAAATAATCAATTTGCTCTGCCCCCCCCCCCTGCCGCTTCATAATTGAGTCACAGTGTAATCAGCTGCCTTCTGCCTCTAGCTCCATGCCTGCACTGCCATGATGGACCAGATCCTTACACTGTGAGCCAAACAAAACCCTTCCTTCCTGAAGATGCTTTTGGGCATCTATCACAAGAGAGGAATGGATGGCCCAAGAGGAGGCCACTCCAACAGTGTGTGATAGAGGACAGTAGCTTAGACTGAATCCTGCAAATGCAGGAACTGTGAACCAGGAAGACACGGGTCTCAGAAAGCAATGCCGTGCTTCTGGTCTAAGCCATGGGTAGGGTCTAGTTTCCTGGATGTGGGCTGCAGTGCTTCTGTGGCTGTAAAAGTCTTCCTTACCACTGCTCGCGGTAGGACTGAACTGGAGCTGCATCATGGCTTTAGCTGTAAACTAGAAATTAGCTGGGAAGAAAATCTCCAGCATAAGATCATTTAGACCCGTGCTGGGGCAAAGAGGTCTTCTCCATAGACGAGGATGTGCAGTGGGGAACTGATCAATGTGTGGAGGCTTTAGTTACTTGTGTCTGCTCAAATACATGACAGAAGCAATCCAGGGAAAGGGTTTATTTATTTAGGCTCAGGGTTTGCAGATGCCATCCACCATGATGGGAAAGGTGTGGCTGGCTTCAGGAGCATCAGTCAACTGGTCACGTTGCCTCTGACGTCAGGAGGCAGAGAATAATGGATGCAAGAGCTCGCCTCAGGGTCTCTCATTTTGCTTCACTTCAGGACAGTAGCCTATTCACTTCAGGACAGTAGCCACGTGAACTTAGGGTGGGTCTTCCCCTCACTAACCCAATCCAGAAACTCATTCATAGACATGCCCAGAGATATGTCTCCTAGATGATTTGAGAGCCTTTTAAGTTGACAAACAGTACTCGCCGGCACGGTGAACCTCATACAAATTATTTTTCTCTTACGTTTGCAAAAGTTTCCACCCAGTTCCACCAAGTGTGTACTAAACATTCAAACTCATGCACCTACAGGGGCCATTATCACTCAAGCCATGACAGGTGGACTGGGTAGTGAGTGTTGCTGAGTCACGTGAATAGATAAAAGAAAAGAACAAGCTACAGCCTGGGTGAAAAATGCTTACAAATTCTATATACTATATGCGTTCACACCGGGAGCCAGGAGAGAAACACAAGCCAAATCAGCAGTGAGGTGTCTATGTGCACCTACTAAGTTAAGTGGTAGAGAGAAGAGGTTCAGAACAGGGTTCTGTCCTTGTCCCACCCACATGGGGATGTAATGTCTCTACAAAATAAGAGAATCAGTTACTAATAGATTTTGAGGATAGAAGTCTGGCTCAGATTCCAGGAGATTCTCACTGAAGGTGATCTTGTAATCCAAAATTATAATGTAGGATGTCACAAGTCAGTGAGAGAGAGAGATTGAGAAAGGCAGTGATGGGGAACCAAGCCTGAGCCACCTGGATGAAACTGAAAAGGACCGAATAGCTGGAAGCCACGGATGGATACGTATCCATCAGCGAATCTACAAAGGACCCAGACAGGACCTCTAGGAATAACAAGCTCAGACAGGGAATCTGAAGTCCATTGCTCACTGGAGCAGCAGATTAGATAGAGCTGAACTGGGAACAGTGGTCAGCTGGAAATAAAGCCACAGCGATGCAGCAGGACAGCCCACAGAAAAAGCCTGTGTCTGAAAGCACCGCCGTTTGTCATCTCCAGCGCTGCACACGGCAGCTTAAACAGCTCAGATAGCCTCACGGAGTCAGATAGCCTCACGGAGGCTCGAGTGGCTGTGTGTGTGTGGGGGGTCTTCTTTTCCCAGGGAGTGTTAGATATGTGACAGGTTTCACCCTGTTGTTTTCTGGTCTTCATTTGCCAACCCCATATCAGCATATAGGCCAAGCTGTCACGATGAGGACATTAGGACATGATGTAGGGATTGACACAGAGACATGGGAGAAGGGAGCAGCCAGAAACAGGTCCGGGGACACACTGAACTGAAGCCGACTTGGTCCCACACCGCAGCAGGTGAGCACGTGGGGTCATAGCTACACAAAGCACACCAGGCCCAATGCAACTCATAACTGGAAATATTTGGGTTTACAATCTCTGAGGCCTAGAATCCACAGTGGCAGAGTGAAGGCATGAGGGCAGGGACAGCTGAGAGGCCATATCCTGAACCATAAGTAGGAAGCAGAGAAAGGCACTCTGGGAAAGACAGGAGTCTTTTGAAACCTCAAAGCCCACCCTCACAGACACACCTCCTCCAATGAGGTTACACCTCTTCAACCTTCCCAAACAGTTCCAACAACTGAGAACCAAGCATTCAAACACGTGAGTCTATGGGGGGTGGGGGTGGGGGTGGGGAGGGGTCATTCTCAGTCAAGCTGCCCCAGGTGAACTGGTCAGTCAATGTTGCTGAGGCAGTAGATCTTCTGGGGAAGATTAAAGGGGAATAGATCTATCCCTCTCCTGTCCAGCTAACTCATGGAGCTGTGTGACTTACCTTTCAAAAGATCACTGTAATCACGCCAGCAGGAACCTAGATTCTGGGGGAAAGCCCAGTGCTGGCTCTGAAAATACCCACAGTTCTCCATACTTCTGTCAGAGATGTTATGTAGCAGAGGAGACCTCTAAGGAAACGATGTGGGGATTCTTAACCTGGGATCCTAAGGTACTCATCTAACGTTCCAAACCTTGAAGAAGCATAAGACGCAAAAGGCCCCCGAAAATCCATCTAGAGAGCTGTACTAGTTGCTTGCCCAAGTGCTGCAGCAAAATGTCTGACAAAGGCAACTCACGGAAGGAAGAGTTCCTTTTGGCTCACAGCCTGAAGGTGCCGCCCATCATGGAAGGGGAAGGTAGGTATGAGAGGATGAGGCAGGGTCACACTGCTTCTGCAGCCAGGAAGGAGAGGGGGGGCACCAGTGCTCAGGTCACTTGCTCCCCCTTTTTTTTACTCAATCTGGGTCCCTGGCCCGCGGGATGGTACCATCCTCCTGAGGGTGAGTCGTCCACAAAACCTTTCTGGAAGCACACTCCCACACATATCCAGGAGTATGCTTTCACGCTGATTTGACATCCCGACAAGTTGGCGATGAGCGTGCACCATCATCACTGGCGCCAAGACACTGCCAGGGATGGAGGAGCCCACGGACCTTGATCAAGAAGCAGGCTCACTCAAAGCATCATTGTTTATTGCCTTCAGGCTGTGTGAACAAAGTATATTATGGGATATAAATTCATTTCGTGTTCTGATCCGGCTCCTATCCCCTGAATGTTTAATTCCACACAGGAATCAAATCCCCAAATTTGAAAACTCTGACATAAAGACCATTTCTGGTCTCAAGAATTCCAGGCAGGGGATGTGCATGGACTCATCCAGGTATCCATACCCCTGTGGATTTTGTTTATTACCTTCAGAGAGCAGATCCATGGGTGGCCTTATGTTCTTCTTCAGGATGACTGACACATGGCACTCAGTCTGCTGAATCTAGGTCATAGACATAACCCCCCAGCAATGCTCAGCACATTGGTCTCCATCTTCTGACCCAATAGATACCTAAATCTAACCTGAAGCCACAGGTGATCCAGCACTCCATAGCTGTCTGAGCCTTCGACACCTGCTGTCCAGTATTGTTCATTTTCCTCCCCTGGCTTTGTCAGATTGGCACCACCGTTTTACTATCTGGTGCTGGGTGCAGCCCCTCCCCTAGCTACCCTCGAATCTCCTTGCACAAGCCAGGGTGGGAGCAGGAGGCACTTAGCATTTATTTATTACCAAGCAATGTCGGGACTTAATGACACATAAATCACAAACCATGAAGTCACAGCTCTCCATATTCCTGGCTGGAAAGTGCTATTGGGGATCAAATATTCCAAGAAATGGGGCGGGGGTTCTTACTAGTGTCCGGGCTTGTGCCTGCACCATGGGAAGGAGCTGAGCCTTTCTTTGCTGGTGCACCTCTCCGTCTTGAGAACTTGTTCTCGGATGCATGAAGGAAAGGAGAGTGTGAGTCGGGGCATCGTGGAATCGCAGACGTAAGAGGCTCTGAAAAGCAGTGCTGTTGAGCTGTGATGGGAGCCCCTGAGTGGCTGTTTGACAGTGGGTCTGTTTTCCTGGAGACAGTGCCGGGACCAGCCAGAGTTTCAGCAAAGCTCCTTTGTGGGCCCCCTTTCTTTGCTTTAGGCTTTCATAGATAGGATGAAAACATTGTTATCTTTCTTTTCTAGTCCCTGCCCCTCCCCCAGGACCCAGATGTACATCGTGTTACCCTCCAGCCACAGACAGGGCCTGAGTGGAGCCACCTCTCTCTATGCAGAGAGCCCACATTGTCCTTGCTCTGTGTCAGGCGTCCCTTCTCCCTCCCGCCATTAATGATCCTCCAGGATGAAAGGCTCCGTGGGGCCCTTTTCTCCATAAATGATGGTTCAGGGTGTGTACTGCTCACTTCCAGGGGCTTGAGCACGTCCTCCCTCTCCTGCTCTCTGCAAGGCAGTACATCAATCCTGTTGCCTCTGACCTTGACCTCCAGGAGAGAGAAACACAAGGAGAGAGAACTGTGAAGAGCAGCTGTGGTTGTTAGCAGTGAGGAGCGCTCAAGGATAAGAGCGGGGTATCAGCTGTATCGTATCGCGGAACGTTAAGAAACCCTCATTTTT
>NC_034606.1:51994160-51995048 GCF_900095145.1 Mus pahari
AGCTGACCTGTTAGAAAGATAGATGAACCGCAAGAGCTGTAAAGATTCCTAAGTGACACTCTTGAGAGAGTTATTTTCCNGGGGGGGGGGGTCATTGCTGCTGCATTGCGACTGCAAGCTCTCACAGGCACCTGGATCTCCAAGGAAAACAGACGCAGAGGACCCAGCCACCTGGGGCCATGAGCAATGAAGATTTTCACTTTTCCAGGTCAACAAGAGACAGACACATCCGTCTGAGTTACTCAGTCTCCTTAGTGTCCCAGGCAGGAGGGACAGGGCATTAGATGGCCTCAAAGAAAAGCTCGGTGCACGGTTCACTTTGAGGGACACAGAGCACCCCCCTCCCTCCACTATCACTTAGAACAGGTTGCTTGTGTAGTCATCTTCAAGCAGACATAGCTTCCGTATGTGCAGAAGGGAAATAAACTTCTGAGTGTGCTGGTTGGTTTTAAATCAACCAGACACAGAAACCAGTCAGGAATCGCTGTTGATCAGTTGCTTCCATCAGATTAGCCTGTAGGCAATCATGTGGGGGCATTTTCTTGATTAATGATTGATGTGGCAGGGGCCAGCCCACTGTGGATAGTGCCAGCTTTGGGATGGTGGTTCTAGGTTGCATGAGAAATGATGAGCCGTCCTTGAGGAGCAATGCAGTAAGCAGCACTAATCCATGACCTCTCTTTGAGGTCTGGATTAGCTCTGCCCCCAGGTTTCTGTCCTGCTTGAGTTCATGCCCTGACTTTCTCCTGGTGGTGGACTGTGAAACTGTAAGATGAAATAAGCCCTTCAAAGTTGGTTTGGTCAGCGTTTGGCTTGCCCTTCCTTCCTTCCTTCCTTCCTTCCTTCCTTCCTTCCTTCCTTCCTTCCTTCCTTCCTTCCTTCCTTCCT
>NC_034606.1:51995276-52018775 GCF_900095145.1 Mus pahari
TCCTTCTTTCTCTTCCCTTCTTTCCCCCCTCCCACCCTTCCTTCTTGTTTTGTTTGCAACAAGAGAGAAGCCAAACAGGCCAGTGATGTATTTGTATGACTTCCTAAGCAGTGTGGACACAAAAGACCACTGCGCTCATGACTACAGACCACACATGCACTTGATCTACGGTCCCATAGGTCAGATGTCTGATACGGTTGCCACAGGGATAAACCCCAGGTGTTCACAGGTCTGGCATCTCTGAAATCTCGTGTCCTTCCCAGCTTTGAGGGCCCCTGTATTACTTGACTCATACTTTGTTTTGGGGGCCAGCAGTTGTAGAATACAGAAGACTCCCCTACCATCCTCCTATTTCTAAAGACCCTGGGGGTGGCAGAGGGTTTATGTCCAGGGATTTCAGGCACCTTCGCTAGTCAAAGCTCAGTCAACAAACCCAACTTCTGGCTGCAGCCTCGGCTTGTAGTAAGCAAGGTGTGTTGACTTCTGGGAGGTTTTATCCTATCTGTTGACTATACCATTCTTGCATTTAAAGATATGTCTACCATCATTCTTATAGAACATTTTGATTAAGATTTCTTTGTGTCCATGTTTCTACAATATGCCAGTTCCTGCCAATAGATGACAGGACACAAGGTTCAGAGGCTCTGAGGTGACAAGCTACCACTTGCTGCTGATAAGATGGGACTTTGTCCCCATCACAGACAGTGACTAACAGGTTCTTGTACCTCACTGACATTCACTGATAACAGAAGCCCACCCACGGAGATCTTGTGTGTCCTGTGTAGCTCAGTGTAGTGCCTGTGATACTAGTAATGACACCAGACATGGAGGAGGCCATAGGGGTGTTTGTTGAGTGAACGAGTTAGTGCCTTCCTTTGAGCATAACAACCTATATCGTTTGTTCATTCTGGTGAGCTTTACCAAGCATTGCTAAGTGTATGGGCCACACAGTGCTGGTGTCATCTGCATAAATGGGGAGCTTGGAGTGGCACACATTCCTGAGAGCCATGTCTCATTAGGACTGTCACAAAATAAAATCAGGAAAAAGAACTCCTCTAAGACAGCGAGCCAGCTGCTCCAGAAGGCAGGAGAGCTTTGTAGGTTCTAAAGAAGGGTGGCCATCATCCCATGTGCCACATATGATGTCACAGTGCATGAGTGAATGTCACACCTCGGAGTGAGCCCATGCTGTAGCTGACCTTGCATACATTCAGGGAGGAGGTGAGCAGTGGTGGCACCCCCTCACCATGGGATGACATTCTAGGGTCTATGGAGCAGAGAGCAGCTGTGAAGGGGGATCAGATGATGCCAGCACTCTGTTCTCCACCCGAGAGCATCTTCCGGTCCATCCTGCTCCCATCCTCTCCTCTCCCTCCTACTCTCAGCCATGTGACATTATCAACCAACATAGGGCACAGCCACAGCCCAGAGGGCCTTGGGAGCCTTCAAACTTGTTTATCTTTGGCTCTGTGTGGAGTCCTACATTGGGAGTTTTGTGACTGGAAGCTGGTAATGTGTACACAGGAGAAGTATCCAGAATCTGTGTATCTATCAGCCTGCTCATTCCTTGTGACCCAATTGAAGGGATACATTCCCTGGAAGGGGGGCACTTGGGCCGTGGGGAAACAACTGAGTAAATAACTTGACCGTCTTGTCTTGATTCACAGCATCCACTCTAAGCCAAGCGGAACCGGGAACCATGGGAAGATGGAAGAAAGTGAACAGAAACAGGAACTTGATTTCAGGACAGCCTATTGACTGAAACATCATTTGCTGTAGGAATTTCATGTTGGGTCCAAATGGAGGAAACCACTTGCACTCCCAAGGTGGGGTTGAGGGGAGGCACTGACCTTCAGAGTTTTCTTTCCAGGAGGAAGAAATTTAATTTCATCCTGTCTTCCTGCGTTTGTCCACGTTAGATTACATCAAATGAGTTATTTTTAATCATTGTTCATAAATCACAGCAAGGGTACGCCCCGAGGCACAAAACATTTGCATAAAAATATTAATTGCCACCATCTCTTCCTGTGGGGGCTCATGGGAAGCTAGGTGGATGTACAATAGGGAGGGGCAGATGTGGGGTGCGCAGAGGACAGAGGGAGGACAGGTGAAGGACACAGCAGTGACAGAGCTCCTACTCCTCTCAACCGTTCACCCAAAGTGCTCATAGGCCATCAGGAGCCTCCTTTGAGGCAGCTGCCCCCAAGATTCCTGCCCTGATCGCTCCAGGTCACACACATTCTTGTCCTCCATTGTTGCCTGTGGGCTACAAGCCATTCTCTTGGGAAATGTCTCTGGTGCCTGTAGACTGAGAGCTCTTGCACACCTGGCACAGAGGGCATTGCCAGGAGTCTGACGAGCAGAAGGACCTAGTAGATCTTTATAGTCTTCCCTCGTGGCGTTCTTTTCCTCTTTTCTACTCAGCATGCTCTGAACACCATCGCAAGTATACAGGCTGCAGCCCCAAGCTGTAAAATCTCGTTCCCCAGTCTAGCTCTTCCTTTGATATTTGGTTTCATCCTTTCTCCCATGAGTCCTTGATCATTCCTCTCTCCCATATGTCTGGTGACCTTGATCATGGTCTCTAGCTCATCCCTCTGGCTCTGCCCTCCCAGAGTTTCACCCACCCCATGATACAAAGTCATGTTCTGCTCCCCCTCAGTCTCATCTCTACCTGGATGGCACAGGTCCTGGTCTCCATGCTCTCCTTCTGTGCATTCTGACACTAGGGAGTCTGGGTACCATCTGCAATGATCACTCTCTGAGTTCTCCCCTCTTCTTCTTGCTCCCTTCAGCCTCTCTGCAGCCCCTGGTCCCTGCCTCCAAACGGGTCCCGAGCAGCCTCCTCTAAGCCTCCTACCATCTGTCTCATCTGTGGACACCACAGGCTTCTCCTCTGCCTTCACCTGTCTGTTACTAGATCAGTAACAGCTCTGTCAGAGGTGAGCCAGTTCAGTTGTGAACTAATGTTGTTCTGTCTTGGGGCCTGCATGGTGATGGAGCCTCCAAGTGTTGAGGTGGCTTTCATTACACTGTATCTTTTGAGAAGACTCAAAGAAGTCCTCGGCCATGAGTCTAGCCATCTATTTCACTCACTGTATGCCAACTGGCTGATAGGACCCCAAGCCACAGCTGCTTGGCAGCACCCATGATGGATCCAATCAGGTTTTTCCCCTGTGTTCTGAGAATTCTCCTCTGCATCTCAGGTGGGTGCATCCCAGAGTGTGCTGATATGAAGTCAGAGAGAAGACCCTCATCCCTGCCAACCTGAGTAGCTAATGTTTCTCTGTTGAAATAGTGTGGATGGCTTTCTGCAGGGACTCATCCTTTTCTTGGCTTTTGTGGATTGCATTCGTTTTTTTCTCTCTCTCTCTTACACAAAGTAGGATGCTCCACAGGTATAGAGGGCAACATGATTCACTCCAGTTGCGACTACAGACTATAATTCCATCGGCAATACACCTCCAGATTGGGGCAGCAAAATCACAATGAAGAATGTGGCACAAGGCGGGAGCTGATACCGCTGAGGGAGTGTCACGATGGCTCAGAACCTAGGACCTCAGGGCATCTCTTCACTGTCTTCTCTCGAAAGCCTTGGCCTTAGATATCAACTCTCCACAGGAAATTGGGGACACTGAGGCACAGAGTGCTACTCAATCTATTGTGCCAAATCATTTACTCTTCAACTTAGGACAGTTGGAAAGGGACATACTTGGCCAGTGTGCTGAGTGAAACAGCAGCATGGCCCTCCTAGACCTCAGGCAGGTGAACATGGAGGATGTTATTGAACCTTTCCATTTGAAATGGGGTCACTAGGCAGTGACACAGACTGAGATTAAGACCCTAACTTCACCATAGGAAATTAGTCTGTGCTCAAAACTAACACTTTCACCCTTCATTTTTCTCCTTCGTCACTGTTCAAGACCAGCACCCTTCACAGAATTATCCATGTGTCTACCTGCACCAGGAATTCTGTGAAAATATCTGCTCAGGCTGATCATCTTGCAGAGGAAAAGAAAGAAAAGGCAGGAGCTTGGGTAGCCAACTGGGAAGCGCTGCTTCCCCATTCTCAAAAGAGAAGACCTAGATAGGCAGTCCCTGGCCTGTCCCCATGGTGTGAGTACCAACCACAGCCAACCCTAAGCCCCCAGCGCAGCATTCCTCCACTCTGCAGCGGGCTGAGCTGGTCTGCAACACATCTTCAGCTCACTGTCAGATTCTGCAACACAAGTGAGCAGTTGTGGCTCATTCCCCCCTCCCTCTTGTTTTCCTTACTTGTGTATATACGTTTGTAAAAGGAGAGGCCCCACTCTGAAGTGACAGCCATCGTGTGGTCAAGATTCCAGGACCAAGGTAAGGGCAGCTTTAGAATACAAGTGTTGTCTCCTATTTGTTTCTGTCCTTGCAAAAACAACTCGAGAGCTTGACCCACATTATAGAAGCTTTTGTGCCTATGAGCAAAAGGTATCTTTTCTGATGACAAATTCAATATATGTGTAACTGGAAGGGCTTGGTTGGGGGCAGATTCATGGTGGCTCTGTGGGCCTCTGTAGGCAACAGAGAGGTCAAGACCATGTGGATCAGAACAGTGGGGACACTTGCATCTTCTGAGCTTTGTGCTTTTGGTAAGTCCATTCTTCTGTTCTATGGAAGGCTGCTGGGTCCGTGTTGTCTAACAGGCACCACAGTATATGCTGTGACTTTGACGGCTAGGGAGGAGAGCTGTGGTCCCAGCTGATATGAGAGCCATCAGTGAAGGGTTCCATACATAGGACCCTTGAGTTGGAGCACTGTACTCACACAATGACAACTAACACCAGTAAGACGTAGAATCACTGTGCTTCTTGACCATAAATGACTCTAGATTCTATTTATTTGAGTTGTTGTAACAGAGTTATACTATTCCTGGAGGCCTTTTGGTTTAGATGGAAATTCTTGATTCTGTCAGTCCTTGATCAATTCTATATAGGTAGACTGTCCAAGACAGCTGCTGACAGCATATTTCAGAGATGGACAGGTGATAACTTCTTGAGACGGTGGACATGACTAGTCCAACCACCCCAGGGAAGAGAGGGGAGCATGTTGGCCATCAAAAGTTATTTTAAGGAAATTGAGTAGACTCGGGGTAGGTCAGAATAAGGCCTCAGAGTGGCTAACCCAGTTGGCATCCATGTCCACAATAGAAAAGAGACAGGAAGGACAAAAATGTCACTGATATACTTGAAACCCAGAGGGCTAGGTGAGGTTGAGCCTAATGATCATTTCCAGGGGGGAAGGGGATAGAGAAAGTCTAAGAGAGCATGCAGAACCAGTCATTCCTCCCTGAGCATAATATAGAGGTGCACATGAAACTTAGGAGACAGGAGATCCCATGGGCTGGGAAGCCCACCTTACAGAAAAGCTGAGTGGACAGAGGCACGTGGAATGTAAAGCTAGCTTCATCTCAAGCCTTCTGGACTTGGCTTCGAAGGGTGACAGCATGGGAAAGAAGTGGTTCCCTGTCTAGAGAGTCAGTCTGCTGATGCTCTGTGGAATGGGGCAGTGCCTTTGTTTCAGGCTCCTAGGTAGGACTGGACACTGAATGGTGATAGACATCTGCTAAGCTGAGGCAGCAACTCAGTGTAGTAAAAGGAACCCACTTTGGAGATGAGGTGTAGCTGGCCACTGTTTCTGGGGTTTCATTTATACTCTTTCAATCTGCTACAGTCTCTGCATCACCACATCTCCCCTGGACAGCCTAGATGCACCCTGGCATCCTTACAACTACCGTGGAGCCGTGGAGCCAAGGCTGAGAGTGCCCACCCACCTCTGAAACAAATACTCATGGACCACGGTGGCTGCAAAGATGAAAAATGAAGGCAACTCACTTTGCTCTTCTGACCTTCACTCTGTAACACCTGAGCAGTGACTCTGGCAGAAATGATGTCGGGGGCAGGTATAGAACAGGGTTTTGCTTCAAGTAATCTGCCCAACATGGCAGGCCCCCTGTTCCCTGAAGCTCAGCTGAAGATCTGGGATCAAAGGTCCCCATTCTACCCACCATTTCATTCCCTGGGGATGTCATTACCAGGGATGCAGTCCTTTGTCAGGCTCAGTTCTGTGCTGCTTAGATATAATGACTGCATTGGGCTCCCTCCATCGCATCCCACAAAACAGTTTTTGTTTTTGCCAGGCAGAGAGCAACAAAATCTTATGATGGAATAAACTCCGTGATAATTAACCCACTCACAGAAAGAGCTCAGAATGCAATAACCGTCATGTACGAATAGCAATGACCAGGAACCAAAGGATTCATTGATGCATCAGGCCTGAGGGTTGGGGGCACCCCTCTGATTGGATGTTGCACTGGGCTGGAGTCCTCTGGGTGGGCAGCTTGCAGGCGTTAACAGGCCAGCTAAGCCTTGCTCAGGCTAGCTCCCAAATTACCGCTATCTTTCCTGTTCTCTTCCTGGTAGATGTTATTGCGTTTGCGATGATTCAAATAGGTTTTCTGCAGGCATTAAATTTTTAGTAAACAGACCCAAATTAACAGCAATTCATGACATCTCACTCCAGGGATCAAATCAAAAGCATTCATTTTATATATAAATATCTCTTCGTCTCTTTTTAATGAGTGGGTATGCTTGTTGCTGTGGAAAGCAAAATTAGACATATGTTTTACTCCCTCTTCTGCTTCTCCGCTCCCGTGCTCTCTGTCCCTCTAGGAGAGCCAGCGTGATCACCTTATGAAGCAGAGGCGGGATGTGTTAATTTCCCATAATTCAGGCAAACAAGACTCATATCTGAACTCCCCTCCACAGAGCTCTTGCTTCATCTACTGTAATGGGCTGCCGGCTAATGAATATAGCAGCCTGTTCTTACAGCATCAGCAGCCAGGGCCTTCCCAGAACTTGATTTGGGAAGATGAGCTTTTCATCACTCTTTGTGGTATGTAGGCGATGAAGGAAGTCTAGCGTTCACAAGTGACCTTGCTAGTGGCAGCATTGCATTTAGTACTAATGCAGATGGCTTCACGGTCCAGGGATGACAGGGCAGGTGGAGGGCTGTGGGCAGCCATGGGCACACACCATTTCTGTGCTAAGCTTATTGCAAAGATGAAATATGCGCTGTCAGATCCCAGGACAGCCAACTGTCCATCATCCTGGAGATGAGCTTCTGGCTTCCAGTGCTTTTTGAAGAATCCTGTATGACAGTTTGGGACTGTATGCTTCCCCAGAAAGGGAGGGTTTCCAAGTTTCTGTCAGCACCTTCATGCCTTCATTTCAGGCTTTGTGGATGGCCAGGTGGCTGCCCAGGGCAACAGACTCCATGATGATCAGAAAATAACTTCAGGTTAAATACAGAAAAAAACATAACCTGCCCCTTCAGCTCCATCACCCATCACAGCCTCATTGACATGGTAATGTAGGCTTAGATTTTTATTCAGGGCTCTTAAATGCTTCAACCTCCCTTCTGGCCCAGATGTAGAGAAAAAGAAGGCTTGTAAGAAAAGGGGATTGCAGACCTATTTGGAAGTAGTTCTTTGGGAGCGGTTTCCCTCTTGGTAGTCAGGATACCAGCAGTCCGGTCCAATACAAACACCAAACACAAATTAGTAGCAGTGGCTTTATCCAGCAGAAACCATAATTCTCTGTACGTGTCCGTAGAAGTGGCAAGAGACAGCTGGAATGCCACAAGAATCTCCTTGGTGTGTTTCTCTCTACAAAGTGAAGACCAAGTAAGACCAGCAAAGACAAGTGAAGACCAGCGAAGACCAGCGAAGATCAGCAAAGCACTGCATGTCTAGCAATGCAAGAACGACCTCTCACTGTTTATGGGGCTCCATTTTGAGTCTTTCCCAACATCACACACCCTCTTAACTGACTGCTCCAGCAAAGCATCACATGTCTTCTCACGTGTCTGCTTCAGCAAAACATCTTCTCATGAGTCTATTTCAACAAGATATCCTCTCATAAAACAATTTCAAAAAAAAAAAAAAAAAGTCATGTAACACAACTGAGTTTCCAAAGAAAAGGGAAGTTTCCTCTTTGTGGTAATGAAAGGATTGTCACACTGAAGACCAGATCTGGGGTTGGGGTTAGGGAACTTTGGTAGGAGAAAGGAAAGGCTAATCTGGGACCCTGGTCCTGCTAAACCACCTCCCTGGCTCCCTCTTTGTGTCAGAATGGGATCTAAACAATCTCTAACCCTGTCAGAAGCCTCCAAGGCCTCAGGGGTCTTCTGGGGTGGATTTGTGTCCCCCCACCTCCTCTCGCTATACCAGCCTCTGTTTCTCTCATACACCTGAAACACCTTTACCTTCAAGCTTGCTAAGGACCAATATTGCCCCTCCCACACATATGCTGAAGTTTATGTTAAGCGTGAAGGGCTTGAAATGAGTTTCATGAGCCTGGAACCTCTTGTGGGATCCTTATGTGTCCTTGAAAGGATAGAAAGATTACCTTTCTGCTCCCCCACAGAGGGACTAGAGAAGTGGCTCAGTCATTAAAGGCACCGTTTCTCTTGTAGCAGACCCAGACTCAGTTCCCAGCACCCACATGTAGTTAAGAGTACAGGTATTCTTGTAGCAGACCCAGGCTCAGTTCCCAGAACCCACATGGCAATTCACATTTGTAATTCAATTTCTAGGGGGGATTTGATGCTATCTTTTGGACTCCACAGGTAATGTATGTGCGTGGTGTAGCTGATATAAATGCAGACAACACTCACAAACATAAAATAAAAATAAATAATATTAAGAAGTCGGTGATCTGGTTACCACCAGGAGGATGTGAGTCTTCGCCTGAAAACACATACTCTGAGCAGCTTGATGCTAGGTTCCAGCCTCCTGCCCTGTGGGGAAAGCCCTACTCCTAGTCTCTGGTGTTTTGTTATTGCTACAGAAGTAGGCGGGTGCAAGCTTTGCATGGGTCTCTACTCTCCCCCTTGGAAGCATTAC
Organism: Mus pahari; assembly: GCF_900095145.1. Taxonomy (NCBI): domain Eukaryota; kingdom Metazoa; phylum Chordata; class Mammalia; order Rodentia; family Muridae; genus Mus; species Mus pahari. Next base: position 52,004,215 of record NC_034606.1, read on the forward strand.
AATTCCTGGTTTTCCTGATGTTCTTACCTCATTTCGTAGTGCAGTTTCTTCTGACTCTTGTCTCTTGGCATTTTCATGCATAAAAACTGCCAACCTTTAACCTCTGGTGTTGTTTACATATGCATTGTCTTTCCTATTTATTTTCTCAACTTCACTGCAAGGTAGATGCTAAAGAGAAATGTTCTGTTTTTAGCAGAACCTAGAGAGGCCTTGGTACATAACACATCTCATGTTATGAAATATAATGTGGTGGCAGGCAGTGGTACCTGGCAAGCCAATGCCAAGGCATCCCCTGAGAAATCATACCATGAGAGAGACCTGGTATATGGGAGGTTTATCTGAGGCATATCTGGGGAAAGGGGGGAAGGGAGGACCTGGAGAAGGGGTTGAGACAGACAGACAGGAACAGGGGGGGCGACACGTGAGAAGAGACAGAAAGAGAGAGAGAGAGAGAGAGAGAGAGAGAGAGAGAGAGAGAGAGAGAGAAGTGGGGTAGTAAGCAGTCCTTTTATACTCTGCCAGGCCACCTGCACCTGGCACTGCCAAAGATGCTGATGTAATTTATTGTTAGGTCCCTGGGAGGAGCCTAGTGGCAAATGCCTATAAGTGAACATTTTTTTGTAAACTTGTATAACATAAATCAATTTAGGAGAGCTCAGACATCCTAGTGTCATTGATCATGGATACGTACCTGCACCTGTCCCACCCAACTGAAAGCTGAAAGTAGAAGACATTTTTGAGTAGGAAAGGTTGTGTCCCCTTTAAGGCCTGAGGAGAGCTGAATGGTGCCACACTCAATAGCAACTCTGAAAGCAGATAATAAATATATCTCAAAATGTTTAGGGGGAAATTTTATACCCAGATCAACTTTCATTCATGTGTAAAGGGAGAACATGGGCACTTTCATGCATGAAGTTCAGAGGGACATATCTTATCACCCTGTTTTGTTTTGTTTTGTTTTGTTTTGTTTTGAGGAAGATTCAATAATACACAAATCAGCAAAAGCAATCTTTAAACCGCAGTGCTTCACAAAAGCACGGCTTCATTGAGAGAGTTGTCTCTGGGATGAGGGTGATGCTGGACTGGAGCACCCAGGGAGGAGCTCATGCAGGATGATTATTCAGACTAGGGTATGAGAGCAAGCCCAGGAGAAAAACGAAGTAGATATCCTGCAATTGAATCTGTGCTTTGTGAGGGAGAAGGGGTTCTACAGTGGCGTCCTGGGATTTAGGAGTCCATATGAACATAATAAAAACTGAAAGACAAACTTAAAGGAGCACATGGATAACCCTGAAGAAAACAAATAGGAATTCCTCACAGGAAGGTGATCACCTTGCATTACATATTCAGAGCAGGGACACTATTTACATATTCATGACAATGTAAAGATGAAATACTCATCTGCCACAAAATAAGATGTAAGGATGCTAGGAGGAGGGGTGGGTGGAGAAAAGCAAAGAAAAGGGGAGGGGGAGGGAAGGATGCAGTTGGAGGAAAATGAGTTAGAGATATCCTAAATAAAATTAACTCTTTTGGATTTGGGTTTAAGTTTGTGTTGCAGTTTTACTGAGGTATGCTCCCCATAGAGTCCCAAATTTGAACACTTGGTCCCAGGTAGCTGTGCTGTTTGGGTAAGTTATGGAAACTTTAGGAGGTGGAGGAAATGTGGCACTGGGGGTAGGAGTGGGGACACTTTGAGGTTTCAGAGCCGGGATCAACTTCCTGTTACCTCTCTTTCTCTCTGCTTCCTGTGTGGGGGTCAAATGTGATTTCTCCTGACTGCTATGTGTGCCCTGACTACTGTCATGCCTTCTCCATCACGAGATCTGTGCCTCTCTGGAAACGTGAGCCAAACTCAACTGATATTTTGCCACAGCAACAGAAAATTAACTAAGGCAGCTTGCTTTGGTCACAGGTCACAATCGGCTAGAAGACAGACACTCAACACTAGTCTCTCTCTTCCTGTTTTCAAGCAGTGCCATCATGCCCGTGGCTCACTTGTGGCAGGAAAACATGAGGAGGTCATTGTGATCAAACCCTACATGTCTGTTTGTGTGAGGATGTTGGTCAACTTAAATCTTCATATTTCATTCTCTTTTTGTAGCTCTAGGAATAGAGTCCAGGGCCCACCATGAGCTCTACCACTGAGCTACACTGTTTTCTCCTGAGATCTCTACAATTTCAACACATCTGATCCTAATTCTGTCTTTCAAATCTAACTTAAACATCTCCTCTGTCACTTACTCATAGCTCATATTTCTATATTTCATTAACCTGACTTTGACTTGGTTCCTTGCTTCTTGTTTGTTATGGTTCTCCTTTTTATTTACTTATTTTTCTGTAAAGTTACAATTGCTTCCCTGATCCTGGTGAGTAAGATCTTAATGACAGTTTAAGATTCAAGATGTGGTTTTTACACAGGGCTCTGGTAACTGGGTTGCTTGCCTCCAAATTCCTCTGTAGGAAAAAGAATCCTAAATGCAATAAGGATGAGGACACTGAAGAATGCTTAGGTCAGGAGATCTCCACGTACATGATGAAGGATGCAGGGACCCAGACCTTTATGCCTGCCAATGGCAATGTCTATGTGGGGACACAGAATCCTTGCTCTCTAGACAGCATGACATCCCAAAGGTATCTTGGAAGTAGAGATCAGCCCTCTCTAGAGACCAAGCTTGAAGCTCCTTGTCTTGACATCCCCAGCCCACAGAATTGTAAGAGAGTAATTCCAGTCCTTTCTAAATGAGGCCATCTATGTTGTAACTGTTGCAGAAGCCCCAAAATACTGCCCACATTTGATAATTCACTTACCTGGTTTGCTGGTTAGTGGGAGTGTTAAAGCTCAGCCTAAAGCTCATTTTATGTGAGTTGGTGTTTTTTTCCTGCATGTCTGCGTGTGTCAGAATTTTGGATCCCTTAGAGTTGGAGGTATAGACATTTGAGAGCTGCCATATGGGTGATGGGAATTGAACTTGGGCCTTCTGGAAGAGCAGCTATTGCTTTTAACTGTTGGGCACCTCTCCAGCTCCTAGTTTCATAAATTAAATCTTTTATAGTTTTGTATACTTTAACACCTAACAGTTATATACTTTCCCTTTTATCATTTGCAGACTTGACTTACACGTTTAACAGCTCCACCTGACCTTTCTTTTGGATCATATCATTCAGTGTGCCTGTTTCCTCTGTATTAGATACCCACCACCTTGTAACAAATAGCCCAATATTCCAAAGCTTTGAGGCAAACATTATCTTTATCGCCAGGTTTCTTTGGTTTGGGAACCAGATGTGGTAAAACACCTCACCTCTGGCTCAGGGAGCCTCACGAGGCTGTGGTCAAAGGACAACTTGTCCTTATCCGAAGGCTCTGCTGAGCAGAGACCTATACCAAGCTCATTCTGGGACTGACTGTAGGATTCCTTCCTGGGGGATGTTCACCAGTTCTCTTTCGTTCCTTAGACACTGGATCTCTCTGCAGAGATATCTCTAATGTGATGCTTGCCTTCCGTCAGAATGAGCAATGAGAGGCAAGAGTGTGGGCAGAACAGGACCTGCCTGACCTTGGATATGAGATACCATCTGCTGTGTTAAGTGGTGGGCGCTGGGACTCCTGGAGTAGCCTTTCCTAAGGGAAGACACTGAGAGAAAGTGTGGCAGGAACCACCCTGGCCCTTCTTCTACAGTGTTTCTCGTCTTCATGCCTTCAGATGAAGTTACAACTGTGTGGGTTTGTGTTGTGGCTTTTATTTGTTTTTCTTTTTGATGGGTTCACATATTTCTATGATACATCATGATCATAAGTTACTCCGTCTCATCTCACCCTCTCCCCAGTGTGTTCCCTCTTCCTCTCAACCAGTGACCTCATACTCCCATGTTTTGGTGCACGTATTACGAGATGTGCCGTGTCATCAATGCAATGACCACATCACATTCAGAAGACAGTGTGCCACAGCATTTCTTTCCACTCTGTGGCTCTTACACCCTTTCTGGCCCCCTCTTCTGTAATGCTTCCTGAGGCTTGGAAGGGATGGTAGAGACACACCCTTTAGGGCTAAGCTTCACTTAATCTCTGTCCTTTGGCCAGTTATGAGTCTCTTGAATTGACCTAATTTTCACCTAAACTATGATGTGTTGCTTTTGAACGTGTCCTTTCACGAGTGAACAGCTCAGAGCTATTGTGTTAATGTAGCTCCGCTTCCCTTGTCTTCATTGGAACAGCCCAAAGTAAGACATCAAACGTGCATTTTCCATCTTCACTCACTAACATTAAGAGCAACATGATTTCCCCAGGTTTAACATGGTCTCCAGAAGGGAAAACCTCTGTTGATCTCCATTATACTACTGATTCCAGAACAGCAGCTGTGAACAGCAACTATCCATGTTAGGGTTTAAATTAATCCCCAGTCCTTACACATGCTTCTGGACTTTAGCCAAACAATGGAGGGAATGGACCAATCAGAGAAGGCTTTGCATATCACATGCTGCCTCAGCAACTCTGATGGTCCCTGCCTCCCCTAGGTAGTGTGCACAACTTCCTTTATTATTTGCTTGTGGGAGAAGAATATGAAATCTTATTCTCAGCCTGTTCAGCTGTAGCATTTGTCTTGGTTTGCTTTTTATTCTTGAGATAACCACCATGAAAAAAGCAACTTGGGGAGAATTTTTCTTCTTCTTCTTACAGCTCCATCATCCAGGGAAGTCAGGTCAGGAACTCAAGGCAGGAAGCTGGATGCAGGAACTGAAGCAGAAACCATAGAGGAACACTGTTTACTTACTTGCTCCCCATGGCTTGCTCAGTTTGATTTCTTATACAACCCAGACCAACTTACCTAGGGGATTGTACTGCCCATGATGGGCTAGGCACTTCTACATCAGTTGGCAACCAAGAAAACATTCACTGAGATTACCCATTATAGTCACTTTATCTGTTTGTCAATGGGAAAGTTGTTAGGTGATGTCATCTCTAATGAATTCAGTTTGACTCTGATTTCAGAAACTGACTACAAAGCAGGGCCAGCTCCTGCTACCCTACTGTGGCCCACTCATTTCTAGTTCCATGAGTCTGTCCGTATAACCCTAACATAGATTAGTTGAACATGATGGTGTTTGGTCTACCCAACCCCCCACCCTGCCCAGGGATTAGCATTCTCTACACAGGCACCAGTAAGCCCAGGAAGGGGGAGGAGTCTCCTTAACTGTCACCCAGTAAATGCTTACACCACACCTCCCCATCAAGAGATTTGAGGGAAATTTTAAAGCATCCTGTGTATGTGCATTGTAGATTATTCCCCCCTCAAAAATCAGGATGACCCACAAAAGGTTGAGTTGTGAAAATAGTTTCAATTGAGATCAGGGTTCCTCAAGACAAAGACACAACTAGAATTTTGCTAGCAAAACTAAAAGTCATTCTCAGAACACAGCCTAGGAAGCCAGTTGCCTAGGTGTCCACACCACAGTCTCCTGTTCACAAACACGGAGAAGTCTCTCCATGCCCTTGAAGATTGTGATCAGCCATATGGAGACAAGGTCAAACCGCAAGGTTGTCTCCAGACCCCCAGAGGGTGGACACAGTGTTTCAATGATTCCTTAAGCCTTGGTGAGGAATGTGATTGCCACACCTTTAGTGGTACAGCTTAGGAGTCACATATGAAACACTGTTCCTGGGTCCTCATCTTCCTGAGTGCTCACATCATGGGAAACACTTATCCAGTGTGACCTTGGACTAAGAGGTCCCTGAAGATAGGGCTAGGGATTTTACAGTTGAACATACTATCCCAGAGTCACTGCTTCTCTTCAGAGCCTTGACTCTAAAGGACTCCAGTAAAACCTCTGTGTGTGCTGCAGCAAAGGGCCACCAATGTTACCTAAAAACCAAAAATGTGCTCAGAGCTCCATCCAGATGTTTAGCTAATGACCCCTAGGTCCTATAGAACATATGTAGGCAGATCAACTGAAATGTTATTTCTCCTGGCCAAGTAAGCCCAGAATCCTCTCTTTAGCTAGCCTCAAAGATCTGCCACAAACAGGTCTCTCAATCCATCTGAAGTCTCAGCAGAGACTCCACAGCCCCACCATTGGGCTGAGCTGCATAACACAGGCTTGGAGGGGTCAAGGAGCCTCGGAAATAGGGGAATCTCTCTAGGAAATACCTAACAAAGGTCTCTGTGCCATGGGATATGGATTTGCTGATAGTAGGGCTAAGGTGTAACTCACATTCACAAGTGTTCTTTATGATAATTTTCACATTCAATGCTCCGGGTTCACTGTAACTACCTAGAAATCTAAAGTTCTGCTTTCCTTTATACCGGCCCTTGATCTTAATCAGTAACATATGTAGATAAGGATGCTTATCTTAATTTGTTGAGGAGGTAATGTCTCTAGGAGAGGCGACCAGAAGCCAAGTTTCTGCCAATCAGGGTCAAGGTCTGTATCACCATGGCCCTCAGAAGCCCCCAGTCAAAGATGTGTACACAGATGCAGTCCCCTTCTGTTGTGTTGGGATTCTGGGGCTGGGTTCATTTGGAATCTCAAGAGATTCCCATCAGAAAGGATTTGAGTACATCATAGACACACCAAGAAATTTTAGGGAGGAGACCTCAGCAAACACTCCTGGAGATGTGTGGACAGTGGTAAAGAGGGATGTGAGGTAACCTAGAAACCACAGCGAGGTTGCTGACCATTCGGACACAAAGGCCAAGGGGACAAGGCTGTAGTGGCAGGTCCTGTGTAACCTGTGGTTCATCAGAGGTGGAGCCGGCGTGAGTGAGGCTTCCACTGATACAGTATTAGGGGAGGAGGGGAGGAACCCCTCTATGGTAGATTTTCTGCTGGAACCCCTTATTGACCAAACCCAGCAGAATCTGACATGTGGGAAGCTGATTATTCAGTCATAGGGGAAGTAAGTAGTCACCAGGGAGCACAGCTAATAAGCCATACTGTTCACCTTTTTTCTTTCTGGATGGTTGTACCATGCTGTTATGTGAAGATGGACTGTAGTTTCCTGTGGATTTTATCTTGCTTGGATGCCTAGTACTTCCCACTGTGGTAGACTTGGCTCTTTTAATGTTATGCAAATGATCTCTTCAAGTGTGTCTATCTCTTGATTGTCTTTTTCTTTTCTATGGAAGGGAATTACAGCAGACTTCCTCATGTGTCACTCAGAGGCAGTTTTGAACAGGTGCAGCGGAGGACTTACTAACATCTTCAGCCATGGTTGTCAACTGGGGGGTGGGGGTGGGGTTCCAACCTCTTTGGGGGTTAAATGTCTTTTTCACAGAGTACATATCTTGGATATCCTGCATTTCATATAACATTACAACTCATAACAGTAGCAAAAGTACAGTTATGAAGTAGCAACGAAATAATTTTACACTTGGGAATCGTCACAATGTGAGGAACTGTATTGAAGGGTTGCAGCATTAAGAAGCATGAGAACCACTGATCTACAGGGTCCTAGATTCTATCCCTGGCACCAGGTAGGGAGAGCTATGTTGGGAGACCATTGTCTGAGTGTATTAATTACCGTTTTGTTACTGTAATTAAAATACAGTGACCGAGGCAACTTAAGAGCTAAGACTTTATTTAGGCTCACAATTCCAGAGAAGCTAAGGATCCATGAGCGTGGAGGGGAGGCACAGCAGCAGGAGCAGTAATGTGAGGGTTCATCCCAACCATGAACCGGAAGCAGAAAGAGCACATTAATCATGGGCGAGGCATTATATTCTCAGAGGCACTTCCTCCCCCCCCCCATGCTACCATCAAAACACACTTCCTCCAGAAAAGCTGCATCTTCTAAGGCTCCCCAAACAGCATCCTCAAATGATAACCAGCTGCTCAAATGTCTAAGCCTATGGGAGACATTTCTCCTTTAAGCCACCTCAACATGTTTATATCATGTACCCTCCCACCCTCCAGGTTTCTAGCTGTGTGACCTTGAACAACTTACTTATGGGCCCAGTGCCTTGTAATAGACCTTAGAAAGAGGTCAGATAAAAAGGCTGTGGGTTTTCTATGAGGAGTAGGGGGAGGAGGACGGATGGTAGAGAAGCTCTGACCATGTCTTCTCCGCTGTTAATGTTAACTTCCTTCCAACGTTAGTTCACTCTTCCTCTATTGACATAACAAGTTCTTAGGAGCATGTGCAGTCTTTGCCCAGTAAGCATCCTGTGTGTCAGGTACCTCTCATAGATTCAGTCTTGTGGCAATTCCCTTGCTTATAATGTGATCGTTCTCTTTTCTTCGTCCTCCAGCCATGAGGATGGGGGTACCACTATGCTGCCCTCTGTTTCTCCAAGTTTGACTCTGCCTAAGGGGAGCCGAGTTGTCTTTGTTGTGTGAGAAGCTCCTGTTACACAGCATCTTGCCTTTGGGGGCTCAGTGTGTCCAAAAGGGTGGTGGTATTTATTCCATTCTAAAGTCTGATCACACGCCACTGTGGCAGGTCACCTTTAGACTTTTCTGATCAACTCCCCATTTCCTTTAGTTTGAAAGTCACAAGGGTTGCTTCTCTCAGGCTCATCTTCAAGGCTCACGTCTCCCTTTGCTCTTGTTTAGCTGTTTCTAGTATGTTTTCTGGGATGTGTATTAACTTTTATGCTTGAAACATATATTTGTTTTTTTTTTTAAAGAAATACGTAGAAATGTTTGGATGAATTTTTAGTAAACACAAATCTAGTGAAATACATAAATGTTGAGATTATAATCTAAGGAATAAAATAACAATTTAAAAAAAACAGCATTAATGTACCCCCAGTACAGATCAAGAGGTGAGTTACTGCTGGCATATCAAGAGGTTGCTGCCATGTCTACCGTCATCAAGCCCCTGAGAATGAGGAGCCCCTATGCTCTGTCCTCAAGGCAGCAAGTGGAAAGGGGAACCCCACTGTGACCCAAGTTGCTGGTTATCCCATGGTTCCCAGCTTTGGAAGACAACCTTTAAAGCACACCCCCTCCCCACCACCTTTTTACATAAACATGCAATTTCCTTCTCTCTAAGTGGAACCGGTAGGTAACAGGGGAGAAACACTTTTGACTAGTTGAGACATGAGCAGACTGGTTTACACAGTAGCAGTTGCAACTGGGGGCACTCTCCCTTTGAATGTACAAGAGATACCCCTATCCTGAATCATTACAAAAATTTCTGGTGGGTATTTTTAATTGTATCTGTTCTTACACAAACCAAGTAGCTTTCGTGCCTCACGTGGCATTTGCATGTGTATCTTCCTTCAGAGACTGAGAACTTCTATGCCATATAAATGAATGTGTAATTCGGTCATGTGTCTTCTTCTCTTTGCCTTCCAGTTAGCACCAGGTTTATCTTTCATTCTCAGTGTTAAACCAACCTAGGATTCCTGTGCTTCCTGTGACAGAGTCCATATTCAGGTAGATATTGCTAGGTTCAATTCAATACTTGACTATTAAGAATTATTGATTTACTTATATTTGATGAGGACATTGTTTACCATTTTCTGTTTTGTTCCCCACCCCTTCCCTTAATTTTCTTTGGAGATCTTCTCTAAGAGATTTATTTGTTTGGTTGAAGTCATTGGTATAAAGTTGCAGTGGCATAGAATCTATTTATGTATTTTATGCCATAACTCTTTTACTGTTTACATGTTGCCGACCATAATCTCTGTTCATCATGTTAACACCATTTGTGCTTCTTTAAAAATAAAAACTGGATTAGTCTTAATAAATATTTAAAACTTTACTGAATTTTGGAAAAGAAAGTGGAGACCTGGGGGAGGGGTGTAGCCCAGAGGGTGAAGTGCTTTCCTACTGCGCACAGGTCCCAAATTTGATGCCCAGACCACACAATTCAGGTATGGTAGTGCATGTGTGTAATTCCAGCAGTAACAGGGGCATCATAGGATTTAAACTTTTTTTTATTTAAAGAAAGTCACATATGAGACTCTCTCTCTCTCTCTCTCTCTCTCTCTCTCTCTCTCTCTCTGTGTGTGTGTGTGTGTGTGTGTGTGTGTGTGTGTGTGTGCACCATATGCACATGGAACTCCTGAGGTCATAAGATGTCATTGTATGCCTGGTACTGGAGTTAAAAGTGGTTGTGAGTTGCCATGTGGGTGCTGGGAACCGAACCCACATCTGCTGGAAGAGCAGCAGGAGAGAACTCTCCAGTCCCATCTCCAGGCTCACTAGTTGAAAGCCATCAATGGCTATCCAGCCAGGTGGAGGGGCAGCACAGCCTACATGAACCCTGCCTCAGTTATAAGAGGACGAGCCCAGCCTGTCATTTTCTTATTGCTTTTATGGGTTGTTAGCTGGAATCACAATTAGTTATTTGCTTCTCCCTCTTTGTGTCAGGTTCTATTCTGTCAAGTTTCTAGCTTCTTTAGGTTGGATCTAGAAGCTTAAGCCTTAAATTCTCTTTGCTAAACAGCAGTAGGTAGTTTTCCACAAGGGCTAGGATCTATCTAAGCACAGGTTCATGGCTCTAATAATGGCGCTGTAGATCAGTGCATCTCTCAGCCCTCATCTGAGAGGTGTCCTCCTTCTTTTCCTCCTCTTCCTCTTCCCCCTCTTCCCCCTCCTCCTTCTCCTTTTTCTTCTTTCTTTTTTTCCTTCAGGAAGCAGAATTACTAGGGACCCACAACAGGCCAGGGAATTAAAAGACTGTAGAAAGCTTAACCCTAAGTGGGATATTTATGCTCCACCCCCTACCTAAAGCTCCATTCAGGGATCTGTGCAGAGAATGGATGGAAGACTGTAAGAGCCAGAGTGGTGGGTGGCTAGAAGGAAACCATGTTTCCCAGGCATGTCAGAGCAGCCACACACGTGAACTCACAGGGATGGTGACAGTAAGCACAAGACTTGGAAAGGCTCAAATCAGAAAACATCCAAGAATGGTAGAAGATGAGCATGAAGTTCTTACAAGCCCTAGTTGAGTTGCTGTTGGCAACAGACAGCTGCTGGGTGAGGGAGGCTTGGCTTTCTCTAGGGGTGTGGCCTATGGTAGGTCAACCATGCTCCGGTGGACCACACACCCAAGGGTATACGGACAGCAGAAATGGTCTTAATGGTTTTATGAAGAGGTTTCAAAACCAGGCGGGTAGGGAAGGGAGAATGGATCCAGAGGCAGCTGGGAAGGCTGGGAAGGAGGGTGAATGGGTGAAAGCGCATTGTATGAAAACTTCCAAGACCCTATAAAAACAAAGAAAAAAATGCTGTTAATATTAGCATTTCAAATTGTAAATTTTCTAAAAGTACCATTTACTCTTACTTTACAATCACTAGATTTGTTGCATTTTAATTATTATGACAGTTTGAAAAATGTTTTAATTCCTCTATAATTTTTTTTGCTCATGTTTTATTCAAGAGTTCAGAGGATTCAAGATAAACATACAAAAAAAAAAAAAACCCCAAAACCAATTGTATTTTTGGTAACTAGCAACAAATGAACCAAGAGTAAACTTAACCAAACAGACTCCCTTCCACTTGCCCCTTAATAATAGGTTCCTAAAACTTAGTGGGACCAACAAGGTTTATGATCTCAATATGGGAATTTACAAAGTAATTCTTTAAGATTTATTTTATTTTTAAAGAGGCTGGAAGAGGCTATTTGATGCCCTGGAGCTGGAGTTGCAGTCTGTTGTGAAATGCTTGAGATGGGTGCTGGGAACCAATCTAATCTCAGGTCCATTGGAAAAGCATTTCATGCCTTAACCACGGAGCAATCTCTTCAGCTCCAACCAAAGAATAGACACTCCACATCCATGGATCTGATAACAGCATCATGAAGGTGAGTGCTCGCCTCCTATCCATCTGCAAAGCTCAAGCCTCACTTCTCGATATGAATTTTGGGAGACCTGAACACCCAGATCTTCACCAAGCTCTCCAGGCCTGGAGCACACATCCACCATCCAGCTTCCTGTTGATGCGAAGGGAATTCAAACTGAGAAAGAACAGCCTTTTACATAGTTTGTGTTTGGATGATCCAATAGGATATTTATATGCGTAAAAATAAATGAGTTCGGAACTTTAGCTCACATTGTACTCCCAAATTAACTCAAAATTGATTAAAGTTTAAACAAGGCTACAACCTCTTTTGCAAAGCTTAGGGCCAATTTTTGTAACACCAAGTTGGGCAAGGGGCTCCTGGACATGGCAGGAAATATGATGGGCAGTAGAAGAAGAAAAACAAACAAACAAACAATAAACTGGATATGGTAAGCTGAAAGTGTTGGTATCTAGGAAGTTAGCAGATAGCTTAAGTTGGACCAAGCTTGAGGATCTGTGTTCAAGCCCCAGAACCCACAGGAAAATCTGGTTATGGTCACATTGTCCTGTGCTCATATCCCAAGGCTGGGAAGGCAGGGACAAGACAACCCCCTGGACCCAACTGCCAACTTAGCCTAGTGAGTGAGTTCCAGGACAGTGAGAGACCTTGTCTCAAAATCAATCAAACAAACAAACAAACAAAAACCAAAATGAAACACAGAGGCAAGTGCTACCTAAAGAAGAAGGTCACCGTAGTTGTTGTTTGACTTCCATGTGCACAAACAGAGGCACACACCTACACCCACACACCAAAACTCAGAAGCCCAAATGAACACATACAGACACACACAACCTCCTCCAAAAACCACATATACATACAAACACATGCGTACATATTTAAGTACACACAAATCTTTGACGTTTGAAAAGCCCCAACATAAGTAAATGAATGAATGGATGAATAAGCAAACAGACAAACATAAAATAAATAAGTGTCTCTAGGATGAAGAGTATAGTTGCAGAGGATGAAAATGTATTCACTGCTCATGTATTTGATGAAGGGTTTGTATACAGGACTTGAGCTAGTAATAACAAGATTAATGGTCCAATTAAATGCTGGACAAAGGCACTGAATGGTCAATTCTCCAAGGAAGATGATCACAAAGGCAAAAAGCACATAGAAAGACTCTCGGCATCATTAGTCATTGAGGAAATGCAAATTAAATCCAAAATGAGGATGTGCTTTCTGAGCACCATGGGGTATAGAGGGCAGTGCTGCCAAGGGTGTATGAGGCTGGAGACTTGGGAAACAGCAGGCATTGCCATTTCAGCAGCTGGTCTGTGGTTTTGTTAGAAGTTAGAAGTATAGTTAGGGCCATCAAGATGGCCACGGGCAAAGACATTTGCCACCAGGCTTAATAACTTGAGTTTCGTGGTGGAAGGTGAGAATGGAAGCAGGCAAGTTGCCCTTAGACATCCACATGGACACCACGGGATGCTGATACCCACCCACTCACAAACCCATGCAATAGTGCTCTAAAGAGCCATACAGAGGGCCAGAGCATCCCGTTCCTCAAAGAATATGCAAGAGAATAGAAAGTGTAAGTCCACACAGAGATGTGTATGTGGAAGACCACAAGAGGATTGTGGGAGAAAGTCATGCCTAGTCTGCCTGCTGAGACTACAGCATAAATACCGGAGGCTCGATACTTTAAGAGAAAGAGGGTTTATTCATCTTAGGAGTTTGAGGCTGCAAGCCCAGCAACCAGCTTCCACGGCTGTTTCACCTCCGGTGAGAGCCTCCATTATGGTAGAAACAGGGAGGAGAATTGGGGACAGACAGGCACTTGGAGTGGACTCACTGAGACCAGCACGAGTCCCTCCCAAAGGGCTTCCTCACCAGGCACTTTAGGCCCTGCCACCTCAAAAACACCATAGAAAGACAAAGATTTCTAGGTGCACTCTCATATCATGCAAAAACAGAACAGATACCATGAATGGAAATGTTAAATGTCTATCTGGGTGCATGGGTAAGTACCCACATTGTAGCCCCTGATTTATGAATCGGGGTCAAAGGACCCAAAAATCCACCAGAAGAAGCTACATACCACAGGGTACATATGCATGATCCTTGCTTGATTCATGCCATGCAGAAAATGCAGGTATAAGGAGACAAAGAGCAGATGGGTGTTTGTGCAGGGCTCATAGCAGGGGTGGGCATTGAGGGAAGAAGAGTCTCGATGAATGCACAGAGCTTTAAAGGGGGTCATGTTCCCATGCTAGCACAGCTCTGTAGATAGTGAGAGAAAAAGATGGGCTGGAATGATGGCTCGGTGGTTAATAGCTTGGGCTGCTCTTGGAGAGGTCCTGGGTTCGATTCCCAGAACTGCATGGCAGCTCACAGATGACTGTGACTCTAGTGCTAGGGGATCTGACACTTCCTTCTGGCCTTCGTGGACATCAGGCATGCCACGGTGCACAGACAAACATTCAGGCAAAACACACACACAGAGTAAAGATGAACAAACCTTTAAAATGTGGAGGGGAAGAAATTGTTTAATAGCCAATTGTTTGAGATTTATTTCAAGTATCCAATTCTAATTTAGTTTTTTTTTCTATCCAGGTAGCCCCCAATGCAGGGTTCCCATGGTATAAGATATATCAAGACACTTTTCAGCCCAGAGAATCATTTATGCAGCCTACCATTCCATGTGCTCTGGGAAGGATGCATACAATGTCTATCATTTTCTACAAATGCCAAATTAGGTCTCTGTGATCTACAACGCTTATCAAATTATTGCCTTGTTTAGTTTTTTTTTTTTTTTTTTTTT
>NC_034606.1:52018810-52081483 GCF_900095145.1 Mus pahari
TTTTTTTTTTGGATTGGATATTTTCTTTATTTACATTTCAAATGTTTTCCCCTTTCCAGGTCTCCCCTTTGGAAACCCCCTATCCCATTCCCCTCCCTCTGCCTCTATGAGAGTGCTCCCCCACCCACCCACTCTCATCCTCCTGTCCTGGCATTCCCCTACACTGGGGCATCAAACACCAAGGGCCTCTCCTCCCACTGATGTCTAACAAGGCCATCCTCTGCCACATATGTGGCCAGCGCCATGAATCACTCCATGTGTATTCTTTAGTTGATAGCCCAGTCAGTCCCCAGGAGCTCTGGGGGTGGGGTGGGGGTTCTGGCCTGTTGACACTGTTGCTCCCACCATGGGGTTGCAAACCCCCTCAGCTCCTTCAGTCCCTTCTCCAACTCCTCCATCAGGGATCCCTGAGCTCAGCCCAGTGGTTGCCTGCGAGCTTCTGCCTCTGTATTTGTCAGGCTCTGGCAGAGCCTCTCAGGAGACAGCCATGTCAGGCTTCTGTCGGCAAGCATTCCCAGGATCCATAATAGTGTCTGGGTTTTGTGGCTGTATATGGGATGGATCCCCAGGTGGGGCAGTCTCTGGATGTCCTTTCCTTCAGTCTCTGCTCCACACTTTGTCTCTGTATTTCCTGCTGTGAGTATTTTGTTCCTCCTTCTAAGAAGCACTGAAGCATCCACATTTTGGTCTACCTTCTTCTTAGGCTTCATGTGGTCTGTGAATTGAATCTTGGGTATCCCATACTTTTGGGCTAATATTCACTTATCAGTGAGTACCTGCGTGTTTGTCCTTTTGTGAATGAGTTACCTCACTCGGAATGACATTTTCAAGGTCCATCCATTTGCCTGCGAATTACATTTTTAAAGATTTATTTGTCTAAGAGTAAGTTTATGTGAACACACCTTTGTGTGTTAATAATGCGTGTACATCGTGTGTTGTATGCTGTTGGAGGCCAGAAAGAGGGTGGTGAGGGTTATCCTCCATCACTCTCTCTCTAGTCCTTTGTGGGAGGGTCTCTTCTTGAGCATGGGGATTGGGTTTCCTCCACTAGGCAGGAACTCAGCAAGCCCTAGCTGGCCTACTATCTTCTTCCCTCAAGGACCTAAAATTAATAGTGTGTGTGGGATGCCTGGACTATTACAGGGTCACTGGGATTCAAACTCTGGTCCTCTCGGTTGCACAGCAAGCTCTCTTCCCCTCTGAGCCATTGTTGCAGCCCCTTGACTTTGTTTCTGTTATGTATTCTCTTACCTAAGAGAGAACGTCTTAACAGTTATGCTTCCAAGGTGGCTTTTTCCTATGTGTGCACGCAGGGGTTGCAGGATGGTTAAGAAAGACAATTGTATGCTCTGTGGACGTCTTGAAGAATCACTGAGGCTTTTATCCTGAAGAGACCTTTTACACCTTTAGTTACTTTAGTATTTAAAAATACCTTAGTATTTTTCAGTCACCATTCTAGGCACACCAGAATTTTTTCTACTTACAGTTTTCATTTTACTTTTTCGTTCTTTGCATTTATGCTTCAATATACTGTCTTGTGGCTAGTCAATGGAGCCTTGACTCTGTTTTATGGATTCTAACTGTTTGTATCTTTTATTTCTTGTTTATTGTTTATATCATCATCAGCATAATTAGAGTTAATGTTTCCTTTTATCTGCCCTTTCTTTCTACCCTTCCATCTTTCTCTATCACATCTGTTTTAGAAGTTCCTATCTTTTACTGGCATTTTGTTCAACCTTTGAGTGAGCATGTGTTTGCAGAGCTTGGGGGATTACAGTGTGTACCCTGGACTTCACAGGCTTTGAGCATTCTGTGTACAACCTGTTCCACAGTACCTTAGAGCCTTGCTGCTATGTCCCTCTGTAGGCTTCTCCTTGTGCCTGCATCTGTGCCTGCGCCTGTACCTGTGCCTGTGCCTGCATCTGTGCCTGTGCCTGTACCTGTGCCTGTGCCTGTGCCTGTGCCTGTGCCTGTGCCTGTGCCTGTGCCTGTGCCTGTGCCTGTGCCTGTGTCTGGTGTGGCTCCTGGCATATATCTCACACCACAGTGTGTTAGCAGGCTTACAATACAAAGTACACTTAGGAATTCTTCTTGTAGCCACCGACAACCTGTGCTGTACACCTTTGATGTGTTTCACTGTGTCTGCTTGCTGGCTTACTTTAAGCACTACCCTTGCCCCTAGGTGTCCAGGACAACTAAGTCTTGTCACCTTTCATGTGTCCATCCTCATCTCATCCCCACGATTCCTGAGCAGAAGTCCCCTGGTTAAGAACTTCCCTGTTGCCCACAGCACTTTAGAGAGGCTGCTCAGCTGGCCTCTGGCCTTTGTGATTCTGAGCAGAAATAACCTTCTGGTCCTTCAGAACATTTTGCTCCAATTGCTTTAGATGTCCTCAGCTATTTGATTTGACTTCCTGAATTGTAATATGCATGGGGTTGATTCTGTCTAGCGTCACCCTAGTAAGACTGATTGACTTTCTTGAGTTTCAACCCCAGCAAATTCAGAAAAATTCCAACAATGAGTGTGTGTGTGTGTGTGTGTGTGTGTGTGTGTGTATGTGTGTGTGTGAGAGAGAGCTATAGCATTGTACCTATCTATGAAGACCAGAGACAACTGTGGCTGTCCTTTCTCAGAGATGCCTACCTTGCTTTTTGACACACATGCCTGGCACTTACCAAGTCCATTAAGCAGACTCATCAGCAAACCCTAGGCTTGTCCCCACCCCCCACCCAAGCCCTGGAGTTACAAGTGTCCCTTCCATGCTTTCTTTGCTTTCCCTTAAGAACCAAGGATCGAACTTGGGCTCTAGTGCTTTCAAGGCAAGAATCCACCAAGTGAGCTGCCTCCCGGCCCCTCAATCATCATTCCCAAAGATGTCCCCTCATCCCCACTTCTCTCTCCTCTCTTTGAAGGGTCACTTACTGTGCATCTCAGGCCACTCAGGGACTTTCGTTAGCTTTCCCATCTTGAGTCCTTGTCATCTAATTAGTGTCTTGTCTTCTGGATCCTGCTTCATTCTGCAATGACCTCTCGCAGGAGGTTCAAAGATTCAGATACCACACAGCTCCATGAAAGTTTCCATTGGGTTATCTTTGCCATCTCTGTTTGCTCATGGAGATCCCCATCTATTCTCTCACCATGGCCGACCTTCACCTTAAATCATGCTGCTTATTGGACATAGCTACTTAGAAGCCCTGTTTTGTTGTTCCATATCCAGGGCCCTCGGCATCAATCCTCCTGATAATTTTTCTTGCTGCCCTGGGCAAGTTCTGCCCAGGCCAGAACTCCTTCTGTTCTAGGATGTCTCTCCACAGCACTCTGAACAGCATGAGGATGGAGTGTATTTCAGGGTATGTTCACCCATTCAAGGGAGGTGGCTTTTATTGTTTGTTCTTGTGTGTGTGTGTGTGTGTGTTCATGTAGATGTGCATATGTGTTTAGGGAGGCCAGAGATAGATGTCAAATGTCACTTAAGTATTTGAGACAGGCTCTCTCACTGAATCTGAAGTTTATGAACCCTCCTGTCCCTGCCTTCCTTGGTCTATGATTACAGGTGTGTGCCTCAGAGCCCAGCAATTCATGTGAGTGCTGAACATCTGTACTCAGTCCCTCAGAACTTTGGTACTTCACTTGCCTCCAATCCAACATCCCTCTATGCCCTCGCTCATCCCGCATCCCTCCCACGTGTTCACCTTGACCTTGTCTCTTCCTTTGGCTCCGAGTGTGACCATGTGATCCATGTCTTCGTGGTCTGCTTTCTCATGGTCCATTTCCCTGGCCCTTGGTCCTGACATTGTAGGACTGGTGATAAAGGTCTTGTTGGCTCTTTGTTAAGGTCTTCCAGTTCTCAGTAAAATGCTCAGTGATTTGCTGAAGTTTCTGTGCTGGTTAAGTTCCCCAGCTTTGGGTCCCTACCGTTTTCAGTCACCTTGTAATCCTGTAGATTCGGGCAGCTCTGAAGATTCCCATTCCTGGCAGTTGTAGCCCGGTTCTGGACCAAGAACCCACAGCTCACTCCTCCCTAAGCTCCACCTCCTTATTGTAGCCACTCTGGCTTTAGGCTAGACAAGCCTCATGGTCTCATCATCAGACCTTGGCCTGAGGTGAAGCTGGATCCAGAGTGTACCAACCACTGCTCTTGCCTTCCCTGAAAGCAGATCTGCCCAGCCTCTTGTCCACCTGTAACTTGGAAGACTATGGTGAGCGAAAGGTCAGCCTCTGGCCCATTGCCACTTGACCACCTAAAGCAGAAGCTGACACTGGAAGTGATTTTGAAGGAGCTCTCATTCTGAGATGTCCAGCAGAATATGTTTAGAAGGCTCCATTGCTATTGCTAAATCCCTCTCCATCTTAGCCTCTCTACGTGGATGTTTCTACTCCGAAGTCTTCTGTTTCCCTGCCTGCCTCTCAGAGCTCACATGGGCTGAGTATAAGGCCTGTTTACATCCCTTTAGTAGACATTCACCTCACAAGTCTCAGGGGGACTTGGTCTTGTACGTCCTTCTGGAACTCTTTTTATATTTTATTTCCCCCTCAGATATCTGTGTTACATTTGGAAATACTTGTTGGATAGAACATAGCCTGGAGGGCTAAGTGTAAATATTTGTGGACCTCAGTTAGGGAACTGAATGGCCTGCTAAAGGATCTTAGTGGGTTTGGATGAAGAGTTACACACAGAACTGTGGATAAGGGGGCCCCTATAGGAGTCTGAGTCCTCAAATGCAGCTGCATTACTGAAAACTCCACCCCAGCCAGGAGACCACTCAGAGAAACTGCAGCCCTGAAGCTCCTTGCATAACATGGAGGCAGTTCTCCAGGTCAGGGCATGCCCTCGCTAACAAATTGTTATTGCTTACATAATCCGAGGGGAGGGGGACTTTCTTAATCTTTTCCGTTTGGGGAGCTTCCTGAAGCTTGTATGTTTCATTTATTTACTGAGCCTCACGAACCCCTCCTTCAACTCAAAGGGAACAGCCACAGAACACTGGCTAGGAGTGAGCTCACTTTGCATTTTTTTCCCCCTTTTGGATCTCTGCTTTCACAGCCCTGTCTCCTTCTCTGTCCACACCCACACTATTGTGCAGCTGATAGCTCCCTGTATCTATTCCTGCTCCCGTGCTCTGATCCGAACCTCGGCTAGTCCTCCAGCTGTGGTTACATAACATGTCTTGACATCTGCTGGGGCAAGGTTTTCAGTTTTGTTCATCCTCTTGGAGATCTCCTGGGCTATTTTTGGCCTTTTGTGTTTTCACTTACCCTTCAGAAGAATCTTGTCAATTTTCATAGGAAAATCCCCAGTGACTCACGGTGGGATTGTGTTGAATATATACATCAGTCTGGGAAGGGATGACACTTGACAGTGAGTCAGCCTGAGCCTTGCAGGGGTCGGCGGGGGTTGGGGGGGAGGCATCCTCCCATTTATAGAAGTTGTCTTTATTTCCTGTGGCTAAATTCCATATGGGGCTCTCTTGGGCTTTCTTTAGATTCTGTTCTAGTTAGTTGCCCTTTGGTACTGCTGGTGGTAGGCCCTTTCAGGAGATTGTCTTCAGTTTTGTGGGAGCTGGAAGAGGGAGGTGTAATCTTTTTTTGTTTTGGGGCTATTGTATTGGTTTTAATGCCATAAGTCAAATGACTCTCTCTACCCAATTTAGGAGTAAATTCTAGTTTTCCTGTAGGATCTTAGATTTCTTACATCTACACATTTGTCCTTTTCTTCTCATCTTTAGCCTTCCGATTTCCTTGTCCCACCCCCTTCACCCATCAGTGTCTTCAGCACCATGTAGAACAGAAGAAAGATTAGCAGATACAAAGGTCTCTTGGTGCTCATTGCCGGGCTTCTCAGTAATTACCATTAGATTTGAAATGTATCCTGGGGATTTTGTAGACAGAATTATTAGAATAATGATGGTATCGCCATCTAATCCTTGTTTGCAAAGAGTGGTCAGTCTGTAAGCATGTTAAAAAATGTGGGTATGTATGTGCCTGTTTGTGTGTATCTGAGTGTAGTGTGTGCCTTTGTGTGTGTGTTCATGTGCGTGTGTGTGAGACATATATGTATGTGCATGTGTGTGTACATGGATGCATGTATGTGCGTACCATGTGTATGCATGCACATGTGTTTTCCCATGTGCATGCATGTGTATGTGTGTGTATTTGTGTGGTATGGTATGTATGTATGTGTGTGTATGTGTTGCACAACTCCAAACAATTATGTAATCTGGCCATTTATTCCTTTTATTTTATGGGCACATTGGTCTATTTCCAAACACTTATTCCCCTTGCACAGGGGAGCACCTGACTGTACTGCGTTTTGTTCACCAGCCACTTCTTGCTTCTATCCCTCTGGTCAGTGTCTTCACACCTATATTGAAAGATAGAATTGCATTATTTCCCTATAATACTATTTTCAGGACCATATGACAGCAGTAAGCAGGCTAGGCTGCATGGCAGCTTGGGGTTCTCCTTTTACAGCTTCAGAAGACGCTGTGTGATGATGACCCTGCTACTCTATTTGGATAAATTCTATTTTGAATTGCTTTTCCTGTCAACATTTTTTTTGTTTGTTTGTTTATAGGGATAGGCACCCAGACCATTGTTATGTGGCAGACACGATTTGTTCAATAAGCCTGGGGCTACCAATATGATTCTAAACCTGTTTTCTTGGCCATGTTCAGCAGATGCATCTTCAAGGTAATTTACCATTTCATTGACACCTTTTAAATTTATAGTCTTGAAGTTGTACCTGCTATTCGTCTCCTTTTAGGGATTGCAAGAGCTGTAATGAATTGGATTGTCTTTCATCGTACCCAAGATTGATACATTTTTTTTTTCCCTCCTGAGACTTGCTCAGTTACACACATCTCCTGCCTTTTCTACTGACCCTTAATTTTCTCTCTTCTTCTGTTTCAAGTTGAGCCTCGCCTTCACTCACTGACTTCTTTCTACTCCCTGGCAGTGATTTGATCTTCATTTGCAAGATTCTTAGGATGTGATACCAGGTCACTGGTTCTATTTATTTTTCTTTGTCTGTGCAGTTAAGACTGTTAATTTTCCTCTCTTATTTTGCTAATGATGCATTCTGTGACAATTCTCAGGGCTGTGAAGAACTTAGAGAGTATAAGATGTACCTTGGAACTTCATAGCCTAAGAAAACTCTCTTTTGTAAACTAATATAATTATAACTAATACAAATTCTAAATACTTATTCTTATACCCACAAATAGGTGCAGCTCTCACCTCTCATCAGAGATGCTTCTGTTTGCAGCAGATGGAGTCATTACACATATCTACTCTTGGTCAAAACCTACTGGGTGCTCAGCTCCAACTCATACATCTACAGCACAATCTGTAAACTGAAGGCTCAGGGATCACCTCAAAAGAGGGCGGAAGGAAGATTGTAAGAGTCAGAAGAGCATGATAGTTGATACTAGGTAGTGTTTTCATTAAATGACAGGAAAGTTTCATTGAATCTCAGGAACATGGCCCCCTAAACAAGACCTACTTGTCAGCACCAGTTGACACATCAATGTAAACGGGGGAAATCTCACAAGGGCCTGCCCTATATGAAGAGCTTCAGGCAACTGATAGCTGCTGATAGAAGGAGAACCATTCTTTTTCAAGAATGAGCCCCCTGATGGGTTATTCAGTTACACGTCATTAGCCTTAAACACACATTCATACCAGCAACACTAAAGAGACACAGTAGAGTGTGTTTGTGTATGTGTTACACACACATATATAATGAAGAGGTCATGAACTTGAGATTGAGCAGGGAGGTCATGGAAGGAGTTACAGGCAGAGAGAGTGGTATGTTAATGATGTAAATGGTACTCGAGATTCTAAATAAGATTTACATTTTGAATGAACGAGACAAATTTATTTCTCATACTCAGCAAGTGTAGTAATTCTGAGACCATTTTCGAGCCAGTTCTTTTTGTGTGGTTGTGATACACATTTGAGCTACATAATCACATGTAGCGTTACTCTGAGTCTTGATTCCATTGCAATGTTTTCCTGAGGTTCAGTGTGTACAGTGGTAGACACCCCCCATCACCTTATTTTGTCCATTTGCGTTCGGTCTTCATTTCCATTGTCTTTTCTGTAAGCTGTCCCTGTCTGTCAGGAATATCACCACAGCAGGCAGTGGGCTGCAAGCTGTATCTCTGCTGGTGAATGCCTTCTTCTCTCTCTCTCTCTCTCTCTCTCTCTCTCTCTCTCTCTCTCTCTCTCTCTCTCTCTCTCTCCAGTTCGGGAGGCCTGACATATAGATGTCAATAGGACTGGGCTCTTCCACAACCTTTGGAAACGATTCCTTCCAGACATCTGACCAGCTCTCATGGTCTATGGCGTTCCTTGATGTGTAGAAAACCACCTTCTCCCTGCATCTTTTTGCATCACCCTCTTATGCTCAACTGTGTAGGTTAGTCTAAATGTCCCCTTGTCCTAAGCACACTGCTCACCCTAAACACTCCACCAGATCCTGATCATTTGGAAAAGGCCCTGGTTTGGTTCAGATTGTGCCTAGAGACACTAGGAGTTAGGTGTTAACATTTTAAGGTGCAAGACGCATCCTAAAATACCCACCCTGTCAGCCTGACCTTCTCCACACACCCTTCATACCTCCAGATCTGTTCCAGTTCCCATGATCAGCCTTTACCCTATTTATCGCTCTCTTCTGCAGACTGGTACTCAGGGTGTCCTCTCAGTGGGGGGAGCCGCTTGGCCTCACCTCCCTGCTCCAAACTGAGTCCTCCTACTCTTTGCCTTCACACCACACCCCCTCCATTCACATCCTGTCCCCTCCACTCAGGTCAAGCTCCCTCCATTCACAGCACACCTCCTCCACGACATCACATCTATTGACCTTCCCAGCCTCGCTGGCATTTATAGACTTTCTTCTGGAGTCATCTCCCTGCTTGGCAGCTTGGTTCCCTTGCCGCTTTCCGAGGTCAGGGTTCCTGGGGGTTTCTTTGATGGTTGCTTCTATAAAAATGAAATCTTACAAGCCAGTGTTCTTGGTCTGAGGCAGTAACTATGAGATGCTTAGATGATAACTAGGTCAGTCTCTCTGTGGGGATCTGAGAAGCCTTGGTTCCTGGTGCTGAACGGTGTGACATATGCAAATGTGATGCAGGGTCAGTATACATGTGACTGACCAGTGTCTAAAGGGTCGCTGCAGTGGCATCTTTCTTCTGATGACTCCAACAGGAGCTGGTCAGCCCGTCTCAATCTCTGGGGAGCTTTTCTTTGGGACATCTGAGAGTGAAGTGATCTTGTTTCCTTATGTCAGATGAGCATGGAAGAGCTGGTACCATTCTATGCCTTATTTCCCTTGAGGAAGATGCACGGCATAGTGAGGCAGCAGGAAGGGTGTAACTGGTGAGTACAGCTGCAGACTGCTGCCAGGGAGAAGCGCAGTGTCGAGGCAGGACTAAGAAGGTTGAATCGGGTGAAATCCCAGTTTGCAGACTGGACATTGGGCAAGGGAAATCAACGGAAGCCAGTCAGAGCATCCTGCTGCCCAAGGATTAAATTCAGGAGCTGTCTGTAATACTGAATATGGGGAGTGAGTGGAAGTTTGTTCATAGGTATCACTGGAGGACTGTTGAGAGAAAGCTGGACGAGGAAAGACACCTCCATTTGAGAACAATCGGGGACAAAGGGCATGCTTGGAGGTATTGCAGCGCTGCAGACCTCAGACGGTCTGGCCTGTGTGCACCAAGATCTGCAGGCCCACGCACTGTGCATGCATGCACGCTCTGTACCCATCGGGGACAGAAACAAGATGTAGTGACTTAGACTTATTGTCCTTTCTGGATGACCTTTCCAGTTGCTGCTGCAGGCTACCTTCCTTGCCTGCCCTGCTCAGGGACACGGACTCCACCATGAATCTCCTTGTCACTCTCAAGCCATAACAGACGCTGGATTCTGTTATTAGTATGCCAGTTCAGTGGCATACTAACAACAACCGAAACCCTCAGTGGGATTTAAAGAGGCCTTCTTGAAGTGAACTCTTTGCTCTCTCTGCTCTAAGCAGAAGGCCGGCAGGAGCCACTGTGGAGAAGGGGATGCGGTTCTGCACCTGCCTTCCCTGTGTGCGAATCCTTCTCCAGCAGCTTGTCCGCAGATTCTTCTCTCAGGGCTATCTCAGTGACGTGTCTGATGGGGCACAGAGATGCCTACCTTGAGCCTTTCTCAGAGGCTGGAGTCCTTGAATGCTACTCCCTAAAAGATATCCAAGGTCCTCTATTGCAGCGGCTGGCCCACTTGTCCTCCACCCAAGGCCCCCAGAAGCCTCAGGCTCTTTCCCTTCAGATGAGTGTGACCTTCCACAGGACTAGATCTGAGGTTATCGCAGTAGCTCTATCTCCTCTCTGTGCACATCTGTGGCTTGTCAGTCTTTTCGAACCCTTTACATTAAAAAATTCCGAACTAACAAAGCTAAGCCAGAGGAGCACTGGGGTCTCGTAGGCTCCTTTCTGGCTAGCAGGTGGCTTCCTCTCTCCCACTGGGTCTAAACTTTCATTATCTTTCTGTGGTAAAGTTGCCCACATCTTGTGGGTGAGGGAGTCGACAGAAAACGAATGTGATCAGAAGGCTGCTACAGATTGAGGTTTTCTTTCTCATCTCAGGACCTAGGGTACCTCCAGAACCTGCCATGGGTGGAACCTTGAGAGGAGGCTCTTGAGTCTGCCCATTATGTCTTGAGCTGATCACCCCCACCCCTGGTGCGACGAGGAAGGAAAGATGGAGGTCTGAGCTGGAGAGTTGCCTCTTGTGCATCTAACTGGGAAGCTTAGTGGTCATGTGTCAGGGTAGGAGAAGGAGTGTCAGACAGTAACCGCAGACAGACCCCAGCCTCAGCATCACCAGTTCTGTGGATGCTGGTTTCTAGCTACAGGGGGACTTTTGCTAAACAAGTGATTATTGGCACAGGTACCAATGTACAGAAAGAGTTTTTACAAGTTAGCATGGCATGCAACCTATCTAAATACAACAAGTATAGACTTGTAGAAATTACTCCTGTTACTCTGTTAAATAGACATAACATTGAACTCCTGTTCAATTCAATCCTCTGTTCCCATTAGGGTACTGCAGGACTCGGTCCTGATCAGAGACACTTCTTGGTGGAGTCGGTGTTGGTCAAGGCAGAAACTCACAGCTGGTGAAAGTTGAGAGTGCCAGTGGCTCACTCTGATGGAGATGCCACTTTTACAATTACCCTTCCCAAGGTCCCAGGACCATCACGGAAGATGGAACAGAAGGACTGTAAGAGCCAAAGGTTAAAAAAGACCAGAGCCCAGCAGTGTCTTCTGGACATGTCAGGACCACTGAATCCATGAACTCATAGCCACTGGAGCTCCCTGAAGAAAACCTGCACAAGGTCAACTGAGTAAACACTCTTGCATGGACAGGGGAAGGTGCTCATGGGCCCCCGTCTTCAATCAAGTTGATATGGACAGCTCATGACTTCTGGGGGAAGGGAGATACACTTTTATTTAAGGATGTGGTCCTGATAGATCAACAGCCAGTAGTAGATACCTCACAAGTGTAGAGACAGCCCAAAGTCAACTCAGTGGGTTATCAAAAGAAAAGGGACATACAGAATTGGGAGAGATGTAGAGGTAGGGATTGGATCAGGAAGGAACTAGGGAAGAAATGGGGATCAATATCATCCAAATATGAAATTCTAAAAAGATTTAATAAAATATTATATTAAAACTTCTTAAAAAGAGAGAACATCTATGAAATACAACACAACAAAGTTAGCATGGGGAGTTCTCATGCAGGAGCATGTCTGGGCCTCCCTCATCCACATCTTGTATTTTATGGGGTCTTTGTCATGGTCCGTGATGGAGGTAGAGAGGATACACGTTTACTAATGGACTTTTCGGGTACTTTTGGTTATTGCAAGGATGCCTAACTCTCTGTCTTGGGATCTCATAGACCTTCTCTTTGTCTCATCTCCATATGAACTTCCCGTCCCAACCCCCAGTCCTGCAGACTCCTCAGACTTGCCTCGGGTTTGATGTCCTAGACAGTCTGAAGGAGGCCAGTTGAGGCATGCCAGCGAATGTCCTCAAACATCCATTTTTCTTATTCACTTGGAGTGACATTTAGATGAGGAGAAAATGCCCTTCCTTTAGCATGGAGCTGCCCCCTGTTCTCAAGGCCATCCTTCATGGTTGGGGTAACCGAAGTCATTGGCTCTCAGTTCCTAATTTTCTTAGCTTTTTCTGCTCTGTGTTAATTTACTTTGTTGAGAATTTCTTTGTTGTATGTTTTTTAAATCTTTTTTTTTTAACATATTGTTGAATTGAGTCCATGGTGCCTTTTGAAAATATTTTGCTTACTACTGACAAAGGGGTCATTTTGTTGGCAGTACCTGGCTGGTTTTTATCTGGTGTGCGATCCTTCCTGCAGGCGGGGTCAGGAAGGTCTCCTTTGCTGGGTATTCTTGCTGGCTGCCCCTGCCTGAGGTCTGCAGCCTCCTTACACATTCATTTCCTCCCCGAGAACCCTCCCCGTCCGCCCCATGTTCTCTCTGCCCGAGGAAGAGATTTGTGATTTTTTTTTTCTTTATTTGTGATTGCCCTCACTCTGTAGCCCACGGAAGGTCCTGAATCCTTGCTTATCGCCCTTGTATTTACTTTCTGCAGGGTCAAATCCGACCCTGTTAAGCCCTCATGGGTATCTATCTGAATTGACTTGATTTCTAGTTTTCAAAAGTCTTACTTGTAATTCATCTCAGGATAGCATCTGGAAATGGAAGCCTTTATCTTCTATCATAGACTTGTCTTCCCCACCTGATCTGCCCTATCCTTGTAGGTCATAGATCAGGTTCAGGGGCTGTTCACATTCAGTCCTGACACTATCATTACAAGGTGTCTGTCAATTGTGATGAGCTCAGGGCCTTTCCGGGGATACAACAGAAATCAGGGAGGCCAAGCCAGTTCTCCAAGAATTCTTTTCTGAGGAAAGGCAGAAGCTCACCCATCTGAGGCATTGCTAACAATCTACAGAATTGGAAATATGCACTCACAGGAGTCAGGGGGAATGATTGGAGGATGTTGCCGGCGACCTGAGCCTGAGTCAGGTCTATGCCCCATCCTTAAAATCCTGTAAGGCGTTGGTATTCAGGCAATGACATTTACTGCAACCTAGATGTGAATCCATGAATTTAGAAATTCCACAGAGATCCATACACTAGAGAGTTAGCTCCACGGGGATTGTGTTGAAGGCTGGGAAGTTGACTGACAGGTGACAAAGTCTTTAGAAGAGATTGATGTAGTTCTCATGTGGCCTCAATTAGTTCTCACAGGAGTGGGCTATGAGGGAAAAATAAGGCCAGCCTCCCCCTGCCCCAAGTGTACTCTTTGGTATTGTCTCATCTTATGATCCCCAGTTCTTGCACTGGGCTCTTTCATGATGCCATTTGCTGAGTTGTAATGGAGCTGAGGTACCTCACCAGAACTGAGTTGACCTTAGCACTAAATCTCTGGTATTATGCTAACTTCTCTTCCTTACAAATGACCTCCACTTGGGGCATTTCATTATAGTCACAAAAATAATGTGAACATAACCCAACAGCATGAAAGTCTTGAATTAAAAATCCCTAATAACTGTGAAGCACTGAAAGAAAAGTTCAACATCCTGAGTCATCATCAAGATGCAAATAAACTCTAGAGAGTTCATTCTAGCCCTATCAGAACGGCCAAGATCTAAAAACTCAAGGGCCAGCCCATGCTGGTGAGAATATAGAACAAAGATAACACTCTTTCATTGCTGGCAAGATTGCAAAATTGTGCAACCACTCTGGAAATCAATGTGAGTTTCTCAGAAATTTGGGGATAGATCTACCTCAAGACCCAGCTGTACCACTCCTAGCCATATACCCAAAAGATGCCCCACCATAGCAAAAGGACATTTATTCAACTACATAGTACCTTTATTCATAATAGCCAGAAACTTTAAACTACCCAAATGTCCCTCAACTGAAGAACAGATAAAGGAAATAATGTGTTACTCAATCACTAAAAACAAGGACATCATAAAATTTGCAGGCAAATGGATGGAATTAGAGCAAGGTAACCCAGACCCAGAAAGACAAACACGGTATTGTCTTAGTCAGGGTTTCTATTCCTGAACAAACATCATGACCAAGAAGCAAGTTGGGGAGTAAAGGGTTTATTTGGCTTACATTTCCACATTGCTGTTGATCACCAAAGGATGCAGGACTGGAACTCAAGCAGGTCAGAAAGCAGGAGCTGATGCAGAAGCCATGGAGGGATGTTCTTTACTGGCTTGCTTCCACTGGCTTGCTCAGCCTGCTATCTTATAGAACCCAAGACTACCAGCCCAGAGATGGTCCCACCCACAAGGGACCCTCCCTTGGTCACTAGTTGAGAAAATGACCTGCAGCTGGATATCATGGAGGCATTTCCCCAACTGAAGCTCCTTTCTCTGTGATAACTCCAGCTGTGTCAAGTTGACACAAAATTAGCCAGTACAGGTATGTACTCACTTATAAGTGGATGTTAGTCATAAAGTACAAGCTAACCATGTCACAAATCACAGACCCAAAGAAGCTAAGTAATAAATGAGGAGGGCATAATGGGAGATACTGAAATCTTATGGAGAAGGGGAAATAGATTAGACATTGGGAATGGATGGAGGAAGGGAACTATGTGGAGAAGGGATGGGGATAGGAACAGGAAGGATGAAGTAGGAGAGGATGGAGGGAGAGAGTATTGAGAAAGACAACTGGATTGGAACATCTCTGGGACAAGCTTGAAATATAGGACAATGGGCACTTCCAGGAATCTATGAAGGAGACTCCTAGCAAGGGGTATATGAAGTCTGAACTAGTCATCTCCTGTAATCAAGCAAGATTTTCAATGAAGAGATTGGGACACCAACCAAGCCACAAAACCTCCAACCCACAGTTTTTCCTGCTTATAAGATGTAAATGATGGAGCAGAATTTGAGGATAGGGCCAACAAATGACTGACCCAACTTGAGACCAAACCCATGAAAGGGAACCCAGTCTTGACCCTGTTAATGATAGCCACTAGACTTGCAGACAGAGCCTAGCATAACTGTCATCAGAGAGAATCACCCGGCAACTGATGGAAACAGATTCAGAGACCCACATCCAAACATTAAGTGGAGCTTGGGAAATCTGGTAGAAGAGAGGGAGAAGGGATTAAAAGAGCCAGATGGGCCAAGGACACCATAAGAAAACCTATAGATTCAACTAACCTGGGCCCATAGGAGCTCACAGAGACTGAACCACCAACTAGCATGCATGGGATGAACCCAGGTCCTCTGCACATATGCAACAGTTGTGCAGCTGGGTTTCCATGTGGAACATCTAAGACCAGACCAGGGACTCTCTCTGTCTCTGACTCTGTTGCCTGCCTTTGGATCCCTTCCTCCTAACTGGGCTGCCTCATCTAAATTCAATAGGAGATGTGCTTAGTCTTACTGCATAGATGCCAAGACTGGTTGATATCCATGGAGGCCTCCCTTCTTCTAAGAAGGGGAAGAGAGGCTGATGGGCCAGGGAGGGGAAGTGAGAGAGAGGGACTGGGGAGAGAGGGGCAGGGGGCGAAGCTGTGATTGGGATGGAAAGTAAATTAATTAACTGATTATTAATAAAAGAAGGACCAGGATGGTGCTAACTGGAAGCAATGTCAGTGTAATTGTCTGCTCACACCTGAGTGAGAGCTCTGGGAGCTAAGTGCGAAAACAGGACCAGACCTTCGTAGCTTGCATAGGAGAGAGGGTGGACACACCTGGCTTTATTCTTGAAGCCAGCACTGAAGGTGACTGTGGTGTGGATTGGGGTGGTAAGTGCTCCTAAAATAAACATTGATGTGGAGACCAGTGCCCCTCGCTCACCTGCTGCTTCTGCTTGTCCCACTGCCCACTGCCTCTGCACTTTGGTTTCCCCCTTGTCCTCTTACCCTGGCATGTATGCTCTAGCTGGCCCAGACCTGCTGCGTTGGTCCTCTCAGGGCTGCTCCGTTCCACATCTTTATAGAATTAAAAAGTTCACCGGATATTTGGGAGCCCTAGCAGACAGAAGGCAGATCTGTGAGAGTGTCAAGCCATCTCTCCATGCCTGTCAGGCTTCTTAGTACACAAGAGTGAAGACAATCACCTTCTGCCTTCTATGTGGGCTGATGTCACTTACTCAGAGTCCCTCGGATCACAAGGACATTCCTGAGGGTGTCCCGGCACGGCCCGTGGAGTAACCTGGGTCTCCAGCAAACATTAACCCCAAACACGCACAGTTTTCTTTCTATTGAGTTGAATTTACGAAGTGTTTACCTAGGAAGTCTCTGCTCACAAATAAGACGTATGACAGAGCCCATCTGTACTGGATTGCTTTAAATATCAACTTGACACACCTTGAGTCACTTGAGAAAGAAGTTTCAATAAAAACTTGCCTTGATCAAGTTGGACCACAGGCATGTCTGTGTGTGTGTGGGGGGGGTTGTCTTAACTGTTAACTGAGGTAGGAGGACACAGCCCACTGTGGGCAGTGTAATCCCCTAGGCTAATGGTAATGAACAGTATAAGAAAGCTAGATGAGTATAGGCCTAGCTGCCAGCGAGCAAATAACATTCTCCATGACTCCTGCTGCTCTGACTGCTAAATAAGTTTCTTAGTCGGAGGTAATTGCTGTGTTGAATGGCACAAAGGCCTTCAAATTCGTGACTTGACTTCTCAGTGTTGGACTTAACCTGGAATTGTAAGTTTAATAAGTTTCTCTCCCACTGCCCCCTTCAGATGTTGCTTTGGTTAGGGTGTTTTACCACAGCAACAGAGATGGACCTCGGTGCCCAGAAGTACACCAGGACTAAACAGATCCAAGATCTCTTTGAATAAGTGTGAGGATTCGAAGTCCAAGTCAAGCCATGTAACCCTCTCAAGGCAGGCCACGCTATCCCAAGATCATATGCAGAAGGACTTTTGAGTCCAAATATTGGGGTAGCTTGAAGGAAATCCAGGAACAAGCAGGGCAGCTATGTATAATGCCAGCTACTAAGGAGGCTGAGGTAGGAAGATTGGGGAGTCACGGAAAGCCTGGGTTCTAGGTCAGTCTGTCTGTGTAACTTAGTGAGACCCTGAATATAACTCAAAGAAACTCAGTGATAGAGGGCTTGTGTGAGGCCCTTGGTTCAAACCTCAGTACCACAGAAGAGAGAGTAGAGACACTCAAGTTCTCTTTGAGATGGTGGGCATCCTGCTTTGACCTACAATCTGTGCCATGTCACACAGTCAGTGGGATGAAGATAGGTGATGTTGGAGAGGGCTGAACAGGAGTGATGTCAGGGTCACACACCCTACATTGGACTGCGCGCTACAACCCCAGATGGTCCATGTGGTCACTGCAGGAAGCAAAACGTCCTCTTGGGTGACTGGAAGGCTTTGCTGTCTCTCTCAGTCTACTCATCCCACTTTCTGACAGTGTGCCCCTGGCTCAGAAGTGACAACCGAACTGGGCCTGGGGGTGTGGGCTGGAAATCTCAGCTCCTCGGGAGACAGAGGCAGTGGGATTGTGAGTAAGGCCGACTTGAACGATAGAGGGAGGGAGTTCAAGGGTTACCCAGGCAACGTTAAGGCCATCCTGTCTCCAAAAAAAAAAAAAAAGAAAAAGAAAAAGAAAAAGATAAACAAGGAGAGCAGTCTGGAGGCATAGCTCATCAATGGAGTGTTTGCCTAACATGCCCTAAGTTCAATGTCAAATTCAAAAGCTTGGTCGTGGGGGAGGGGAGGGAACCGAGACAGAGATCTCTCTGTCTGACTGAAACACAGCGATAGCTTTCCCGAGGGTTTCTTCATTTTGCTTCAATAGACACTATGACCAAAAGCAACTTAGGTAGGAAAGGTTTTTATTGCAGCTTACAGGTTAGAGCTCATCAAGAAAAGCCAGGAAGGGAACCAAGGTGGGAATGTGGAGGAAGGAACTGAAAGCAAAGGTCATGGAGGGATGCTGCTCGCTGACTTGCTCTCCATGGCTCACTCAGTCGGCTTTCCAGTAACACCCAGGGCCACCTGCCCAAGGGTGACACGACATATAATGATCTGGACACTTGCCAACCATTAGTCAAGACAACGCCCCCAACAGACTGCCTACAGGCCAATCTGATGGAGGCAACTCCTCAGTAGAGATTCCTTCTTCCCAAACGACTGTTTGTGTCAATACAAACTTGACTCTCATTTACCACTACTGTCCTTCCTGGCCGAAGATAGAGGTATACACGGATGGACCGTCAAGGTTCTGGAAGCCTAGGCCACCTGACCCTCCAAGCCCACGAGAAGACAGCTATGGCCTCAGCTAGTCTCGGTCGGTATGCTAAAACTCCCTAGCCCACGTATTTGATGAAACACTCCTTAAGGCTCATGGTTCAAGAGGCTTGAAAGGAAGTCTACGATCAGGACATCGACATATGCTATCTGGAGACACCCAGCTTCCTGCTTCACAGATGGATTTTCACTGTCTTCAACAGAAAAGGGGACAAGAGGGCTCCCTCTTTCATAGGGCACCAACCCCACTCATGTGAGCTCTTCTCACCTTTAGTGACTTCTCAAAGGCTCCATCTCCCAACAAAGTTACTTGGAAGGTTCAGATTTCAAACTGTTCAGAGGCAGAAAAGAGACCACAGTGCCAGGGAAGGAAGTTAGATGTCCCCAGCAGAGCACACATCCTCCCCGACTTCCCAGGAACTGAGAGGAGCTGGGATTGGCAGCATGGGTCCGTCCAGTCAGAGCCTGCTGCTGCATGGGATCCACTCATGGGCCTGCAGAAGCGCGAGGGTGAATCTTTCCAGACTAGCAGGGGAGTGAGCCTCTGAGGCTGTCTTCAAGTTGTCTGTTACTCTGAGGCAGCCTTCAAGTTGTCTGTCCCTCTGGTGGTGGTGAGCCATTTGCATGCCATTACTATCTGCTCAAGCAAGGCAATTACCACAGCTAGCTGCCAGACCTGTAGAGACTCCCCACCAGCTGGCCTGGAGGGGAGGCATCCAAATGAGTCCTAACTGTTGATCTGAAGGAAAGCAATGTGACAAGAGTTGTTTCTCCTCCCAGGTAGGGGGGAAGACTGTGGTAGTCACAAACAGGATGCTTGATGCTGTTGGGTCCTGGGGGGTGGGGGAGGGGTGTCTAAGGAAGTACCCAGAAATGTCTTTGGCAGGTTTTCTCAGCAGTGTCTTCCCCTCTGTATCCATCACAGACCTTCAGACTTGTGAAGAAAATATCTCTTCTCTTGTGGTCTCTACTGTGCCACATGACTTTTTTTTTTTGAATCGAGGAGTCTACCCTACATTTCTTCTCCAAACAAGAGCTTTGAGGAAAGTGGAGCCTGGAGCTCTCTCCAAAATAGAGCAGAGGAGAAAGGCTGCACTCCACTGCCAATTTTATTTGCCCCCCGCCTGCCTCCTGCCTGTCATCGTCTGTACATGACCCATCCACACAACACTCAGAGCCTCCAAGGTAGAACATATTGGAATCAGGCTCAGATGAAACTCCCACTTTACAGGCACCAGAATCGTAAATACCAAGACTTGGGGGTGGGGGGGTGGGGGTGGGGAGCTGAATATTTTTCAGATGTTGTACAACCATTTTTTGTTTTTAAACCAGGACCTGATATGATACAACAAATTTAAATAGCTATTATAGGAGCGTGTGCACAATAAATGGCTGGATTGACTATCCTCATGAAGATTCTGCTCCAGCCAGTGTTCTTCACTGTGGCTCTGCCTGTGTTGTCCCAGTTCTACACATCTGTCTACTCCGCAAAAGCAAGCACGCCGCACCGTCAGTCCATGTCTTCCCATTGCTGCTGTGTTCCCAGTCCATCATCAGAGCCACTAGTGAGAAAGCAAACAGCCAAATAGCTGAGTCTCCTGCAGAGGAAGCTGTGGGAGAGGTCCGGCCAGTGTGCTAAGTCCATCTCATCTTGCCTTCACCGCCAGCCAGCCCATTCTTAATGGACATCGGGTGTTTGTGCCCAAATATTTACTGAGTTCATTTTGTGTGCTGAGCTGGATAAAAGCTCTGGCCCCGAGATACTGTTTGTAGGCTTGCAGCTGTCCTCTGACTGGTTCCTTGTGGGGTTGCTGTCAGTTGGAGTGATGGCCGCATCTCCTGGCATTCCCCGGGCTTAACCAGTGTGAGCTAGTGCTGGCTTATAGAATGCCATGGGCTTTGAACACAGAGCTCCATCTTACATTGCTGTCTCAAAGTCTTACAGCTAGCATGGTTCTCCCACTCCTGCTAAACACAGCACTGTGGTACTTGGGACAGCGGAATGGGCAATCTGAAGAGGAAGCCATGCTGGGATTGAGCACCTTCCCATTCTACTTCAAGTATGGAAAATTTGGGCTAAATACATATTAGATGGGAGAAAATGCAGGCTGGATGGAAAAATCTACCACTTGCATGAATGATAAATATATTTTCTAACCAAAAATTAAGAGCTGGAAATACAGGCTCTGCCACTTAGGAGTGTTGTGCTTGTCTGAGTCAGAAGTAGAAGGATTACTATCCATCCAGCACAGTAGCCTCTGTGATGAAGAGACTATGAGACATACAGGTGACAGGTCGCTCAACTCAGAAGAAAACTAATGTCCCAAAGCCACAGCCAGAAACAAAGCATTGCTGGAACACAAAGCCTGAGCCTGTGCTGTCAGACACACACACCAAACACACACACCAGGACACACACACACACACACACACACACACACACCAGGACACACACACACCAAACACACACATATCAAACACACACACACAAACACACACACACACACATACACACACAGACACCCCAGGACACACCAGACACACACACACACACATACACACACCACATACCAAATACGTACATATCAACACACATACCAGATATGCACATAACACATACACACACATCAGATACATACACCAAATGCACATATACACACACACCAGATTCATACATACATATACACACATACACAGATACACACACACATAGCAGATACGAACACACACTAGATATATACATACACATACAATATACACATATACACACATACCAGATACACATATACACAAGATACACACACACACACACAAACACACACACCAGATAGGCATACACATAGCAATAAATGCCTACACATGTAATATGCACACACACACAAACATGCACTTGCAGATACATGCAGACACACACAGGCACAGCACACACACATAGCATGCCCATAGGGAACTAAAACAAGACGCTAAAAGCTGTAATCTGTGCAGAGGTGGAAGTGTGCAGACTACATTGAGGAAACCACAGCACATGTTCCACAGGGGAACCTCGTGTGGTATCTGAAGACGTCTAAAGAGGAGACAGAGTAGATGATGGGAGAAAGTGGGGAGAGTGCATTAAATCACTGTAAATCAGTGTTTTATACTAGTTACAGTGGGCCAAGCAGTATGGTGGACATTATCTTCAGAGCCTCAGAGAACATGAGGGAGACAAATCAGGGACGAGTATATGCAGAAGCAGGGGAGTCACCCAGATCCTGCAGTGTGACCTCAACCCTTCCTCTACACCAGTGGTGCACAAGGTACACAGTGGTTCATGGGCCATCCCTGGGCACATGTGGCTCTAGAACACTTAACATAGACATAGACAACTGCGGCTGGGAAGCACAATTGGGGGCATTGTTTAATTAAAATAACTAAATTAAAATTTTATTTTTAACTAATGCATAAAAATGTAAACATCGCATATGTTCATTAATGAGTTACCATGTGGCATCCCGATACATACACAATTTATTCTGTTTAAAGCAGGTGAGACACGCCCGTCTCCCCAAATATTTATCATTTGTTTATGATGAAGACATCCAACTTTCTCTTGGTTGCTCTTGGGGTATGACGTTTACTATCACCATGAATTTAAAGGCATGAGATAGGGCTGTGCAGGGATACACAGCTCTAAAAGCACTTATCACCAGGGGGAAGATAGCTACAAGAGCCATGGAGACTTCAAATGTGGTCTATAGTGTCACCCTACCCCAGCCGGCATGAACCGGGTGATGCCACAAGATTCCCAGGATGACTGAGGTCTGACTAGAGAAAATGTATGGTGGCTTCTGCAGAAGTCCCAGTGGGATTCACTAATCTGATTGTCCCTTGGTCTCCACTGCTTCCATACCTCCGCAGCACAGGTGATGGATGGATGCAGTGGAGGAATAGCGGCTACAGAATCTACCTGGCTCTCACCAGGAAAACCTAGCCAAGGTAAGAACACCCCCAGAATCCCTGATGCACTGTCCTGGGGGAACCCCTAAAGCGAAGAAGCAGATCCACACTCTGGTGAGTGTCAAGGATCCTGCTAGAAGCTTCTTCCTTAGCCCCTCACACCCAACTCCTGCATAGCCACTCCCAAGGATGTTTCTCAGGAAAATGTCAAGTAAACAAATCTTTGCCTCAGATCCGCCTCCTGAGAAGTTTTGCTTGAGAGAAGGATCCAGACTCCATCCCACCCTTAAAAACAAAACAAAACAAAACTTAAAAAAACTTTGACTTGGTGTCATAAGGAACAACATATCCTGGAAATAAGAGTCATTGCAAAGTGATATTCTTGGAAAAAAAAAAAATCAAAGCTCAGCTCTGGCTGAGCGTAGCTAAGGGCCCTGATCATTGGCATTTGCAGGCTAGCCACAGAAGTAAGTGTAGTCCTCTTTCAAAGCCCATTGTCTGTTCTATCAAATATTTCTAAAGGTTTTTCTATTCAATATCTGGATTCTACTGAAAATGATACAAGGAGACATCAGTACATCCTCAAGGCCCAGAGAAACAATAGAGGCATGGACGAAGTGGCACGTTGCTGTTTATAACTGTGTATATAACAGTAATTATATATCCATGGGGAATTGTGGTGGGGGTGGTGTCTTAGTCAGGGTTTCTATTCCTGCACAGCATCATGACCAAGAAGTAAGTTGGGGAGGAAAGGGTTTATTCGGCTTACATTTCCATACTGCTGTTTGGTCACCAAAGGATTCAAGACTGGAACTCAAGCAGGTCAGAAAGCAGGAGCTGATGCAGAGGCCATGGAGGGATGTTCCTTACTGGCTTGCCTCCACTGGCTTGCTCAGTCCACTCTCTTATAGAACCCAAGACTGCCAGCCCAGAGATGGCTCCACTCACAAGGGGCCCTCCCCACTTGATCACTAATTGAGAAAATGCCCTACAGCTGGATCTCATGGAGGCATTTCCCCAACTGAAGCTCCTTTCTCTGTGATAACTCCAGCTGTGTCAAGTTGACACAAAGCTATCCAGTATAGGTGGATTCAGAACACGAAATGTCAAATAATCGTTTAAATAAAGGCATGCAACCTCCCTAAAAAAGCACGATGAAAACCGGCAATGAACATAACAGCTAGTAAAAAGTCTAAAGTGACAAAGTGAGGTTAGACATGGCTGAAGAGAGAAGGAGCAAACTGGAAGACAGACTTGAGGAACATACTGAGCCTCGTGCTCTGGAGTAAAAAAGACTTCAGAAAAACATTTAAAAAGTCAGAAAACTAGGCATGATGGAAAGCTGAATACTTGCATAACCAGAGTCCTGTAGCAGAGAGGAAAGGATCAACATTTTAAGACAAAAAGGATGGGGATGCGCTGAAAGTAACTGCACATACTAAGTACAAAACCAGGAATAACTTTAAATGAACACACATAGACATGGCACAGAAAACTCATTAGGACCAAACCCAAAATATTAAAATGAGCAATTTTCTTCAAAGAAACAATGATAAAGTAACAGTAATATCTTGAGGAAAGCAAAAGTGAAAACCAGACAATGATGGAATTGTTTACAAGGCACTAAACTGTGAAACTAACAATAAAACAACTAGGAATTCCCAATATTAATGCAATCCTTTGATCAAAATCATC
Source organism: Mus pahari (assembly GCF_900095145.1). Taxonomy (NCBI): domain Eukaryota; kingdom Metazoa; phylum Chordata; class Mammalia; order Rodentia; family Muridae; genus Mus; species Mus pahari. Next base: position 52,042,761 of record NC_034606.1, read on the forward strand.
TATTTGGGACATGTTTGCAATTTCATGCTAACAGGTATGATTCAAACTGGAAGACTCGGGGAAGTATGAATTGATGTTAAATTGGAAGTTTGTTGTATGGAGTGGGAATAAGAAAAAAAAAAGTGTGGTCTGTTCTCACGCAGGGTGGTAGAATGTGTTGTGTGCTAATTTTTTAATATAATGTGTGAGACTTCACTCTTCTGCCCTGAAAATCCCCATCTGTAGCATTAACTCAAGTGTTCTAAAAGGCTTAATTTGTGAAGAAAAAAAACAAAACAAAACAAAACGGTGTTATAGTAGAGGGTGGACAGACCATATTTTAAAGGAATATTTACATTTCAAATGGATACCCATGAGAATGAGTCTTGAATACCCTACGCAAGGAAGGAAACAATTTATATGTAAATGTAAGTGATGAATTATTGAAATTTACTGAAATGTCCAGAAGCTGTTCATGAATGAACATGGGCAGCAGAAAGATTGGTTGATCAGACACAAAAGCATTAACTCTAATTATCAATAATTAGTTATCAATAATTAATAACAATCTAATTATCAGTAATTAACTCTAATTATCAGTAGCAACGACAGGCGTGTCAGACTGTTGGACTGTTGGAAATAGTTCTGTATGACAGAAGTGCAACCTGACACACATCACAAAGGAAAGTTTCCTAAGAGACACATAATGTGACCTACTGTGCAAATGTGGCTGCGGCTAAATTAGTATATTTTGAATGTTTTAATATGATTTATATAAATTATATTTTATATGCTCTTAATATAACAAATTTATATAATATATAAAAAATTGCATTTTATACTCTTTATAGTATACACCTTATGCTTTTTTAAATCTTGGGATAAAACTTTTACTTCAACTAGGGATGGCTCCCAAGTGAGGGAGAGGGCAAACACAAGGACACATGCACATCTAGCTCATAGTCTGAGAGCTTAACTAGATAAGGAAGTATTTCTTTCTCTTTTTCTTTAACCGTTTACTGATTCATTATGAATTTCACATCATGCACCCCAATCCCACTCATCTCTCTGTCCCTTTGTAAACGACCTCTGCCCTTGTAACCTCCCCTTCAAAATAAAATAAAATAAAATAAAATGAAATAAAATGACAGAATAGAAATCAAAACACAACTATCTTGTTGAGGAAGCTGCAGTGTGTCACAGCGTGTCACACAGTGTACTCTTTTGTCCACACATCTTTACTTGCAAATGTTAATTGCAACGACTCACGGTCTGTTTCAAGCCCTCTGGATCTGGGCCTAGGTGGTAGCTGAGTTGGTCAGCCCACCAACTCTCCTGTACCCACACTGTGAGGGCCAGCTCTCCATCGCCGCCCCAGCTAGCACACTCAATGCTGCAGGCAACAAGCTTCAGGGCCAGTTCTCCTGCTCTCATGCCCTGGGGCCAGCTTTTTCACCCCCATACCACCAGGGCCAGCTCTACTGTGCTGCCCAGGTGAAATGCAGGGGCAACTCTCCCAGTACTGCAGCATGCAGGGAGCTTGGCAGCTCTCTTGTTCTCATGACCTTCCTGCCCACCACAGTGGTGAAGGGCGAAGGGGGGGAGGATATAGTTTTTGTATGTATTTTATACTTTTGTATGCTTTTTATACCACACATTTAAAATATCTATTTTTACATTACTATGATACAATGCCCAAGTCCAACTAATTTTACAAGGAAAAGAGGTTTGCTTATCTCGCAGTTCAGAAGGTTGAAGGCACAATGCTGGCTCCAGTCCAGCTCTGGTGAGAGTCCTGCAGGCTGTGACCCGAAGTGGTGAGAATGAATCCATGTGAGGAAGGGAACCCACTTAGAGGCCAGAAGCCAGAGGGAACCAAAGTTCTATGTCCCTTCTCTTAGACCCTGCCTTGAACCAGTCACTCTTTCCGAGGGTCACCAAGAACATGGCCCTCAGACCCAATCTCCCAACGTCTGAAACGCCAAGCCATGGTATTAGTCAAGACCTAAGCTGCAGACAGCTAGGAATGCAAACTCCGGGTAAGGGTGTGAAGAAGCTGTGGCTCCATTTGAGTATTGTAAGTGTTTAATTGCCATAAAACCCACAACCGCGCTCCGAGGTCCACTTCTCCCCCAGTCACTTGTAGGTGTGTAATGGACAATAATCACACATAATATCTTTATAACAGCACCATTCTTCAAGTCAGCCCCTGAAAATATCCTAGATGCCTATCAACAGCAAAGTGGATTAATGCGTTATGAGGAATTTACATGATGCTATATCACAGCATTTATAAAAATAGCAATGGCAGGCAGCTATGCCGGAAAGTACAGATTTTTTTTTTTTTTTTTTTTTTTTAACAGACCTGGGGTGTGAGTGCTTACTTTAGGAAGAATGCAAAGCAACCTATAGGATCAGAAATCAAGACAATGCTCCCAGTGGGATGACAGAAGGGAAACAGCAATGAGCGAATATTGTGGACAAAGGTGACCTGCTTTAGGGACATAGGTGACTTTCTTGGAGGACACTGGTGATTTCAGATTTCTTAGCCTGGAGTGGAATAGATGGACATGGGTGTGTATACTCTGTGATGCTGTCTTAAGTGAATACCTTCTGATATATATGGATGTGTGTGTGCATATATATATATATATATATATATATATAGAGAGAGAGAGAGAGAGAGAGAGAGAGATAGATAGATACAAATATGGATGTATATATACACATAAACCTGTTGATATGCATTTATATACACTAATTCAAATAACTGAAATACATGAAAGAAGTGTTGACTGGGAATTCAGCATGATCTATCTAAGCTAAAATGTTTACAATAATAGAATATATTGTGACCATTCTTCCCTCTGTGATCCCTATGAGTCTTCACAGTACAAACAATGAAAATATCAAATATAAACCAATTTTAGAATTATTGCATGTAGATGATAAATTGTTGAACAGGTAAAAATATACCTGTATATATACATGTGTGTACTTGACTGTGTATGTATGTATGTATGTATGTATGTATGTATGTATACATGTGTGCTGTATGTGTATTGCCTGTGTTAGGTGAGAGTATGTATGTTTGTGCATATGTGTGTGTCTTAGGATAATCATAAGAAAATCAATACTTTCCCCCCTTGGCAGGGTGGGGGGGGGGTTCATTACTACTGGGAAAATTGCAACTGTGGTAACATCAAGTTCTGTGACTAGAGTCTTGAAGGAAACAGATGAAGTCATTGTTCTAGAGATTAGCCAGAGAAGGTACAGGTAAGAAGGGCAACTGTAGAAGATGACTGGATTGGCACAGCTTTACAGAGCTGTGTTGTGCAAGGTTGACATAGCTTAACATTTAAGAATTGACCTGTGATTATCTACCAGGTAAGTTAAATATTTAGGAACAGTTAAAAGGAACAGGTACTTCAGAAATTGCATGCACACACGCACACATGCACACATACACAAATGCACGCATATATTACACACACACAGACATGCATATATACCATACATGCACATTTCACACACACAAAATACATACCACACACACCCTCCCATGCATGCATGTATGCATGCACAGATGTATCTGGGCATGTACCACAATTGTGTGCACACATACATGAATCATGGAATAACTCCAAATTGTACCATTTTTCAGAAAATATCAAGAGGCGTGCTGATGAGTCTCTTTGTCAACTTGATACAGCTAGGGAAAAGGGAAGAGGACACTTTCTTGTGAAATTGTCCCCTTTGAATTGGCTGTGTTGCATTTTCATGACTGATGTGGAAAGGCCCAGATAATTCTGAGGTGCCATCCCTCGGCAGGTGATCCTGGGTTGTATTAGAAAGTAGGCTGACACATTTGATAGCCCAGCATGGGGTGCACACCTTTAACCCCAGCACTCAGGAGGCAGAGGCAAAAGGATCTCTGAGTTTGAGACCAGCCTAGTCTATAGAATGAGTTTCAGGACATCCAGGACTACACGGAGAAATCTTTTCTTAACAAAACAAAACAAAAATAAAAGCTGGCTGAGCAAGCCGCTAGGGGCAAGCCAGCCTCTGCTTCACTTCCTGCCTCCTGGTTCTTGCCTGACCTGCCTTCCCTCAGTGATGGAGCGTGGTGTGGAAACTTAAGCTGAAACTGACTTGTTTCCCCCACGTTGCTTTTGGCCATAGTGTATCATAGCCACAGAAAGCAAACAAAGGCAAGAGAGCTATCCGTTTCATCTGATATAGTTACGATGCCACAGCTAGATAAGACAGCACAAACAAGGGACTATATTAAATTCCACTTTAGTGAGATAAATCCCATGCGATTATTATCAAGATCAACAAGGTCTAGGAAGAACAGCAGGTGACAACTCCACAGGGTTAATGATGAGAATAGAGAGATAGCTTAAAAAATAACAACCATCGGGGCCCCACATTAAGAGAATAAAGGATAAACTTTATCTCACCAGGCGCTGCAGAAGCTTTTGATAGAAGTCAAGCCCATTCCATTCACTTAGAAAACACAAGCTAATGAATTGCTCTTATCTTGATCGAAAGTATTTACCAGCAAATGGATGGCGTGTCTTACTTACCAAAGGAACACTCATCCCGCTTTCTCTTTCTTTCTCAGCTCAGCCCCATGAGGGTACCTGCTCCGTATAACCCAGGGCTGTGGTGCTGAAGACTCTAAACAATGGGCGGAGGGAAAGAAAAGCACAAGCCATGGCCAACACGATCGTTCTCTTTCCAATAAAAATGCAAGAGTGTGACCTGATGTCACAGAACTGGTCAGCTAGGTTCAGTTACTAAGCGAAGTCAGCCGCCCATGAAAAGCAATGGCGTTTCCCTAAGTAGCAACACCCAAATAGAACATGTAGCATGAAAAAATAAAATTTCCATTCACAGTGTAACTAATGCTAAGAAAAACTCTAGACTGGTTGTGCTCAACGTCCCTAATGCTTCGACCTTTTAAGGGTCTGTCATTCAACTCCTCATTCGAACTCCTTAGGGAGTCTCGACCCACACACTGAGAATCACTCTGCTCCACACCATGTTTGTCTATTGAAAGAGCAAGCATTGGCTTGACTTGAGAAAGAAGCCTGCCAATGACCACAGCAGGCCAAGCCAATGTGCCATCCGGAGTTCCCCGTGGGTTTACACATGTTAAATGACTCTCTACTGGCCATTGCAGGATACTTGCTCCTTCTGCCTGTGATTATATAACACTGTGGCTTTGGATTCCCAGAAAGTCAGTGCTTGAAAGTGGGAGAGCTAGAGAGGGATACGGTGAAGGACGACAAGAGGTAGCAGGCTGAGATGGTCCTGCCTTATCACTTCATTTGGAACTGAGCCGCCTGGTGGCCCCAAAGTGAAGGAAGATGGGAGTCATTGCCCTGTGTTCAGGAGGAAGGGCACAGCTGGAAGCTCTGAGCACTTTGTCTCTGCGGTCATTGTGATGCATGTGTGCTCCTATACCAAATAAGTAAGTAAATAAGTAAGTAAGTAAATAAATGTGTAATAAAAATTAATTTTTAAAAATCTGGGGAAAAAAATCCATTCACAGTGTATTCTCTGCTCTCAGCCGTGATGAGAGTCCTTCTGGACTCAGGAAACCTCTTTGGAGTCTTTGGTTTGGAGGCCACAGACCTCTGATGCTAGTCCAATATAAGGAGTCATTATTGAGCAGACCCATGCTTAGCACAGTGTGACTCAGATAGAGGTCTCCACAGCTGAACCCCAGTCTCACCTATCGAGTGGTCTAGCAGAAGGCAAACTCAAACTGTCTATGAACTACCCAAACAATGCCCCACCTGTGCTTGTTATCCATCGTTGCTGGAGCAGACATGATGGAGCAATGAGGATGCTGGGATCTGTTTCGCAGATCACAGGGATAGCGTGGGCAGAGTGAATGGTTCAGCTGATGTTGTAATGTCAGGGATGAAGTAAGCTGTTTGCACTCGGAGGAGCCCAGGTGCTGGGAACAGCAGTGAAAATTGGAGCAAGTCTTTTGACCCTTCTAACTATGTCAACAAAGAGTTTTAATGGTTTTGTTTTATCCACTCAGTAGCTGCAGTGACCTTAACTGAGTAGAGGGATTGAAGATATTATCTTATATCAAAATCATAGGCGCACAGTATAAACTGTAACAGGTGCAGACTGGTAACGTGCACAGCCGAGCCTCTGTGAAACAAAGGGGAATCCTCGGGGACAGAATTAAATAATCCCAAACAAACACAGCTGGCCGACAGCTCTAGCAAGCCCATGTCTCCCAGGAGGTGTCTTCTACTTTATAAAATGAAATCCTTTTGTGAGACAAAACAATGTCTTTGGAACCATGCAGGAGACAGAGATGTAACTGTAACCCCTATCAGGAACTTGAAAGACAACAAGTCTGGGGACATGTAACAGAAATGAAAATCCAGCTGCCAACATAGAGGAAAAATATGATTATCCAAACCAGGACTCCAGGCACAATAAGAAATGCGTAATAGCAACCATTGATTCAACTGGATCTGGGATTGAAGTGACACTTACTGACCAGCCCAGAAGACTCCAACAGATACAACAGCAATGAAGTGCACCTGACCTTGAAGTCCCCAAGCCTGAGGAACCTTGGCAGATACAAGCATCCAGTGGATACTCTTTCCCTCAGGTCCCCCCATGAGCATCCACCCTGAGCCATTTAAAACTCAAACCACTACCTTAAGCAATAAACTCCAGATTCAATATGGCAAGGGCAAGTAATAGATTTGCCGGTATAATGAGGTATGATTTGCACAGGCACATGTGTACTTCAAGGCACAGTGAGCCTTAAAAGATAACACTGAAAACGTAAAAAGGCAAGACGCTGTGAAAAATGCCAGGGAGGGTGTGATGGTTTATACATGCTTGGCCCAGCGAGTGACACTACTAGAAGGTGTGGCCTTGTTGGAGTAGGTGTGTAACTGTGCATGGGCTTAAGACCCTCACCCCTCATCGTAGCCTTCAGATGAAGATATAGAACTCTCAGCTCCTCCTGCACCATGTCTGCCAGGATGCTGCCATGTTCCTGCCTTGATGATACTGGACTGAACCTCTGAACCTGTTAGCCAGCCCCAATTAACTATTGTCCTTATAAGAGTTGCCTTGGTCATGGTGTCTGTTCACAGCAGTAAAACCCTAACTAGGACAGAGGGCTTAGAAGAATTGCCCAGACACATTTTGTTTTGTAAAGAAATAGTACATCTCATTAATAAAATTAAGAGTGCAAGCTATGTTGAGAACAGAGCTTGGTACAGCTAAATAAAGACACACTGAATGTAATGTCAACCTGGAGAAATTCTCCTGGAGCCCCTAAGCAGGAGAATGTGAGACACATAACAGAGAAGTTTAAGAACGACGTAAGGGAAAAAAGGTTTATCATCAGCTAATTGGGGTTCTGATACTAAAGAGAGTGGAAAACATTTAAATCCTCAAATGGATCAGTTGATAAAACTGATGCCCTCTGTCTCTGCATAATTCTAAGCAAATATTGGCTATGTCGGATGATATTTTCACTAACTCATTTCTAAGATTAAAACAGTGTGACCAGGTCAAAAGTAATGCACTGTTTGGAAGTAATGATGGGATGAAGCCACTCTAAAGTCTGTCTCATTTAACAGGAGGAAGCATTATGAAATCTGAGACTTGATTCAGTACACACTCATCAAAACATCTTTTTTAAAAAAACATTAAGACAAATCTGTGGGGAGCCCGTGAGATGGCTCAGCGGGTAAAGACGCTTGCCAGTGAGCCCGGTGACCGAGTTTAAGTACCCAGAACCCACACAGTGGAGCGAGACAAGTAGCTTTCCCAGTGCCCTGACTTCCATATGTTCACGATGGCACACACAAACTCACATCCAGGCTGTGGTGGCACATACCTTTAATCCCAGCACTACAGTGGCCGAGGCAGGCAGATCTCTGTGAGTTCGAGGTCAGCCTGGTCTACAGGAAGAGAGTTCCAGGACAGCCACAACTATGCAGAGAAACCCTGTCTTGAAAAACCAAACGCAAATCCACATCGATATACAATAAACAGATCAGAAAAAAAAAATCTGTGTCAAATAAAACTGTTGACCCAGCAGAAAGAGTTGTAACAAGAGCCAAGCATAAAGCATTAGGAAGTAAAGCCAACATCATCAGGCATGAGGACAAAAGCAAACAGATTAGACAAACATTGTCACTAGTAAGGCTGAAATTCTATTAGAGTTGCCTAGTGGGATCATATCTGTAAGGTACACCCTTAAACACATATGTGCTTTAAGGATACAGTAATAAAGCCGAGTCTATGGGACCAAGAGAAGCACTGTGTGTCAGAGTGCTGCCATCCATTTCTCGAATGCTGGGCCACCAGAAAAATGCATCGCAAATTTCCAAAGATTGACACTGGTATTAGTTATTTGAACAGAGTGTCATTTATCCAAGAATCAATTAGTTGGGAAATGTAGCAGCTGAGGGATTGAACAATACATCTCTAAACAATCTGTCAGTCAAAACGTCAAAGCAAAAGCCAGGGAACGTTCTGGCGAGAGAAACACAGCTCACAGAAACAGAGCTGGGGAGGCACGGAGAGGGGAACCCCAGAGTGTTGCTGTATACCTTTATTTATTTTCATTGTGCGTGTGTGTGTGTGTGTGTGTGTGTGTGTGTGTGTGTGTGTACATGAAGAAGGAGGGAGTCAGATCCCCTGGAACTGGAGTTACAAGTAGTTGTAAGCTGAATCGTGCTGGGACACTAACTTGGGCTTTCTTTAAGAACAGTCCCTGCTCTTGGACTCTAAACCATCTCTCCAGCCTCGATACAGAGTTTAAAATGATTAAAGTGGGTCAAACAGGCTGACTCAGGGGGTGGAGATGCTTGCTTCCAGGTCTAGTGACTCAGCTCCACAGGTGGTCTTCTGATCTCTACACATGGGTCATGGTACAAGCATACACCAACCCCCCCCACACACACATACACATAGCTAACTAGATAACTTACTCTCTAACTAGATATATAACTACCTACCTAACAATGAGTAAAAATAATGCAAGGTTAGGGGCTGAAGAGCAGACTCGAATGTTAAGAGCAGTGGTTGCTCTTCCAGACAGCTGGCATTCAATTGCAAGCACCTACATGGTTGCTCAAAACTGTCTATAACTCCAGTTCCAGAGGATCCAGTGTCCTCTCCTGGGCTCTGAGAATCCACAGACATATTGTGATGGTTTGTATAGGCTTGGCCCAGGGAGTGGCACTTTTGGAAGGTGTGACCTTGTTGGAGTAGGTGTGGTCTTGTGGGTGTGGGCTTTAAGACCCTCATCCTAGCTGCCTGGGAGCCAGTCTTCTAGCAGTCTTCAGATGAAGCTATAGACGTCTCAGCTCCTCCTGTACCATGCTTACCTGGATGCTGCCATGTTCCCACCTTGATGATATTGGACTGAACCTTTGAACCTGTAAGCCAGCCCCAGTTAAATGTTGTCCTTTATAAGATTTGCCTTGATCATGGTGTCTGTTCACAGCAGCAAAACCCTAAGACACATACATATACACAGGTAAAATACTCACATGTACAAAATAAAAATAAGTAAAAAGGTTTTAAAGATCAAGGGTAATTTTAAACCAATGAGAATAAAAAGAAGTCTAAAGGAAAGACCCTGTAGGGGAGAAAAAAAGTGAAAGCAGTTACTTCAACCAAATTTAAATAAATAAAAAATGTATGTGTGAGGATGACTTCTCCAAAGTACATGGCTTGCCACAGACTTTAAAAAGTAAAAGAAGCGGTAACTATTCCATAGCATGGCAGCACTGAGTCTGCAGTTAAAAATCCAACTTGCCAGTCATCTCTGCTTCTGGTGAAGACAGAAGGGCACGGGCAAGCTCCATTCTCAGGTCAATGTGCTGAAGAGCAGGAACAAGTGAATCTCAGCTTCCACTGTAATCCTGAGGACCAGTGACAGGGGTATGCTGCCGCCAACAGACATGGATTGTCTCCCTCCAACGGTCGTCTCCTCAAGGTGTCTGGGCAGAGCTGAACCCTCAGACAGTCTTTCAGATCCAACTGTGGCAGGATAAAGAGACACTAACATTGGTGGCAGCATCTGGGTCAATCACAAGTTAAATCTAAGTAGGACCCAGAGCCATCTCCAGCTAACTCTGTGAGACATGAGGCTCATCTGTGTGTACCCCAACTGCATACATCCTGGGCTGGCCCCCACCCCAGTAAGCCAATCTGGATCCAAAGCAAGAAGATGAAGCAACCTCCTGGCCCCTGTCTGTAGCCGTCTTGCTCATTGACTGAGATGAAGTGATTCTAGGCTTTCTAACAGTTTTGTAGGTGAAAGGCACACAGAAGCAGGGGAAAGCATGTCTGACTTCTCATAATGAATAGGCAGGTCCATTAAAGCAACTTCTGTAAATGACTAACAGTGTGAAGGGAAATATGGGCACTAAAGGGATGGAGTGAGTCCTTGTGTAGAACAAAGATGGTAATTTTGGAAAAGAACAAAAGTGGAAGCCCAGAAAGAAAAACACCATGTCTGAAATTCAAACAGAAAGTAATAAAATGGGCTTGGAAGCTGATTAGAGACTTAAGGAGATAGGGCAGTGACATTGAAGGCAGAGCGAGGCGGAGCTCCCAGCTAAGCAAAGAAGACAAAACAAAACAAAACAAGCCAGAACCGTGTACCTGAAGCATAGGTGAGAGCAGATGTGTTTGCTGTTGTTGAGGCTGCAGGAGGAGGGAGGAAAGGAGCCTGGAGAGGATGCTATGGTGCTCCCTCCACTTAATGAATGGGAAAGTCATCCACAGATACAGGAAGCTCAATGTGTCCCAATGATGGCAGTGCTCCATCCATCATTTTGGATGACACTGAAAAAGGAAGAGTAGGAAGAAGAGGAGAAAGAGGAAGGAAAGGACAAGGAGAAGGAGAAGAAGAAAGGGAGGAGGAGGGAGAGGAGGAAAAGGAGAGGGAGAAGAAGAAGAAGAAGAAGAAGAAGAAGAAGAAGAAGAAGAAGAAGAAGAAGAAGAAGAAGAAGAAGAAGAAGAAGGACAACGACAACGACAACGACAACAACAACAAGAGGAAATAGGAAGCAAGGACTAAAAAGTAGACATTAGAGAAGGAGGGTCTGTCATATGACACAATGTAACTGATCGTTCATTAGGAACAAAGTCTGCCAGGGAGGGAACACAGGACCATCTTCTCAGGACTCATCCCAAATGAATACAGGAACTTGGGTACCCAGTAAAACTTGCAGCCCACGTGTCATAAGTCATACACCATGGAATAATGCATAGTGTGGCTAGGACACACAAAGAGCACACACCCTTCTACAGCTCTCTGCTAAGGAGAGCAATGGGATGCAGTTACTCCCCACTGTGTTCCTAAATGCCCATGGCCTTCTGTATGGCTGGAGAGCACGGGACAGTAACTTGTCCATTTCTAAGTAAGAATTTTAAGGGAGTCCAGCAGGAGGCATCTGACCACAAGGGCAGGGTAAGCTGGGAGGAGCTGCAGTTCACACTATCGGGAAGAAGCAGAGCCAAGGGAGCAAGGCCAGAGGGATGCCAGAGCCATGAACACAAGGTGCACTGAAGACCGTGTGTCTCAGTCTCCTGTCTCAAATACTTAAAAGACAATGGCTGGAAGCAAAGTGAGTACAAGCGATCTATGATGGGACTTAAGATACCCAGGAAAACAAGGCACATAGAACAGGAGTCACAAACAGCAGAGCACACCCTGTGTAAGGTGTTCATGCTGTAGGGACTCGGACACATTCATTTGAGGTAGAACCAAGTAAATATATAGTTTGACTATATACAGTTTAAGTATGTATATAGTGTTACTATATATAACTATAACTATCTATACTGTTAAAATAAATAGACCAGACAGAATAGGAAGCTCTGGGGAAAGAAAACAGGTTCAGTGGGTAAAGTGCCCACCATACAAGCATGAGGACCCGAGTTCAATCCCCATCACCCACATAAACATCTTGGCACAGTGGTGCCCACCTGTGATCCTAGCATGGGAGAAGCAGAGACAAGAGGCTCTTTGGGGGGTTGCTGGCTCAAAAATTTGGTGAAGAATAATTAAGGGAGATACCTGATGTTGACCTCTGACCTCCACAAGTAAGTACACACACACACACACACACACACACACACACACACACCACTTACTCAGAAATAAAAATTTTAGTTAAATCCAATGCAAGCTGAAGCAGGTAGATTCACCCAGTTGTGTGGATGGTACCCAAACTCTGAAAGCTCTGGTATCTTCCATCCATCTTCCTTAGAGGGATCATTAGGGTAATGCCCATCCTACTACAAGAACCGAAGGAACTGGAGAACACTTCAGAACAACTGTTAGTAGCCCCCCACCCCCCACCCCCCACCCCCCGCAAAAAAGCACAGATGCACTAGTGAGCAAGAGAGACGGGTGCTGAAAGGCTGGCCACGGAGCACTGGCTTCTGCCTGGACACAGCTTCTAGACCTTTCCAAACTGGATCATAAAACCTGGCCCCACTAAGGAGGCAGAACCAGTATCACTCACAGCCAGGGTTTGGGGGGACACACAGCACAAGGGAGCAAAGAGCTTCTCAGAGCAGAGGCCCCAGAGCTCATCACAAGAGTTTCAGGGGTCAGGCCAAGAGGGGAGGGTGGGGAAGTGTCCTAGGTGGTTCTCTGATGCTGTGATAAATGCCGTAATTATAGCAAGGCGGGAAGGAAAGGCTTTCTTTCAGCTACTAGTAGATCACAGTTCTTCACCAAGGGAAGCTAGGGTAGGTATCAAAGGCAGGAACTTGGAGTCAGGAACTGAAACAAAATCTGTGGAGGAAAGCTCTTTACTGCCTTGCTCCCCATGGCTCGCTCAGCTTGATTTTTTTTTTTTTAATGCATCTGAGGACCACCTTCCCAGGGTGCACCACCCACAGGGCATGAGGCCCTCTGACATCAATCATTAATTGGGGGATGCTCCACAGACTTTCCTTCAGGGCGATCTGACGGAGGCATTTTTTTTCCCGCTGAGGTACCTCTTGTCTTGGTTTATGTTAGGTTGGCAAGAACTATCACAGAAAGAGAACTAAGGTACTGAGAGGAGTCCAAAGCAAAGAAGAAAGCTCTCACGGAATGCGAGACAATGGAGAGGATTACAGAGAGAAGAAAAGAAAAGGGTTACATATCCCAAGATAAGAAGGAGATAAAAAGAGTCCATTGCAATTCGGTGTGCTGGAAAGAGTAACAATTATAATATCAATTATGGAAACAACAAAAGCTACAAGATTCCTAGGAAGAAATTAAGCAGAAGCATTGAAAGCCTAATGGATAAAATGTGTAAATCTTCATTTGAAAACACTAAGAAAGAGCTGTATATGGGACGTGATTTCTCGACACACTAGGAGACTGGGTTGCTGTTATAAACACATCCCCCTTCTCCCAACTAAGCCATGGAGTTAGACTCAGTTCAGCCAATGAGGAGGGACTTCTTTGGGGACTAGGTAGATTTGAACTGAACTTTGTGTAGAACAAAAAGGGCTCAGAACCACCAGGGGAAGTTCCTCATTGTGAGTTTTCTTTTTAAGATTAACTTCAAGTGAGGAGATGGCTCAGTGGTTAAAGTATTTGTCACACAATTCTGAGAACCAGAGTTTAGATAACTTAGAATGTGTGTAAACGCTGGGTGGGCATGCAATCTTCTTGTAATTCCAGTCTAGGAACACAGAAATGTGGGGGTGGTGGGAGGGCGCTCAGAACACGCTGGCTAGCAAGATTAGCCATATCAGTGAGTTCCAGTTTGAGAGACCTTGACTCAAGGAAGAAGGTGGAATAGTGCTCACAAATGATTCCTTACATCAGCCTCGGCCCTCCACATGCAGATGCATACCCACACTGGCAAAAAGATGCATATATACACATTCACACCCAGAAATGGAAAAGAGAAAAAAAAAAAAACAAAAAAACGAGTAACTATGGGTGCTGTTGGCACACAGAGGCTGCATAAAGCATAGATAAATACACAGGAAAATCCCTGACATTAGAAGTGAAAATCTGGGCTGGAGAGATGGTTTCCTGGGTGAGAAGACTTACGGCTACTGCAGAGGACCTGACTTTACATGGGATTCTATCTCAAGAGGATCTGATGCCACTCCTGGCCCGAGGGCACCCACATGAGTGTGCAGACACAATACAAACAGACACAATAAAGAAATCAAAATCCTTCATTTTTGAAAGGTATTTCTTTTTATTTCATGTGTATGGGTGTTTAGCCTGCACGTGTATATGGGCATCATGTGTGTGAAGAGGCCAGAAAGAGGGTGTCATAGCTCTTGGAACTGGTTTATAGATGTTGTGAGCTGATATGAGCTGGGAATAGAACCTGTGTCCTTGGCAAGACCCACAGGGGCTCTTAAGCACTGCCCCATCTCTCCAACGCTCAACCTTCATTTTATTTTAAAAATAGGAGTATATATAAGATATTCTGTGCATTTTTTTCTTTTTCTTTTTTCTTTCTTTCATTCTTTGCTTGTTGGATTGGTTTGGTTTGCTTTTCTTGAGATGCAATGTATTGCGGTGATGCTTGGGCTAGTCTCAAACTCCTTGATTCAAGCCATCCTCCTGCCTCAATGACTAAGCATATGGGTCTACAGGCATGTGTACCTCCGTGCACATACAGCAGACCATAACTTTGGAGGTGATATCAACAGGGCACATAACTGATATTTGAATTTGGATTTGAATCCAAAACACAGAAAAAAAAAATCTCAATAGAAACATGGTCAAAAAAACTAAAAGAGGATTTTTTGCATGCATAGAGTAAAAAGTACCCAAACTCATTAACAGGGAGAAAAATGTTAGGTCTGAAGATGTTGCCCTAGAGGAAGTGACACAGAGGGACCCATGCTCATTTGCAGAGTTCCCAAGGCCTCAACCCCTGATAACCACAGAACCTGGGAAATGTGTGCCCCGCAGCCTGGAATTCCACTCCTGCCTCTGTAACATTAGACTTCTCTGTTCAGATTAGCTTGACATAAGGAAACCCTGGAAAACAGCAGAAATCCATCATGAGGAAAATGGATAAACAAATTGCAGTATATTCACATAACAGCGCGCCGTGTGGAGCAGACAGATGAACCGGGGTTTTGTGCGGAGACACACATAACTCTCAATGCTGGGAGGGTACGCCGGCTTCGGGAAGATTCATACATTTTAATTTCATGTAGACAGTTTTATAAATAGAGAAATAAAATGCCGTGCACAGGAAGGCAGCAGACATGAGACCATATGATGGGTGCAAGGACTCAGATAAGCTGTGATTTCTGAAAGAGTTGCCATGCAGGGGATGTGACCCAGGCAGAGCGGTTGGCACGCGGCATGGCGCTGTGCCATGCCCTTTGCAGGGCACTTCATTGTCTGAGTCTGGGACCCTCATAAATATCCGCGTCTTCACTGCCTTCTGATATGCCCAGCCTGACACTGCCTGTGATCTACCAAGCTGGGGCTTCCTCACTCTTTAACCTCCTCTGGCCCTGGGCCTCTGTGTACCTCTGGCAAGTTCATGGAGAAGTCCCTTCCTTCATGTCCCAGCTATGCCTTCTAATCTGTTTACTAGTCAGGTAAGGACCCTCCCTCCCTCCTCCTTTCCTTCTGCCTATCCCTTCTTCCTACTCTTCCCTCCTTTATTCTCTCTTCCCCTCCCTCTCCCTCCTCCCTCTTCCCTCTCTCTTTCCTCCTCCCTCTTTCTTCTTCCCCTCTCCCCTCCCTCTCCTCTCTCTGTCTCTTTCTATGTCTCTCATTCTTTCTTCCTCCATTTTTCCATCTTTCTTAACACTCCTGCCTGCCAGGCATGGGCACAGAAGGATCAGAAGTCACATTGGGAAGCAGGTGTCTGCAGGAAGCCTCATCCATCTCAACGTAAGGAAAGATGTTGCTACCCAATGTGTTGCCACCAAGAGCTAAGTCTTAACATGAATCAAAACGGGAGTCTGATGACAAACAATGACAGTTATAAACAAGGCCAGCCTTAAGCAAGGGACCCAAAGGAGGTGAGGGAGAAGTGGAAAGACAATCCCCAATTGTGGGATTCCACATCAGCATCTCTCAGAGATGGAGGAAGGAGTGCAGGAAAGGACAGCAGGAAGAATCTAGGTCACACTGGGACCTGGAGAGGCTTGAGTGAGCCCGGAACCCTTGGGCTGTGAGCATAGACAACACTGTTAGTGGTGAGGCTGGGTGTGTGTGGAAACAGGGTGTGAGTGGACACAGGGTGTGAGCAGACACTGGACACTGGGTGCGAGTGGACACCGGGATTGAGTGTACACCAGGTGTGAGCAGACACTGGGTGTGAGCAGACACCAGGTGTGAGTGGACATTGGACACCGGGCACGAATGGACACTGAGGTTGAGTGTACATCGGGTGTGAATGGACAAAGGGTGTGAGTGGACACCGGCGGTGAGTGGACACTGGACACCAGGCTTGAGTGGACACCAGGATTGAGTGTATACCTGGCTTGAGTGGACACTGGGTGTGAATAGACATAGGGTACAAGTGGACACAGGGTGCAAGCAGACACCAGGTGTGAGTGGACACTGGGTGTGAGTAGACACAGGGTGTGAGTGGACACAGGGTATGAGTGGACACAGGGTGTGAGTGGACACAGGGTGTGAGTGGACACAGGGTATGAGTGGACACTGGGTATGGGTGGACATAGGGTGTGAGTGGGCACAGGGTATGAGTGGACACAGGGTGTGAGTGGACACAGGGTATGAGTGGACACCGGGTGTAGGTGGATACAGGGTGTGAGTGGACACAGGGTATGAGTGAATACAGGGTGAGAGTGGACACAGGGTGTGAGTGGACACTGGGTGTGGGTGGACACTGGGTGTGGGTGGACACTGGGTATGAGTGGATACTATGTGTGTGCAGACACTGGGTATGGATACAGGGTGTGGGCAGACACTGTTTGTGGGTGGACACCAGGTGTGGGTGGACACCGGGTATGGATGGACACTGGGTGTGGGTGGACACTGGGTGTGTGTGGAGATCGGATGTGAACAGACACTGGTGTGAACAGACACTTGGTGTGGGTGGACATTGGGTGTGGGTAGATTCTGGGTGTGGGTGGACACTGGGTGTGGGTGGACACCAGGTGTGGATGGACACTGGGTGTGGGTGGACACTGGGTGTGGGTGGACACTGGGTGTGGGTGGGCACTGGGTATGTTGTGAGAACTGTCAGAAAAGGCCTGGCAATGGAGGTTTAAAGTACAAGGAGGGGAAAAGTTATTGGGAGCGGGGTATCGAACTACAAGGTTTGGCAGATTCCTGAGTACCTGGTAGGGACAAATGTCAGTGACAGTCCATGGAAAGCCTGTCAAGCCTCTCAAGGGGAGCCCCTCTTAGCTCTGTGTCTGTTGCCCAACACTTCTTCTGAGTCAGATAACCGCCACCTTCAGGAATGCAGCTGTGTCTGCTTAGAGAAGACCAGCTTGCTTCCGGTTGTCGTTCCCTCACAGGAGGAGGATGAGAAGGGTCATTGGATGCTCACCTGAGTATCTAGTCCCCCTCTCTGACATTGTTATACCGTTCCGCTCTAACTGTGCACGGTGCCTTCCACAGAGAGGGGTTAGGATATGTAGACTGAGGAAGACAGGGAAAGGGGGGCTCCATCTATGTGGCTAATGTGGCTGTTTAAGGTTCACTGCAAGCTCTGTCGGTAACCTCTCACCCATGCTTGGTAAGCCAGCTCAGTTACCACACTGGTTCCCTAGGGGGAGGCTTTTGGTTTGCCCTCAAGTTATTAGAGTGAGAGGGGGTAGATATCACTTAGCTCCCCTCGGGAAGGCCATTCTTGTAACATCATCCCAGGGCTCATGTCTCTGGGCAGTGCCCTTTCTCAACAAATCCTTAGAGTTGAGGGAATACAAACTAAGTCCTTAAGGACATTTCATTCCAGTGAGTTCATGTGGTTGGGGGTGGTGGGTCTATGGAATGTTGGCTAATGTCTCCCGTGTACTCAGAAAGTCAAATGAAACTTACCTTTTGAAAAAGAACCAATACCAAAGGCGCCTGTGTGGGTGACTCCTGGTGATCCTTCCCCTATGCAGGACTGAAACCTAGCAAACATCTGTCTGCAGCCATCATGGACACTGCTGTCTCAAGCTGCCAGCAGACTCGCCCCAACCATGGAATCTTTGCACACGACGATAGCTCTCCCATGCCCTCAAAGGCTGGAGTATTTAGCTATACAGTTTTATGTGACTATAGCTGACACTGGGCATGGGTGCTGGTACATGCTCAGTGTTCAACAATGGTATCTGTTGCCTTTGTCGCAGAAGGGCAGTGACATTTGCTGACAGTTGACTGACGACATCCTTGAAGAAGGTTGATCCCCTCTAGACTCAAGCCACAGATGGCAATGGGCAGACACTACCAACCATCCCTCATTTTCAATTAGCCAGAGTCCTGCAGTTAGGCAAAAGGAGCCAGCTGCGTGCATGATCATTCCATCCTGGGGCCATCCCGTGAAGCCAAGGAGGACAAAGTGTGTGAGATATCTCGGCTTATAGAATCAGGACCTTGGCTGCCTTTTTTGACTCCATCCTGGCTGTGTCTCTTATCGCTTCCTCTGTTATTTGCGCAGTGTTTCCCCTCTGAGACATACCTGTTCTTGCTCTCTCTGGTTCTGAGCACTCACTACCATGGACTTTGGGTGGAGGAGGGCTGAAGGACTTCTCCCTTTTACAGATGGAGCCAGATGGAGGCTCCCACCTCAATAGAATGATGTGCACAGTGCCCCAGTGAGATGAGGCACCATTTCTCCACTCAGCCTGCTAAGAAGGCCTGGATTTCCATATGTAAGTAGATAAACACAGTAGGGGGAAGCAGACAGGCAAAGCCAGAAAAAACCCACCAATCATTAACTTCTCCACTCCCTGATAGAATCACAGTAGACTAAGCCAAATCTCTGCTTTGGTACCCCCATCACAAAGCCTGTCTGGGCTCGTACCATGAGGGTAATGGCGGATGCTCCCCAAAGGAAAATGATTTCAGCTAGGAGCCTGAGCTATGTGACAGGGGGGCAGGCTCCCCACACGCCCTGCCTGAGCAGAACATGGCACGTGTGGGTAGTGGGTTATATCTCTGCACTTGAGCCATTCAGTAGGAGACTCAGTTCCCAGGGTGGGGGCCCTGGAGGCTGGTCAACTGATGAAGCTGCCCCATACCGCCCAATGCTGCAAGCATCCAGCACTTCACAGCATCCTGTAGGAGGAATCAGCCTTGCAGGAGTGGATCAATAGATGCTATCTTTCAAAAGAATGTGGAGCAGGCACAAATGTGGGGATTAAGGATACAGCGTGGGAGTGGGCAGCATGTGTCCAGGGCAGCCATGAGCTCAAATATGGTAGACAGAAAGGACAGTCAGACCAAGTGACCACCTCTGTTCAATAATACTGGACAGAGGGCCATATACCAACACCCACGAAGGTGAGCCTCATGTCAGCATAGATGAATTAAGGAATTGCCTCCATCAGATTGCCCTTTGGCACACCTGTGAGGCATTTTCTTAAAAGTTAATTGATCTAGAAAGGGGTGCAGTGAGTATAATGTGAGTGGTGCTATTTCTAGGCAGGGAGGGCTTGGGCTGCATAAGAAAGGTACCTGAACAAGCCAAGGAAAGCAAGCAAGTAAACAGTACTTCTCTATGGCCTCTGTTTCGGTTCCTGCCTCTAGATTCTTTCCCTGACTTCCAACAGTGATAGCCTGTAACCTGAAAGTATAAGCTGAAATAAACTCTTAGAGGAACACTGATCACTGGCTTGCCCCCAGGCTCATATTCAGCTACGAGTTCCTCCTGCCTAGGGATGGGACTGCCCATAGTGGGCATTGCCCTTCCACATGAACCATTCAACAAGACAATCTCTCGCAAATATGGCCATAGTAGTATCTGGTAGGGGCAACTTTTCTACTAAGGCTTCCTCTTTCCTAGTATATCAAGGTGACAGATAAGAGCCATCACAAAGACCATCATCCAGGGCTTGGTGCCCTTTCATTAGGTGCTATCATATGGGTTTAGGATCCCACCGTGTGGAGCGGTCACTTCCCTTGGAACACCCAGTTGAAGACACCTAGAAACTAAACCCAAGCAGTAACCCTCCCACTGGGGGCCTTTTCTAGTACAATGGAAGCCAGCCCAGGCTGAGAGAGGCTTAAGACATTTTTGAAGAAGTCTAGTACTGCTGATCCATGAGCAGAGAGGTTCCCAGAGGAACCTTGGACCCTAGCCTGGGGCAGGCTGTGTCTAGCCATGTATGCTGATCCATGAAAAGTGGTAAGTGAGCCAGAGTTGGGAGAAGTTGTACATGAGCCTTCCCAGTAAGACACTCATCCCTGGACTCAGGCTCTCCATGAGCCTCAGGTTTGTAGGCCGTTCATCAGAAAATCAAAGTGGTTGGACAACATCTAAACAAATGTGCTCTCTTCTTCAGAATATCACTGACAAAAGCTTTGGACAGAAGACCTTGTGGTTAGCCCTCAACAAACTGGTCCTGAGAAGAGCTACTGCTAAAGAAGTTTTCCAAACACCTATTGGCTGACAAATCTCTATCCTGTCTTTAGGATTCAGGGTCCTGTTTGTCAGGATGCTCCTGCCTCAAATTCTTTCACTTCAGAGGCAAAGCCTTGATTTGAGTCTCATCTGAAGGCTGGCCCAGGGGAGGACTTGCTTCAACCTCACCAGAGCAGATTCAGCTCTTCCAGTGCTGGTAGCTTGAGGCTTTTGTTCTTCACTGGCTACTACTAGCCAGCATCCTCCTCTCTAGTCAGCCCCACACACTTCCCCCAGCTCCAAGTGAGAGAGGGAGAGGGAGCCCATCTGTCAGTAACCAACAGCTTTTGAGAAGCAAGCTGGGGGCGGGGGTGCTATCTTTACTTAGGAAGGGCATCACACTGGTGAAGTCTGAGGAGAGCCACCATCCACAGGGCCTCTTCAGATGGACCACTTCCAGCTAAATCCCAGGTCTCAAGGAATAACACACACACACACACACACACACACACACACAAACATTCACACACACACACACACAAACACACACACACAAACACAAACACACACACACAATTATAATAAAGTATTCCCCCACCCCCACACACACTACAGGGTCTCTTTGCATAGCCCTGGCTGTCCTGGATCATGCTCTGTATACCAGGTTGGTCTTGGACTCACAGAGATCTGCCTGCCTCTGCCTCCCAAGTGCTGGGATTAAAGGTGTGCACCACCACTTCCAGTCTAGTAAGTGGCATTCATTATTCACTACGACCACTTAGCATGTGCAGCTTCCACTCTTGGAAGTGAGCTTGTTTTTAAAGATGAGAACAGAATGCCCTGAGCTGCGCAGTGAGTCACTCAGCTTACCTGTGAGAAGATGGGGTAGTTCTTTGGTCCTCAGAGGCCACCACACCTATGTAATGTTTTTGTTTTGATTTTGACAGGGTCTCAAAGATACTCCAGGCCCATGCTAGCTTCGAAAGGCACTCCGTAGAAAAGGTTGGCTCGAAATTTATGGTTTTCCTCTTGCCTCAGATTCCTAAGTAATGGGATTTTATTAATTAATTAATTAATTAATTAATTAAAAGTAATGGGATTTTAAAATGCATGCTGCTGTTTCCTGATGCTCACTGTTGTCTGGAAGGGCGCATTAGTGGATGCCTCCACCAGTGCCTCTTTGGAGGTTTCTCCATGATGTTATTGCTGTCTTTCTGAGTGCAGACACGCTGTTTCCTGCCTTGGCACAGTCTCCCATCTGCAATAAGCCCAACATTGTCTTCCTTTGTGTCACTAACTGTCCCTCCCTCTTCCATGACCTCTCCCGGTCTTGGAGGTCCAGCGTGTCATCCCGACTCACCGCTTGTCTTTCCCGTGGCTGTGTGACTGTTCTCATTGCTTATAACTTTGTGTCTCCTGGGCTCCTCAGGGGAACCAGGAGCATGTTCCCTGGGTTCCAGTATCTCCCAGAAGGCCTTCACAGTCCAGCTTCAGAGGTCATTTGCTGGCCTGGGCGGAGGTTCAGATGAGATGAGATCACGCATGACGTCACCAAGATTCCAGGATGGCGCTGTGATGAATCCATCCATCCTGGAAGAGCAAGCGGCTGTGTGTAGTGGGCACAGTGACAGATCTGGCCCTGGGGCATCTGAACTCTGAGGCAACTGTCCTTCCTGAGAGAGCCTGGGTCTCAACAGCTAATCATGATGAGATGCCTACAGCTATGGACTGAGTCGGACATAGAGATGGCAGGTGTGGACAGTTCTAGAAGGTCCCCACTGCCAGGCCCTGTACAGCACTGAAGGTGTCGAATAAGGTGGAGTCCAGTACGGAGTCTTGGCAGTGAGCACTCTTGTCAATTTTCAGAAGAGGGAGGGCAGATGTTCCTGCAGAGCTAGAGTGGGGTTTAGAAACACCAGCCGCCATGTTGGCCTAGTCAGAGGAAGACAAAAAGGAGTTAGGCTTGAGGACTAGCTAAAAGCCCTATTAGAAGAGACAACAGTCAGGAATTAGGGAGAGCACTGTGCTCAGCCTGGGGTGGACTCACCTTGCCGTTAACAGACATTGTCAGAGTAGAGGACATTATAACTGACCATCACAGGACAAATGAAGTCTGGAGAGGTGGCAACCACAGGATGTGAACCCCAGGAGCCATGCAATGTCATCTAGGCTCTGGGTAGAACCACTGTCTTAGAAGACTGTGTGTTCACACGTGACCATGATGGTCTTGTCCTCTCAAACCCCTAGCCACTTTCCCAGCTGACTTTCAAGGGACTTTATCTAGAGCTGTTAGAGAAGTGGCTTTCCCTCAGAGCGGGTTGCCAGGGGATGTGGCAGCTTCAAAGAGGACATTCTGGGGGTGTGATTAGGGAGACTGGGGCATCTTGATGAACTTTATGAATGGCCATTTGGTACAACTAGGGGGTCATTCATGAGGTTTCACCTCAGGACTGGAAAGCCCTGAGGGCAGAGCCCTTTCTGCACCAGATCTCACTTGGCTTTGTCTGGTCTCCATGTGAAGACACATGAGGCCCTCAGAAGTGGCTGGGCAATGGCTCCTCAGGGAGCTGTCCTTTAGACTCCTGGGCTTCCCAGAGAATAGAAAGGATGTTTTACTTTCATTCTCCAGGATGGAGCCTGTTTGAATAAAAGAAGTGGTTTGAATAAAAATGGCCTCCGTGGGCTCACTGGGAGGGGTACTATTAGGAGGTGTGGCCTTGTTGAAGTAACTGTGTCTTGGCTGGAGGAAGTATGTCACTAGGGGGTGGGCTTTGAGGTCTCAGAAGCTATAGTCAGGCCTAGTGACTCATGCCTACAGATCCAGATATAGAACTCTCTGCTTCTTCTCCAGTACCATGTCTGCCTACCTACAACCCGCCATGCTTCTTGCCAGATCACAGACTAAACCCCTGAACTATAAGCCAGCCCCCATTGAACATTTTCCTTTATCATAGAGTCACGGTGGCCATGGTGTCTCTTCACAGCAACAGAAATCCTAACTGAGATAGAGCCTTAAATATGCTATACATACTTAATTTCTAGACTTTTCTATCAGATGGAAGAGAGGCAGGGAGGAGTCTCCTCTTGACCTTCTTTGGATTTTTATCCCCGTGGTTCCCACACGCCAGGCGTCTGCTACCTCACTGTTTGGAGTCAGTCATATGGACTTCTTGCTTTGAAGATGCGATGACCCTGACTCTGTACATGTGTTCTTGTCATGTAGACACAAACCGCAGAAGGGAAGAGGCACGTGTCTTGAAGTTGGGTACCTAGAAGCTGTGGGTGGAAAGGAGCTGCAGAGAGATGCCAGGGAGCATAGGAGGCCATGGTGGGAGATAGCTGGGAAGCGCTCTTCAAGTTGTTCTGGACCTCGTCCTGAACACACTGGGACCCATCTCAGGCTGTCAGAAGAGGGTTAAGCCTTACCCTTCTTGTGTGTCTTGCCCACTTTCCATCTGTGTGACCACGGGGCCTGCAGGTGTCACTTGTGAGCACTGGTGCTCCCCATATGTCAGCCATTTCTCAGAAAGAAGTTACCCGAGATTGGGCCTCCCATCTGTCCAAGAGGATTTTAGAACCCAGAGCCTAGACTTGAGATGAGGGTTCCTTGAACCAGCTCCCTTCTACCAGCTGGCAGTTGGGGTCTGTGGGACACTGCATCTTTTACCTCCAGTTCTCTCAAACCCAGAGCTTGGAGAAGGTATCTAGCCAGTGCTCTCCTCAGATCAGTGGGAACAGACTCTGAAGCACAGATGGGCTGGGCACACGCACATCTGCATGCCCTCCTGCTACAGAGTAGGGACCACAGGGATCTTATTAAGGGAGAAATGTATTTTATACCTCTGACTGTGGCTTGTAGCTGAGGGTGGTGACCATGACAGCAGCAATAATGTCACCAGACCCTGCAGGTCTGAACCCCATAGTTGCATTTCAGAGGGACTTGGTTAGAGCCCTTCCCCCACTCGCCTGGCTGCTGGCTGCTCTGCTGCTTTTCAGACT
The DNA here is from genome assembly GCF_900095145.1 of Mus pahari. NCBI lineage: Eukaryota > Metazoa > Chordata > Mammalia > Rodentia > Muridae > Mus > Mus pahari. Next base: position 52,067,282 of record NC_034606.1, read on the forward strand.
CCATTGGAGTCCTGAGCTCATCAGGAAATTAATGAATTCTGTATTTTTTTTTTTCTTTGCACTAAAGCCCTTTGAAGTCTTTTTTTTTTTTAAAAAAAAAAAAAAAAGTGAAACAAAACCAAAATGAGGCTTTTTTGATAAGAGAACATTCACATTGGACAACCAGGGAAGTACTGAGGCATAGACTCTGGAGCAAGTCACTGTATGTGCAGGCACTCTTTGGAGCATTTGCCATCATTAGAAGAAGTGCCCTAAATGCTGCTCAGGACAGGAAGGAATTTGACAAGGCATCACTGAGCTCAGAAATTTCAGATGCTGAAAGGTTTATTTAGGAAGATTTATTTGGGCAAAAATGGTGGGAAACATAAAACTGCATATTTGCGTATGTTTATAAAGACACAATGTGCAGATGTCTTTTTATATCTGTAAAAAGTATGTATGTGTGTGTGTGTGTAAGACCAGACAGACAGGTAACATGTGTGTATGCCTGTGCATGGACACGAACACTCACTCATGTGCAAACACACACACACACACACACACACACACACACACACGAAGGCAAAGTTGAGCTAGCTGGAAGAAAAGTGTCAGAAGGTATGGGACAGAGATAGCAGAATGTAATGGGGAGGAACATGTCCTAATACAATGTATACAGGTAAGAAACCGTTAAGAAAAGAAGACCTTAGTTTTAAAAACCTAAGAGGATTTTACATGTCATAAAAATCTACAGAGCCACAGGCCCAGCCTGCAGAGACAACCTAAGTGTAAGAAGCAGGACTGAAGGCACCCCAAGTAGTGTCAACCTAACCCCCGCTTCAGCACCAGGGTTCCCTGTCCTCCAGTCCTCCTGCTAGAGCTGATGAGCAGCAGGCTTTCTGGGTTAAACCAGCAGGAAGCAACTCCCCAGGGTGACAGAGGAGTTTCTTTTCTGGGGGCTGCAGCCAAATAGATCTGCCAAGGAGCAAGTTAAGTGAGCAAGGACTTATTTTAACTCATGGTTTAATGGTAGGAAGTGGTAGGAAAAGTCCTGGCAACTAGAGTACGGGGTGATTGTCCACGTTGCATCTGCAGTTAGGAGGCAGAATGATATAGGCTGGTGTCAAATTGCTTTGTATACGTATTTTATATATAAATATATTTAATATATACAATATATGTAATATATAATATATGATCTATATTATCTATCTATCTATCTATCTATCTATCTATCTATCTATCTATCTATCTATCTATCTATCTACAAACCATCAAACAAAAGAAACCCTAGTCAGGGACCCCAGCCCTTCAGAAAATGCCATTCCATCTTCTGTTCTCAGTTAAACTTCTCTGAAAATACTCTCACTGATACACTTAGAGGAGTGTCTTCTAGGTGACTGTAAATCCAGTAAAGTGGACAATGCAGATGAGCCATCATAGGTGGAAAGACTGGACAGGATCTCAGGAGAAGCCGAATGCCACAGCAGGGAGCCTGATAGCTCCCCTTCTGTCACAACGTGTGCATTCATATGTGCATGTTTCTATACATGTGTCACATTGACGATGTGTACTCATGCCTATTCTCATGTATGTGTAGGAAAATGGGGTGTACACGTGTATGTGCTTACATGTAACACACGGGTGGTTATGACATGTGCTGTGAGTATAGTGTGCATGTTTATGCACATGTTTGTGTGTGTGTGTGTGTGTGTGTGTGCATGTGTATGTGCATGTGTGCATGCACTGTGAAATGTGGGCATGCTCCCTTGTGTGTGAGTATGGTCTTGATAGTTGGTGGTGGTTACACATCTGCTGCATGGCTCTTCTCTGGACAGTTCTCTTGCTCCTGGGATGTTGAGGAATTCTGACTTGAAGAGAGCCATTTTATGTTCAGAATGAATGCCCCTGCATGAAAATGCTAAGGAGCTGGAGTGCATGCTGTGCCTCTCGGGCCTAGGGGAGAGCCTGTCAGAACTTTCCCTCTCAGCAGTCAAGAAGGCCAGATTCTTCCTGAGTACATCCGTTGGCAGCAGGCCCAGAGGACGGGTCCCCAGGCCTCCCCACCTGTCCCTGCTGCCCACATGCCCAGCCTCCATGGTTGGCAACATCCTTAAATAAATAGCAGATGAACTGATTTGATTATCAAACTGATTTTATTCTCTGCTCTAATGAAGAGCCCCTATTATGCAAATGCATGTGATTGTGACAGCAAGTATTTTAATTACAAATTCATTCCCCAAGCTCAAAATAAACTTTTGCCATGCTGGAGGTGGGGTGGGGGTGGGAGGACTGCCCTAACAGAAGGAAGATAGAGAGACTCATTTTGGAAAGAATGTATCCCAAGGGTGGGGGAGGAAGAATAATTAAGCTCTTTAGAATTAACCTGGAGCCTTTCATATTTATCTTTCATATTGAAAGTTGGAGGGACAATTTGACCAAAAAATACATATAAAGTGAAAATAAAAACAAAAGCAAACCCCTACAGCCCCAGTGTCAGTAGAGGACCATGTGCTTTCAGAGTTTGGGGAGAGGGCAAGGCCCATGTGGAGATGGAGACCTATCATAGCTGGAATGTGGGGGCTGGCAGGCCCTACTACTACTGGGGTGCAGTCCCCCCGAAAGCTAGAAGGATGACCCACATCTTGTTTGCCTGCAAGGGGAGACAAAACACAGTTGAATCAGCTTAATAATTTTTTAAGTCCCCCTCCGAAGACCAGCAAAAAGATGGAGCTAGAGGCCATGGTGTGTGGTCCCACACCATGCGGGCTGGGAAGCAGAGGACGGGAAGAGGGGTGTCCTCCACACCATGTTGTTCTGCAGCGGCTGGGTCTCTTTCCCATCTTGCCCTTGGAGCAATGTGATCTTGGACTCAACACTTGGTGGCCTGGGATAGGCTGCTTCCTTTCCTGGTAACTCTACACTGATTATTTTGGGCACATTGAAGCTTCATATTAGTCTTAAGGGTCCTCGCAGAGTCCCCTCTTGTCATCTACAGACTCCAGCCGACTACCTGCTTTTTCAGAACACACTGTTAGGCAGGCTTACCATTCCCAGTGCCACCACGTCTGGGCCCTTGATGCTGTTAAGACTTAAGTAAAAGCAGTTATTGTTTGAATGAGACACCCAGACTAGAAACAGACAGGAGGTGAATGGCAGGCATACCTACTTCCCTGGATTCATGTTGGGCTCTGAGGCTCATGGGACAAGACAGAAGAACCACCCCTCTTTACTGTACTCTGTGAGCAACAAGATTTAGCCTCCTCCTCCTCCTCCTCCTCCTCCTCCTCCTCCTCCTCCTCCTTCCCTCCCTCCCTCCCTCCCTCCCTTCATCCCTCCCTCCCTCCCATCCCTTCCCAGTTACCAACTGTTCCCAGTGAGTTCCACACTCTGATCAGTCTATTTCATTGTCTTTGTGTAGAGTTACCTCATTAGGGATTCACTGTGACTTTTTAATGCTTTTATCAGCATGTATTAATTATGCACGGTAGCGAGTCTCATTGTAACATGTTCATACATGTGTATAATGTATGTTGATCCTATTTTCCCTTGTCACCCACCCTGTCCCCTCCCACTCACCCCGTTTCTCTTCCCAACCAGTCTTTCTTACACTTTCGCCTTTCTTTTAGTCACCCAGTGTGGTTCACCAGGGTTTCTTACAGGACCAGTAGTGAGGGAATATTTACAAGAGTGCAGGCACCTTACCTGTGGTATAGCTATTGGTGAGACTACACATTTAAAACATGGGTGCCTGTGGTCAAGATACATTGTATACACATCTGAGTCCAGCACCTCTGTGCTGTGACTGTGGCTATCTTTGCAACATCATTCTGCCTTTGGGCAGCTATGGCTTGCCGCTAGTTCTGCTGGGCTCGCCTGATGGAGGATACATTTTTGTTTCTGTTTGTTTTGTTAGGTGGTACAGTTCCTCAGGACAGGAAGGACACAGATGACTTGTTCCTTCTTTCTTTTTCTCTTGCTTTGACAAGAAAGCGTAGCTAGCTGGACCCACAGTGTCTGGATAAGTAGTTTCCTCCACAGTCTATGGGGGAAGCGTTGCTAGAGGTGAAGCCAGGGCTCCAGTTGGGAAATGGCTCTGGTGAGGGTCTCTGCCCCTCTTGTTGTCTCAGAAGATACCAGGAAAATGAGCGCTCTAAAGATGACTATAACTCTGTAAGGTGCTAGGGTAGAGGTTCTCAACCTGTGGGTAGTGACCCCTTTGGGGGACTGCATTTTAATAGTTTGATTACCATTCATAATTGTAGCAGCATTACAGTTATGAAGTAGCAATGGAATAATTTTATTTCATTCTCCACTACACAGAGAGTTGTGTTAAATGGTTGCAATATTAAGAAGGTTAAGAACTACTGGTCTAGAAAGACTCATTGCAAACTCCACTACCTCTCCATTGATCTGACTTTCAGTCTATGTTGGGCAGTTGAGGTCTCTATTGGTCCCTTGTCTGCATCACTGGAATACCCCTTACTTGCAGCAGCACATATCTACAGTCATTCCTCCACTGAGCTTGCTAATATCCAAGGTGTCCTTGTGATGCTCAGATTTAGCATCTTATGCTGTAGGACAATTTCCTTGGTAGTTTGGGACAAGGAAAGCTGTGGCACCATGAGCCAACATCAGGAGATACCCACACAAAATCAACTGGAGGGACCAAAGAGGAATCTCTCCATAGACAGCCTGCACTGGGTGGACAGAGCCATGACTTCATGAAAGTGAAACTGGACACTTCCCAGGCCAGCTTCCCCTGGCCCATATCTGGACTGAATTGGTACCCTACCTGCTGACCCAGGAGAACTATGATACACAGTGCAATGAGTGCACAGCTGTAGGGTATTATCAGAGCTTTATACAAAGCCCAGTGATGTTTACACAGGCCAGGACTGGGCAGCACACTAGAATAGGCTTCCTCTACTCCAGAATTCCATATTCTATTGATAGCATCATTGGTGCATGTGGTCAGCCCTATGCTGCAAGCCTCCTCAATGCTCTGGGGTGTCCCTTTCTTTCTTACAGGAGATGCTTCATCACAATCCCCAAAGAAAGGTATATGCCTGGCTCTAAAGCTGCTTTTGTGTGTTGGGGGTCTCTTGGGAGCTATGTTCTGCATCCTCAGAAACCCCTGCCTGGTTTCTTGCTTCCATCCAGGTCTGGTTTGCTGCGGCATAAACTCTCCTTCACACATTTATGCCTCTGAAGTGATGAACAGATGAGTCATTTTGCAAAATTTTCCAAAAGATAATTACTCAATTTTCATCCATTTAGACTTCATAGCTTTCACACACTTCAATATTATCCGGCTAACATTTTTCTTTCTATGATTGGACAGAGGAGGAAAGGGTCAAATATGTGCCTTCGAGCATCTCCTCAGGACTCGCGGAAATCTATATACCGTTGAGTCTGTGAATAAAGAGACACATCTGAAATTACACACCTAAAGCCCAGAGGGGCCGGAGCCAGTACTCCCAAACACAGATGGAGATAGTCCAGTCTGCGTTTGAAGATCGCAGCTGCCGACAGTGACGCATGATAGTCTTATTATCTTCATCATCATTATTTTGGACAGTAGTCATTGGTCATTTCCTATGAGGCAGGCTCTCTACAAGAGTAGATAGATCAGACGATTGATTTTTTTTTTAAATCCCCATAACAATTTGGCACTGTTCTGTAAATACACGCTTTATAGACTTCCTGAAACTGCCTGGCTAGGTGTTGGCCCCGCACGGATTTATGGCTTGCCACTGACCCAATGGTGTGTAATGGGAAACCACTCACTGCCCGCCAGCCGTTCGGCTGGCTCGGCATGGGGCCCACCTGTGCCCATGGTGAGCCGGAACACTGCCATTTGTCCTCAACTCCAAACAGTCCCCAGACGTATCGATCTCGGGACCAAATGTCAAATACCCCACTTTCCACAACAAATGTCTCTCTTGGAAGTTCTGTGTAAATTGAATTTTTATAAATCAAATTGCAGCTGTGGAGGCAGGAAGGAGAAGCGCTGTTTATGGGGATCTTGCTGTGTCCCTTCACCAGCGGGGAAAGCTGCACCGTGGGAAAGCCTCTCCCACTAGCTGCTTTGCAAGCCTTGAAACACTTTTTTATTTTTATGACGTCAAGGTGTGTTATGTGCATGCATATGTGTGTGTGTTTGTATGTTTTGTGGGTATACATGTTTATGTATGTGTGTGTATGACTGTGTGCATGCCTGTGTGTATATGTATGTATATGTGAATGCCTGTGTGTGTGAGTGTGTGGATGCTTGTGTGTCTATGAATGTGTGAATGCCTGTGTGTATGTATATGTGTGTGTAAATGCCTGTGTGTTCATTTATGTATATGTGAATGCATGTGTGTGTATGTATGCGTCTCTCTCTCTCTCTCTCTCTCTATATATATATATATATATATATATATATATATATATATATATATATGCCTGTGTGTGTATGAATGTATGAATGCCTGTGTGTATATGTGCGAATGAATGCCTGTGTGCGAGTGCCTGTGTGTGTATGTGTGTGAATGCCTGTGTATGTACATGTGTATGTGTGTGTGTGAACCTGTGTGTGTGCCTATGTGTATATGTGTGTGTGAGCCTGTCTGTGGTGTGTATGTGTGTTTGTGTATGTGTGTGTGTGTAGGTCAGAGGTTGGTGTCAGGTATCTCCCATTATTGCTGTCAGTGTCACAGTGTGGACAAGCTTCTTTCCAAGCTTCAGGAATCTCTCTATCCTCACCTCCCCAAAGCTAGAGTCACAGACACCCATAACTGCGCCTGGCTGTTTCACATGGGTGCTGGAGATCACCCTGGTGTCCACATGCGTTCATGCCAAGCATCTTACTGACTGAGCCATCTTCCCAGCCCCACTGTATTCATGTCTGTTATATGCCAGGAGACACTTGGTATCTCAAATGGATCTAAGTCACTGGTGGGCTCAACCAACTAATTGCTCAATCAATCAAAAAAAAAAAAAAAAACTTGGAAACTCTTCCATCTTCGTGAGCTACACATCAGTTTGGAATCTCTGACAGGGGCGCTGCAACCCAGAAACTTGGTTGATCTCAATTTGTCTTCAATCCTCTTTGGTCTGACACCCTTCAAGCTCATTTCCACAGATATTCCTCACATTTCTGCTGGTGAAAATTAGCAAAATCTCATGGTTTTATTTATTTATTTTTTTCTACACCATATGCTATGCTCTCTCCTCTCAGGGCAGACTTGAAACACATTCCGCTCTAGGGTGGAACCACAGGTTCTCCAATAGGGTGAGGAGGACCATTTTGGTGAGATTTGACACCCTTTTGCAAGGCAGCTGTCTCAGGGGAACAGATTGCAATGTTGTCGAACAACGACCGGTTAGCTAAACTTCTCCGAGGGACTTCTGCTGGTAAGTAATCTACAGAGAGAACTGGAGGTTTAAGAGCCCCATTGTTAGGGATTAAAGAGATGATTTGGTGGACAAGTGCATGGGGTGCTTTTGCTCCCAGCACCCACATTGGGCTGCACAAAACCGCCTGGAACTCCAGTTCCCTTCAGGTCTTTTCTGGCCTCTGTGGGGAACTGAACACGTATCATGTATGTATTTCCACATGAGCACACATTAAGTACATATAATAAAATAAATTAATTTTGAGGGAAGTTTTCAACATTACTTCCAGTTGCACCCTGTTTGAGTCTCAACGCTTGGCATTTTCTCAGTCAGCTCTCCCTCGCGGAAGATGGTCAAGGCTGTGTGAACTTGCTAAATCGTGCTGGCAACTGAAACCTGCGCTGATTCACCTTGGCTCTGCCTATTGAGATCCTTCTGCCATTGAAGGAAAGAACATGACATTAAGGGAACTCTGGGATCCCCTTGAGCCTTGAACATCACTGGAACTGAACTTCAATAGTCTCAAGTTGGGTACTCCCTTACCCCAGCCCATGGTGTAGTGGTTGGAGGGGTGAAAGCCAGCTTCCTGATGCTACACTATGGTGCTCAGGAGACAGTCGTATCTGGTCCCTTGCAGCATTAGATGACTGCCCCTTACCCTCCAGTTCCACATTGCTATCAGCCCAGTGCATTTGAGTTCACTGTCACATTAAAGGCAAAGGATGGGACCAAATTAAGCCCAGAATTCCATCTTCAGGGCCAGTTTTCTGGGATGTAACTCTTCCTGTGCTATCTGCTCTAATAGTCAGGTTCAACTGAAGAAAGAAATTATATGAGTTTCAATAGATAGACCTTAACACGGGGACTTGGCTACATAGGAACTTCGAGGCTGAAGGAGCAAGAAGAAAAGGTAGGGATGAATAATAAAGAGCGCCTGAGAGAAACTGAGTGGTTCCTAGAACCAGGGGAGGGAAAGGAGGGGTGGCTTTTCTCAGTCTCAGGAGCATTGAAGAGGGGCTGCCAGGGGCAGGGCATGACCCTCAAGCATGGAGCAAGTCCTCATTGCTACCACTGCCAATGACACAGCGCCTCCTCCAGGTCTGGCTCCATCTGCCAGCCTGGCTCCGGGGAGTCTGTGTGTAGACCTTGTTTGGATGTCAGCAGGAGGAGAACAATAGACAACAGAAGCGCAAGTGGGTGATCTGCCCGGAATACAGTACTTACTCTCAGAAGAGAAGAAAGACAAGAGTTCAGAGAATTGGGACCATTTACAGGCTGAGAGCTAAGAATGCGAGGAAGGGGCTCGAAGCCCCCTATGAAAAGGATATCGAGACAGCCACAGGGAGCAGAAGCTTTTGATCTCACTTCTCAGCGAATGTACTTCCACCTCGGATGCTCTGGGGGACTGGCAGCATCCGGGTTGGAGGTAAATTGAAGTTCTCCGTCTTTTTTCTATGGAGAAGGCTTGCAGTGATTTCAATAAAAATGGCCTCCATGGGACCATGGGAAGTGGCACTAGTAGGAGGTAGGGCCTTGCTGGAATAGATGTGGCTTTGTGGGAGGAAGTGTATCGGGGAGGGGCAGGCTTTGAGGTTTCAGAAGCTCAAGCTATGTCAAGCCATGCCCAGTGTGACAGTTTCCTCTTCCAGCACCATGTCGACCTGTGCCGCCATGCTTCCTGCCGTGATGACAATGGACTAAACTTCTGATCTGTAAGCCCGCCCCAGTTCAGTGTTTTCTTTTATAAGGGTTGCTGTGGTCATAGTCTCCTCCCAGTGATGAACCCCTATAAGACAGGGCTCCTCTACCCACTGTTCACAAAGCCTGCTTGTCACCATGGTCAGCGCTGTAACTTAGGACCACTTCTTCTCAATGACCATGAGGGAGCCTCACCTTTATCCTTGTCTCTTCCCTCCACATCTGCATCAATGTGCTCAAGGTGTGCAGTTAGATTGATGTGGACTGCAGAGAAATGGCATCCTTGTGCACAGATACAAACGTACTGAAGTATGGATGTAATCGTGCTATAGAACTGATTTGGTTTCCCATGTGTTACACAAAGCCTAACATACTTAATGTTTTTCATTTCATTACTCTGTAGCTCATAAGCACTGCTTCTCACAACCAAGTAGAAAGTCAGGCGCCACCTTCCAAAGCTAAGTTTATCTAAGCCTTAGCCACAGACTCCCAGATGCCTACAGTCCCCAATACTACCATGGACCTAAATTCATTTGTCAAGTCTCAGGTCTGCATCCAAGAGGTAGGGGGACTGATCCTCACTGCTTTTGTTAGACCAAGAAGATGTTTCCATGCCATAAAGTTTACCTTATAAAGACCACATGCACTCACACACAACCACAGCTCCATAGCCTAATTCCAGGAGATTTTCATCAGTCCATAAAAGCCCTACCTCATTAGCAGTCACTCCCCGTTCCAGCAGCCACGGCAAACCACTGACCTACTTCCTCTATGGATTTGACAGTATTTCTTTCCTTTAAAAATGGTGTTTATTAACTTATTGGCCAGTAGATGAGAAAAGTTCAATCAATTATATGTCTCAGTCCATAAAACATGACCCACTGCCTGCCTGCTTGCCCTCCCTCCTTTATTCTCTAACTCCGTTCCTTCCTCCCTCTGTCCCTTCTCCTTTATTTTATCTTCCTTCCATTTTCCCTCCTTTCCTCTTACTTCCTACTTTCCCTTCTCCTTCCTTCCTTCTTTCCTTCCTTCCTTCTTTCCTTCCTTCCTTCTTTCCTTCTTTCCTTCTTTCCTTCTTTCCTTCTTTCCTTCTTTCCTTCTTTCCTTCTTTCCTTCTTTCCTTCGTTCCTTCTTTCCTTCCTTCCTTCCTTCCTTCCTTCCTTCCTTCCTTCCTTCCTTCCTTCCTTCCTTCCTTCTTTCTTTTCTTCCCTCCCTCTCTCCCTCTCCTTCTTTCTCCCTTCTTTCTAAGATCATAAGCTTTTCTGTCCCCTGCATTTTCTGTCCCCTGCAGGGCTGCCCCAGCTAATTGATGTTAACCACGATAACTAGTTGCACAGGTGACTTTGGTCTGTGTGCACGAGTGCAAGCTTCACCTTCTTCCTTTCTCAGGGCCACAGCTTGGGATTCTGAGCACAGGCAGAGCTTTGGTTTAGGAGTTGAAACACCGCTTCCCACCAAATTGGAAACACAGCCTTGAAGAGCTGGCCTTGGCGAGTCCAGGACAGGGGGTGATGCTTCAGAGCCCAGAATTTCTCTTCAGAGCTAACAGTGGAAGCAGCAAAAGGTACTCGAGGTTGGAGAAGCTTCCTCAGAAAATAACCCACAGATCAATACGGACTTGAAGCCCCAGGCATTGGGAAACATCAGACATTTAAATCGGTGAGTCGGCCGTATCACTGTGCAAATCTCATCGACCAACTGAGGAGGATGGCAGGCAAGGGATGCATTTAACCTGAATCCTGCATCAGGAGGCTATCTATGTTCCTGTCTTCCTGCATCTGAATTTACCTCAAAGTAACAAGCTGCCACAGGCAGAAGGTTCGCTTTATAAAATGAGAAATGACAAAATCTGAATATCATACTGTTTCAGGACTCATGGCCAGTGGTGGTAGACAATAAATACTATTAGTTGTTGGCACAAAATTAGAATCATGCAGACACAGTACAACTTACTGTAGAGATGTAATATGGTACCCATGAGATGCTTCCATCCTGACAGAGCAAAAACAAAAACAACAAAATTTTTCTAGGAATTGCATAGGGCATGTGAATAACCTAAATCATACCACCGCATTGTAGTCAGCAAAATCCAGGTAGGTACCCAGAGACCCCAGCACCTGAAGATGCTGTGCAGAGGTGTGTGTGTGTGTGTGTGTGTGTGTGTGTGTGTGTATGTATAAAATCGTCAAACAAATAAGCAAACAAAATTCCTTGGGGAAAAAATAGAAATTCAGACCCTGGAAAATGCAGGGTCAAACATCTTAGAATGAGTCTACAGAAAAATCTATGAGAGGAAGAAGAAAAAAGTTGTGAGACAAAGAAATTAAGGGAACCAAGAGCCCAGACAGACAGACAGACAGACCAGTCTCCAGGCACAGCTGCCTGTGCATGCCCCTGTGGTCTTGAGCACAGGGGACAAACATATAGGTCTCTAGAAGCACTTAAGAAAGCTCAGAAAACGCAGACACCACAGTGTGTTTGATGATTGTAAAAACCAATGGCTGAAGTCTCTGAATGGAGCTTGAACATTATGAATTAATCCACAAGGGGCTCTATTCAAAGAAAAAAATTATGTTACTGAATTATGTCCTTTAAGATGAAATCATGTTCTCTGTAGAATCTGGCTTCAAAAATAACCACACAGGATGAGGTGGGTAGGTGGGTGGGTGGAGGCACAGCCAAACCTCAGGCTTGGAAAAAAAAAACAAACAAACCCAGGCTTGGCTGCTGTTTTGTCTTGTGAGTACTGAGGGAGCACAAGGAGTTCATGATCCTCCGATTCTCCTATTTTCAAATACGTTTGGACTTTCCACTCATAAGACTGAAAGCAAAAGCACACTTCATGGGAAGACCTTGGCCTCCACACCCCCTGCCTCTTCCTTGTTCTGGGAAGTGGGCTGTCACGTAACTTCTCAGGGCCTCTGTTTCTCCATTTGTGGGAGCAGCGATACGGCTGTTAGTCGTATTGGAGAGCATTTAACTTAGTATATCAATCACGGGTTGCAGAGACATCTGTTACTCTACAGATATCCAGCTCAGGGAATAGAGCACTTGCACAGGGAACTTCATGAAATGTGCTCAGCCAGTTAAGCAGTAGTCCCCCCACCCCAGCTTGTCTCCACACCCAAGGGGACTTCAGGGGACAAACCAAGGATGAAGATTGCTATCGAGCCACCTACCACCCCCTGGCTCTTAAAATATTTCCACTTTCTCTTCTGTATCGCTCAGTGAGCTTTAAGGGAAGGAGTGGGGGCCTTTGTAAACATAACACTCCCAATGACGACCTAACTCCTGGCCTCTGTGTCTGGACATCTGTGTAGATATCGTCCTAGCTGCCACAATGTGTCTTATTTCTACATAGCTTTGGTATCTTTACTTGATTTCTAGTGCTAAAATAACCACCAGGGCACAAAGCAACTTAGACTAGGAAAAGATTGATTTCATCTTGCAGTTTAGAGCTCATCATGAAGGGATGTCGGGGCAGGAGCTCAAGGTAAGAAGCTGGAGGTAGGTACTGAAGCAGAGGCCATGGAGGAATGCTCCGGACTGACCTGCTCCCGTAGCTTGCTTACCTTAACTTCTTATAGCACTCATGAGTAGCGTCTCAGGGCTGGCATCAGTCATGATGGACTGTGCCCTCATACATGCTTGCCTACGGGTCAGTGTGATAGAAATGCTTCTCAGCTGAGGTTACCTCTTCCCACAAGACCCTAGTTTGTGTCAAATTGACAACAAAATAGTTCCCACAGTATCTTTTGCAGATTGCTTTCCCATTAAGCTTGTCCGTACTCAAATGGCTTTCCACAGGCTGCTCCAGCATTTCTACTTAATTTCCTCATGGGAAAATCTAAAGGTTTCTACAGAAGCATCTTGCATGCTCATAGCGATATATATATATATTTTTTAACCACCAGGCTTTTGTCTCCTGGATGTCTTTTTTCTTGTTACATCTCTACATCCTTAGCCTGGTATCTTTTCTGAAAGAGAATCTAATTTAGGGCACATCTGCTCTATCACTTTTACCTTGACATCTGTGCTTTCTAAGATTCGGTTGAAAACAAAAATCTGTCTCCCCCTGAATATCACATAGTCACACTGCGTATCACACACACACACACACACACACACACACACACACACACACACACACACACACACACACAATGTTTAGTAGCTCCAAAGAGTCTGCTTGATGTTGACTTCTGAACTTCATGCAGGGTAAAGTTTCCAATGTATTCTTTTAAAATGTTGTCCTTTATTTTTGAAATTTTTCATGTTGGTACACAGAGGAACATGACCATGCCTACCCACTATTTATCCTCTTCATCCATCCTCACATTCCCCCATCATGGGCCAGGCCCTCCTAAATCAGTCAACAGTAAAGACAGTGCCCCCTTCAGACATGCCCACGGGACAGTGTGATCTGGTCAATAACTCGATCCAAAGTCCCTTCTCAGGCTGAGTTAGAACACATACTTATCTGCTATGGTGAAGTGTCTCTCCTTTACATGGATCTAGGCTAATTTACTTAACTGTAAACTATTGTGTACTGTTATTATAAATTATTGTTGTTGTGTTTATTATTATGTTTTTATATTTTGAGTTTAATACTATATATATATATATATATATATATATATATATATATATATATATATATGATATATATGATCATATTCTACCAGGTCCTCCCCTTCCTGCCCATCCAACTTTATGTTATTCCGCTCCCCTACTGCCCCCCTTCAAAAAACAAACAAAAGAACCACATAAAACCATGAAGGCGATTTGTGTTGTCCAACTGCTCCCAAGCACGTGGCCTGCCCTGAAGTGTGGCTTGTCACCCTGTCACTCCACTGAAGAAAAGTGACTTAATTGCTCCTTGGATAGGGGTGGGATTTTGCTTGTCCCCTTCTGCTTCTCCATGCCAGGATTCTGTCTGGCTTGAACTTGGACGGGTCTTGTGCTTGCTGTCTCAGTCCCTGTGAGTCCATATGTGCACAGCCATGTCCTGTCTCAGTCCCTGTGAGTCCATATGTGCACAGCCATGTCCTGTCTCAGTCCCCGTGAGTCCATATGTGCACAGCCATGTCCTGTCTCAGTCCCTGTGAGTTCATATGTGCACAGCCATGTCCTGTCTCAGTC
>NC_034606.1:52081805-52088227 GCF_900095145.1 Mus pahari
GTGAGTTCATATGTGCACAGCCATGTCCTGTCTCAGTCCCCGTGAGTTCATATGTGCACAGCCATGTCCTGTCTCAGTCCCCGTGAGTTCATATGTGCACAGCCATGTGCCGGGAAGACTCTGACTCTATGGAGCCATCCGCCACTTCAGACTCTTATAATATTTCCACCTTCTCTTCTGTGTTGCGCCCTGATCTTTAAGGGGAGGGGTGGGTGTTTGATGAAGATCTCTTTTCGCCCTGAGTGCTACAACATCTCTTACACCCCACCCATTGTTCAACTGTAGGTCTTTGAGTTTAATTCCCATGTACTGTAGGTTGCTTCTCTGATGAGGGTTGAACATCGTCCTGATCTATAGTAGGATGCTATTAGAGGTTGTTTTATTGCTATGTTCCTTCAGGACAATAACAGTGTTACATTTTCCACTTGACCTAGGATCTTCCTAGTCTCAAATTCTTGGCCACTTCCGTAGTGTTTGGTGTGAGTTACATCTCAAGGTGTGGGTCTTCAATCCCCTAAAAGCTGTTGGTTATGCTCATAAAATATGTGCTGTGATTACACCAGCTTTCTTGTAGGTGGGTCAGTATTGGGGCTCTCGGGGTTCATAGCTGGGTGAGACTGCCCAGTGTGATTGCCATTCTCCTCAGGCAGCCTTTGTAACACCTTTCAGCACTGCAAATGCTGTTCAGTAGGGGTGAAGCTTCCATGTGGGGGCGAAGTGCCAACTGGGGCACTAGCTTTATTCCTTATCATTACTACCGAGGTGCTAATCTTTAGTTGTTCTTTTGTTTGTTTGTTTGTTTGTTTCCTATTAAGATTCATGTCCCCTATTACAAGTTACTAATAAACGCATTCTCTTCTTGTGGCTTGTCTTTTTCACTCTGTCGTCAGGATTTTCTGGGGGAACAAATATGTTCCATTGTTTAACAGTCTCACATGCTAAACTTTGGTGTCTTGTGAAAAGATACCCAAATGCACAAAAATGTTTCTCCATGTTGCTTTAAATATGTTCCTCACAGGCTTTTAGTTCATTCTTTTTTAACAGTTGTTTGATCTATTCTTTGTCATTTAAATTTCTATAAACTTGGGAGCAGAGGTTCTTAACTTTCATAACTCTGTGACCCTTTAATACAGTTTCTCTTGTGGTGAACCCCAACCATAAGTGTTTCTTTCTTTTTTTTTTTTTTTTGGTTTTTCGAGACAGGGTTTCTCTGTATAGCCCTGGCTATCCTGGAACTCACTCTGTAGACCAGGCTGGCCTCGAACTCAGAAAACCGCCTGCCTCTGCCTCCCGAGTGCTGGGATTAAAGGCGTGTGCCACCACGCCCGGCAAGTGTTTCTGTTGGTATGTCATGACTGTAATTTTGCCAGTGTGATGAATCAAATGTAAATATCTGTTATGCAGAATATCCGACATGCTAAGGCCAAGGGGGGTCGCGACCCACACGTTGAGAACCCCTGCTTTAGCATCGTTGCATTACCTCCCCCCTCCGACCCCCCGCCACCCTCTCTGTGTTGCCAGGGTTTGAACCCAGGGCATTACACATGTGGATACATACTTTGCAACCAAGATACATCTCTAGACTCTCATTTTCTTGCTTTCTAAAAGAAAAAGTCTCAATTTTGATAAGTACTCTACTGAACCTATAAATTAACTAAGGGATAACTCATGTCTTAGCTTTGCGCTGTAGGCTTTGCTACTATGCACGCAAACCCATGTCAACCGATCAGTTCTCTGAGTATTGTTGAGTCAACAGGGCACTTTGCGGATCTTCCCCAAGAGGAGGTGAAGCACGATGGGAGGAGCCGAAACACGATGGGAGGAGCCTGACCAGGAAGGAGCCTGGACTTCCCTCAAAGGCAGTATGGGTCTGGTAATCGGGATTCATCTGATCATTCAGTCCCTTCCCGCAGCTCTGGGTGGAACAGCTATTTCCAGTCTGGGATGCTTACAACAGAAGATTCCTGTTTCCTGGGGTGAAAGAGAAGACTGTGGCAGGGGCTCCCATGCAGCCTTGCCTGCGAGTGGAGCATGCTGGGTAAGCTGTTTGCTCTGTGATTGGCTGGGAGGGTCAATCACGCCACAGTGGACGGAACTCCATTAGTCTGAACATCGAGATCATAGAAGAGAAAGTGCCAGCAGAACATTGAGGATGGTGACTTTCTGACAGTGAAAGTGGGATGTCTTCATTTACTAAGGCGCTTCCAGATTTCGCTCTTGGGAGTAGCTCATGGCACACACACTTTACACGTGTCTTGTTATATTTGCCCTTAAATAATCATTCTGTTTGATATGTTTAGTTACTTGTCTCGTTGCTGTGGGGGGAAAAAGGAGGGGGGGGAACCTGATAAGCCATTTAAAAGAGGGAGGGGCTTTTTGCTTGGTTTTGTCCTTTGGGTTACCATTCAAGGAGATACAAATTCACCATGGTAGAGAAAGTGCTGCTGTTCACGTTGTGTAGTCAGGAAGGGAGGAAACAAGAAGCAGGGCCCCAGTTAGGAAACGTCAGGGCCAAGCCAGTGACCCGCCTCCTCCAGCAAGGCTACATGTCTTAAAAGATCCACAACCTTCCCAAACAGCCCACCAGCTGAGGACCCAATGTAAACACAGAAACCTACGTGGGACATTTCTCATTCAGACCCCACAGGTACAATTTGAGACGGTGCTTATAAAAGTCCAGCGGTCAACCTTTTACAGCGAGTGTGTAAAATTAAAATAATTGTAACCTCTCTGATTTATTTTCGCCTCGCAGCCTGCCAACGTGCTGAGGGTAATTATTAGTCGTCACAGCTTCCGTTTTTAATTCAGTTCATGTTTTTTTTTTCTTTCTGTACACAGTGTGTTTGTAATGTTTGTTTAATAACCTGTATTACTGGCGCTGTTTTCTGCTGTCTTATCCGAGTCTCTTCCTGGACTCCCTTCCTGATTTCTGATACAATGTGGCTTCTGCGGGATTACAGGCACTGGTTTTAGGGGATTGGTTGTGGGCATCACAGTGCGTTTAATAGCAAGCTCCCTTAGAGCAGGCAGTAAGCTTTCTAGTATCAGTATAATTTTTTTTTATGCTTGATTTTAAGCTTTATTAGGAAATAGATAAACTGTAGCAGATTCCTTGCAACAAATACTCTGTTTCTAAGGAAGTTAAAGCCTCAAATACTGTATGCTACATTGGGGAAACGACTCTGAAAACTCCACACACACAAGCACTGGATGGTGAGTAGCTGTCAAGATGAATGGCACATTTGGAATTCCTGATTATGTACCCTTAGGATTTGATGCTCAGGTTGACATCAAGAAGTATTTCCAGATGTAGCCCCCTTCTGATGAGCGACGCTGGCGAACTCCCCATTCTGCACAGTTCTAGCCAGTTTAAATGTTTCTACTGAGTTTAATTTTGTATTTTTATTTTGATGTCTTTTATTTCTCATTAGTTCTCATTATGTAAATTGAAATCTTCTAATAAAACAAGGCAGGGCCTGAAAAAAAATTAAAAAGACCATCATGTCTATCAATTTCATAGCATCAGGGAAAATATACAGAAAACAGGTTTGATTGCTTTTTAATTTCTGGTTGTAAGATTACAAGTCATGAGGCATTTAAAAAATATTCTCTGGTTTTGGTACACTTCCTCAACATTGCAATTGCAATTATGAAATTGATGGTGAGGATACTGGTGATGCTGGTAATGGCAGTGATGGTGATGGTGATGGTTATAATGATGGTGCTGATGATGATGGTGATGGTTTTGGTGATGATGGGAATTGAATTCAGGGTCTTATTCATGTGAAGCAAACAATCTTCAATCGAACATCCCCAGCCTCTCTCTCTCTCTCTCTCTCTCTCTCTCTCTCTCTCTCTCTCTATATATATATATATATATATATATATATATATATATATATATATATATATATAGTTGGTTTAAATTTTGAAATAAAATTTCACTAAGTTGTCCAGCAGGCTCACCTTGAATTTGTGCTGTGTCCTAGGCAGGAGCTCTGCTTCAGTCATCTGAATAGATGGGAACGGCAGGGCCCTGCTGCTCTACTGTGATTATCTTTGAATACTACTTTGGGGGATTAGTAATAATAGCCAATATTATCAATGGTATGAAAATCTATGGTCTTGCTGCAGTGGCTGAAAGAGAAGAAGATTTACTGGAGTTCTGGTTGGTGGGGGGATGTGAGACTCACAAATAGAGTTAGGGAGAGGACGTGGTATCCGAATGAAGTCTTTTAGGTGTTTAATTAACTCTCCCAATACAGATCCCTGTGTGTCCAGTCATTACATTCCTGGGAAAACATTCATCAGGAGTGTGCGCTGATGTGCTTTTGAGCCGTGCACAAGAGATTTGTGGCAACCCGCTTCACAACAGCCCTAGAAAGCTGATGGATCACTGGTTTATCAAGTAAGGGGATATAAAGAAACCATAGCAGATCTTTGCAGGAGAATTCAGTCCAGGAAGAGTAGTCCATGCCAAGCAGTAAACTGCAGAGGGATTCTCAAAAGCACGGGACTAAAGAGAACCATCCCAATATACACAGGAGCAAAACAGAGGGAACACTGAATGAGGAATATCACAATGTCTGGAGTCACTGTTATGGTCACTGCAGTGGCTGGAATCAGGTGGAAGAGGGGCTATGCAATGTTGAAATGTCTCTAGGCTTGACTGGTGTCTGAGAGCTCATGGTTCTGGGCATCGTGGGGCTCTGCCCATCACGAGGTCATGAATGTCACAGGCCATAGTCATCACAAGACCATGGTCTTTGATCACATGGCAGTGTGTGCCACAAAGCCATAGCCAATCGAAGGCACGGTCATTCTAAGCCCATGGGCATCGTATCTGTCCTTATTTCTAGACATATCACATTTAGTTTTGAAAGGTGTCTCTTTTTCTATGTGGTAGGGGTTTTATGTGGATAAAAACTGGGTGTTACCACACAAAGATATTCATGGCATTTATAGGCAGTCATAAACTCAGAAAGTTCATTTTGGGTAGTGAAATTTTAAACGCAGCCACCAAGTCACACACTTACCCGAGAAATTCTCTTTTAATTCATGATATCCGACACGTATTTGCCATTTCCGAAAACCTGGAGCCAAGACCACCAACAAAACCGAAAAGCAGGGCTAGGGATGTAGCTCAGTTGGTGATATGCTTGCTGAAACTGCGTGATGAATTTGATCCCCAACACTGCATAAACTAGGTGTGGTGGTGCATACCTGTAATCCCAGCCCTAAGGAGGTGGAGGCAGGAGAATCAGGAATTTAAGGTCACTCTTAGTTACATAAATTTGAGGCCAGCCTTAGAGACACAACAGAAAAAAAAATGCTTTAGAAATATTCAAGTGACTGATGGGCTGGGGGTGATGGAAATATGGCCAGCCTTTTTATTCCAAACTTTTCGGCTCTTCAGATTTCCTCTCTGCCTTCAAGTCCCTCTAAGATAGGAACAAGATTTCTACCTTGATGAAAGCCTGTCAGACACAGTCACTCTCCTCATCTTATACCAGGCCACACTCAGGAACAACAACAAAAATATCCCAAAATAACATAGGCATAGATCACAGCTCTTTTGTGTTATTATCTAACTTGTTTTTATGTAAAATGTAACAAGGCAGTCTGAGGAAAACAACCCTGAAGGAAACAAGACTTGCTGTTTCCTCCTCAAGGAGCCTACCTTGCTGAGGGAGGAATGGTCCCAAAGTTACCCATGTGTGAAGTCCTCTGGGAGCAAAGATGCTGTCTTTGGTAACTGCACAGGGGACGATGGATGGCAGCTCTGTGTGGCTTTGGCTTCTTCCATGGGTGTCCCAGAAAAGCCCTTAAGGAAAGGTGTGGGTATGCAGTGTATTGTGTCTGCTGAGGCACTTGGGTGCAAGTCTGGGGAAAGGCATTTGGAAGCAACAAATACCAACAGACTGGGCAGTGCTTAGGGTGTAACCTAATCAACGTCAACAGAGTTGCATCTCTGTTGTAGATGACGCTCATGAGGATGTCTGAGTCAAGGAGAAGGGCAGCTCACTGTCTCCAACCAAGCCCTTGGTTGGTGCTGTCATTCAATGCTGGGGCCTTGGGAGACATCTTAGCCTGGGAAAGCAGTTGCCAGACAAGCATGAGGACCACAGTTTGGATCTCTGTGACACACATACAACTGGATGCAGAGTGGAAGGTGTGGTAGTGTATGTCTGTAATCACATTCCTACAGCAAGATGGGAAACAAACCTAAGAGAATTTCTGGAAACTCATGGCCACTCAGCCTAGATAAGAGACCCTATCATAAAGTGGAAAGGGAGGGCTGAGATCTGAGATAGTTTTCTGACATCCACATACTTGCATACATGCTATGGCATATATTTCTTTCTCTCCCCCTCCCTCTCCCCCTCCCTCTCCCTCTCCCTCTCCCTCTCCCTCTCCCTCTC
>NC_034606.1:52088278-52100197 GCF_900095145.1 Mus pahari
TCTCCCTCTCCCTCCCTCCCTCCCTCTCTCTCTCTCTCTCTCTCTCTCTCTCTCTCTCTCTCTCTCTCTCTCTCACACACACACACACATTTAAGATTAAAAGTGAAAAAGAATTAAAAACTGTCAAAGAAATAGAATTCTATGGTGTCAGTTCAATGGGAAGAACACCATCACTAGATCTTTGTGTCAATGTAAGGAAGGGGACAGTTGGGCTGTTGGTCTAGCATGTACAGTGACAGGCCAATCAAGTTAGGAAAAGGGGGACTGAGGATGTGTCGCACTCAGTGGACTGTTGGCTAAATATACATGGAAGCTTTGACCCACATGAACCAGCCGTGGTGGTGCACACCTGTAATCCCAGTGGGAGGATCAAGAGTTCAAGATCATCCTGGGATACACAAGGAATGGCTGTTGATCCGGCTGCCCTGCCCAAGGAAACAGAACTTCTCACACTACAACATTAGCATGAATAATTCCCCCTTTTCCTCTACAAGATCTCAGAAACATCCACCACTGGCATGCCCCTCAGAGATCCCTCCTCCTCCACAAAGTCTCAGGAAGACCATCACTGGTGCCCCTAAGATTGAAGAAGCTCCATACTCCCTTTCAGTCTCAATGCAATGAACACATGATCATCAACCTTGAGTATGATCTTGATGAGATGTATTCTGGAGGCAAATCTCTGTGTATGTCTGTGAGGGGGTTATCAAGATTAGGTTGACTCACATAGGAGTAACCATGTTGGATGGAGATGATATCGTTCCATGAACTGAAGTCCCAGACTAAGCAAAAAGAAGGAAGACAGTCAAACACCATCATTCGTTGCTCTCTGCTTCCTGACTGGAGATACCATGTGTCCAATTGACTCACACTCCAGAGGGCAAGACATCTTTACCAAGATGAATTTCAAGCCCTGAATCTCTAAACCAAAATGCTCACTGTTTCTTAAGTGGCTTTTGTTTGTTTGTTTATTTATTTAACATGCCAATCACTGACCCCCTCTCCCGGTACCCCCTCACCCAATGCCTGCCTCCCTTCTCCTCTGAGAGGGTAGAGGCTCCCCCCTGGGTATCCCCACCCCCAATCAAGTCTCTGCAGGGCTAGGCACATCTTCTCCCACTGAGGCTAGACAAGGAAGCCCAGTCAGGGGAACGGATTCCATACACAGGCTACAGCTTTAGGGATAGACTCTGCTCCAATTGTTGCGGGAACCCACATGAAGACTGAACTGTACATCTGCTACATGTGTGCCAGCTGCCTCAGCCTGTGAGTGATCTTTGCTTGATGGCTCACTCTCTGAGAGCCCCCAAAGGGGGCTAGTTGGCTCTGTTGGTCTTTCTGTGGAGTTCCTAACCCCTTTGAGAACCTCAATCATTCCCACAATTCTTCTATAAGAGTTCCCAAGTTCTGCCCAATATTAGGCTGTGAGTATCTCCATCTGTTTCCGTGGGCTGCTGGGTGGAGTCTCTCAGAGGACCATTATGCTAGGCTTCTGTCTGGTTGTCTAGGGCAGGCACAGGCCTCCCAGGAGGCAGGCAGAGCTGTGGGCTGGGACGTGGAGTACAGATCCATGATTGCAGGTCCCTAAGTTGCTTTTGTTGGGTATTTTGTTTGACCAAGAATATTAACTAATAAAGCCCTACTGTGCATGGAATAACCAAAACCAGCCCCAGGCTGGGCAGAGACCACCAGGCCCGGTAGGAAGAACTTGGAAGGGCAAGTCCTTATCTGTATGTCTCATGATCCTCCTGTGTTCTGTCCGTTTACTCACCATTGCGTTCCCTGAATGCGGCCATAGGCAGCCTGCCCTCTGCCCTTACTTCCTGTATTCTATCTCTGCCATCACTCATCGGCACAGTGGGCTGGGACTTGTCGAGTGATCTCTCCCTGTAGCCTGCCCGAGAAGAGGAAGTGTTAGATAACCAAGAGGCAATTAAGTTTGAGACTACTTCATTGATTTGAGCTTTAAACTTTTGATTCGCCTACACCTCAATTTGAATTCCTTCCCGTAAATCCTACCGATTTCAAGACACAAAGCAATGAGAAGAGAGCTCCGGGAGTCGGAGCTGGAAATGACAGCAAATGCCTGCAAAAGCAGCCTGCATGCACACTGTCCAGAACAGCAGCCTTCATGCACAGGTCCAGAACAGCAGCCTGCATGCACAGGTCCAGAACAGCAGCCTGCATGCACAGGTCCAGAACAGCAGCCTGCATGCACACTGTCCATAACAGCAGCCTGCATGCACAGGTCCAGAAACAAAGCAGCCTGCATGCACAGTGTCTAGCTTTTCACCACAGTGGCCAGAAGTCATTACACATGCGCTTATGAACCTAGCTTAATATTGATCAACAGTGGGGTTAAGGGGGTTGGGATGTCGAACCTTGAGGGAGTGAGAACCATAAAGTGGGCTGAATGATTTTCTTCCTGGTGGATCATTAGAGAGATCTCTGTCATCGTGCGATTTTCCAGACAGTTGGATCAATGATGTCAACTCTGACCCCAGGGTCTGAGTGGTGACTCAGGTTCGGGAGTTCTGGATTAATGGACAGAAGGGACAGTCACGTCCTCCCTAATGGATAGTATAGAAGCACCCAACGTGACCCACAGGAAATTACTCACTAGACCATTCCCGAAGACAAAAGCAATCGGCTGCCTTCTCCGCCTGGGATCTCACTTATTTTAACTGCCACTGCACATCAAAAATGTATTTTCTGCGGCGAAAGGCAGCGTGCTGAGGTCATCTGAGCCGCTTCTCTGTCTGAGGTGTTGGCAGTGATGGAGAATTCCACCAAGATATAGAGATGTCTGTGTATCATAAGATACTATGCAAGGAGCCCAGCCAGCATCTTCTCTCTCACAGGCTTGCTCTAGTCTGGAGACTTTGAGTCCTCATGGATCCTTATACCTCAGTTTCTCACACACAAATCCACAAGCCTACTGAACGGGAGATAAAATGTCTTCCATCATGAAAACCTCATTCTCAGTGACCCTTTGTGTCTTATTTCTGGTGTTTTCTCTACCCACCCACTTGTCTTCCACCTTGGAAGTGTCCTTCCTTTTTCAAAAGAATAGACTTCATTCAGTCCAAGCCCTGTTCCCTGAAAACAAAGTCCCCAGTGTGATGGTAGGTACATGCCAGCCATGCCAGCCATGCCAGCCATGCCAGCCATGCCAGCCCCAGCTGTAAACCCAGAGGTGTTCTGAGGCAGCTTATGATTCTCCCATAAGCTTGAATCTGGGTGTGTGGTGCCAGCCCGTGCTACTTGAGTTGAGCTCCTAACAGACTGCTCTCTCCATCTGAGACGGGCGCCTCCTGCCCACCAGCCTCCCAGATATGCATTTGCTCTTTCCTAATACAGCTGGGGCCTCCAACTGTGCAAACCCATCAGCCAGGGGTAGTGGGGGTCAAAGTGTGCAGCCTGTCACTCAAATGTGCCAGACACACTCCCACAGTCCATTCTTCTGGATGCTTGGAGTGTGCCTTTGCCCCTTTTGCAGTGGATAGAGAAAGCTGAGTGGAGGAATAGGAGAAGCTCAGCCAAAGAGTGACTTGCGTGTCTTGCTTCTTGCTTGCTCTTGGGTAAACTTGGCTCTAATATAGTCAATACAGAGTTGAAAGGTCAACTATCACACGGGAGGTTCCCTTGACCCTCTTGCTACTTTCTGTGCCTTCCCTGATAGAGGACAGGATACTGTGGGTGTTGCCTCCTCTTGGACTAAGGAGATTTTCCTGGACCAACACTGGCTTGGGTTGAGGTTCTTAACTTGTTTATGCTGAGTTGACCTCAGTACTTGCCATCCCTACTTTGGAGTAACGATTCTGACTAGCCTAACTGTGATTCTGCCCTTTCCTAGTCTCCATCTGTGACCAAACTTATAGACTCAGTCTTGGAAGGAAACCTGTTGAGTCAGTGCATTACGAGCCTGACACCCTAATAGTATCTGATTATCTTGACCCACCCTCCCATCCTCTACCAGCTCCAAGGGATGCCTTATCACGATGGCTTGTGATCATTAACAGACCCAAAGTGTTGGCTTAGAATCAGTAATTTCCATCCTCACTCCTATAAATCTCCTGCTCAAATCACTTTTTGCTCCACCTTTCCCATTGCAGTAATCCCTGTACCCTCCCTTCCATTGGCCTGACCACTCTTCTTGGCTGTGTTATGACAGGTCAGTGGGCAATTTTTCTCTTAACTAAGTGACCATAGCAGTAAGCACCTTGACCTTGGTGCATGGCAACCACAACATAGAGAAGAGACCCTGATCCATTTTCATTATACCCAAATTCACTAAGGTGATCTGTCTGAGATTGCAGCCTAGGAATCTACCCTACAACCAGGGCTTTTGACTCACCATGAGCTTCACCTTGGATAGTGACAGCTGTGAACTTGCCTTCTTCACCTCTATAGTAACACACACACACACACACACACAGAGAGAGAGAGAGAGAGAGAGAGAGAGAGAGAGAGAGAGAGAGAGAGAGAGACTGTGTTGACCCCCAAATTTGTGCTACTTTGTAGTTCTAGCCCACAGACCATAAATTATTTGGAAACAGGGTCCTTGCAGATATGAGGAGCTAAGACGAGGTTATAAGGGTATGGGCCAGATCCTGAACTCATACAACTGCTGTCCTCTGCTGCCTTTCCCCGAGTCCTATTTCAAGCCGATGCTCAGGGAAACCACCATGATTAAGAGAAGGAAAATCAGGTACACCCCAAAGTCATGCATACCAAAACTCGTCAGGACCCACTAGAAACTAGGAGACAAGCACAGCACCCATTTCTACCCTGGCTCCCAAGGGAACCAGCTCTCCTGTGTCCTCTTACCTGGGTCTCACACCTCTGACTTCAGGAATCAGGGGTCTGATACATTTTTTAATACATTACTTGGATTTGAGCCACCTAAGCTATGGTGATTAGCCAAGCATCTTAGAGCTGCCTTAGCAAAGACTACACATGCACACGTGCACGTGCACACGTACACGCACAACAGAGACCAAGACAGACAGAGAGATAGAGATACATACACACAGAGATAGACAGAGAGACAGAGACAGAGAAAGAGAGAGACAGACACAAAGACATAAGAGAAAAAGTAAGGCGCTGAATTCGCTAATGTAAGATATATTCTAGGGAGTGATTTTTTTTTTTTTGTGCCTTTTTCATTCATTTTCTGATGCTATGAGAAAAGACCATGACCAAGGAAACTTAAAAATGAGTTTAATTTATCTTAGGATTGCAGAGGGCTAGAGTCCATGGTGGTAGAACAAGCCTGGTGACAGGCTGCCGGAGCGGCACCTGAGGGTTCACAACCTGGTCCACAAACAGGAGGCAGAAAGAACTTATTGGAAATGGCATACAATTTTTAAAACTTAAAAGCCATTCCCTAGTAAGACACTTCAACCAGCAAGAACACACTTTCTAACCCTCCCCAATAGCCACCAACTCAGGACTAAGTGCCCAAATGCTTGAGACTTAATCTTTGGTCCTCGAATCTGCCTTTTCCCTAAACTGACAGCTACATTGCTCTCCACAAAGGTACAGCTTCCTTCTGCCCCTTCACTTGTTGGTGTCTGCACATCCTTCTATCATTAGAACCAACCAGGGTATATATTCAGTGAATCCACCATGTGCTCAGTGAGGACCAAATGCTACTGAGTCAAATCTGAGATACCATCCCTGTGCCTGCCAAGCAGATCTTTCTTGTGTCCCCTACTTTTGCCTGGGACAGCCTATGGAAGTCCTCACTGGGGTTCTCCTTGAGCCC
This sequence comes from Mus pahari, assembly GCF_900095145.1. NCBI lineage: Eukaryota > Metazoa > Chordata > Mammalia > Rodentia > Muridae > Mus > Mus pahari. The sequence continues at coordinate 52,094,049 of NC_034606.1, forward strand.
TGTTTCATGGTCAGGGTTATCTCTCCCAGGAGATCATCACTCGTATTACAGCAGTCTTGTGTCATGTTGATCTCAACCCCCCTCCACTGTCTCTGACATAGGGACATATGGAGGGGGTTCAGCTAATGTCCACTGGTTCGGCTACTGTCCACTGGCTTGACCAGAGTTTCCCCTGAAAATCTTGTTTCTTGACTAATGAAGCTTCTGGTCTGAAAAATATCCCAGAGAAAGGGCTGCACATCAGCGTGATGGGCAGTTATGGGCAGGCTATGGATATTTGCTGCATTTAATGGAATTGAATTTCCTAAAAGCCGAACATTTCCTCCATCAAATTTCCAATATGTCTTGACCATGAGCAATAGATAATTCAGCATCCCATCGCTCAGCATTTGTGGCCAAAGACAGACAGTTTGCTGAGGAACAAAGGCACATTGGGATGGGGATCTCCTGAAAGACACGCCGAAGCTCCCATTAGCTCCGTCCTTTGGGGAGGATCTTGCTTAGTAGCCAGTCAAGGAAGCTGGGATGCAGCCGCCCTCACACAGTACTTATGGAGGAGCTTCGACTTGCTTGTGAGATCACACTGGGTTTTTCATTCTGCCTGGAAGACCATTGTTTCTCAGACATAGACATCAACCTGCCTTATAGTACAAACTCTTGAGTTCAAGGTAGGATTGGGGTCAAGATGCTGGCCTGGATTCTTCTTAATATGCTTCCCACTTGGAAGAGCAAGCATTGAGATATTAAGAACCCCTGTTGCATGCAGATATCTAGGACCACAGTGCTGGAAGTGAACTGTTAGCCTTGGAGTTTTAAGATTTATTAGATATGCGTTTGTATTATTTTAGGTATGTGTTACTGTGGGTATGTTTTTGTATTACTTTGGGTATGTGTTTGTATTATTATAGTTATGTTTGTATGTGCAGTGAGTGCAGAGGCCAAAAGAAGGTACCAGATCCTCCTGAAGATGGAGTGACAGGAGGTTGTGAGCCACCCAGTGTAGGTGCTGGGAGCCAAACTTGGGTCTCCCGGAAGAGCCACACATGCTATGAACCTCTAAAGCTATCTTTTCAACCCGGCCTTGCGTTTCAGTCAAGTTGAAAAAATGCCCCGTGGGACTCGGTAGTTTCAGACACGTTGAGTGCTGTGTATGTGTCTCAGAACTGGACACCTGGGTATGTTATGGACACATAACCTGTCATAAAATGCACGATACCCATAAAACTTTAATTTTGAAGATGCAATAAGTAAGTATTTAGGATCAGGATGCTGTGGACTCTGCAGTCTGAGATCTAATCCTGCCTACCCTAGGAGGTAGGCTACTGCAGCAATTGGAGCTTGGCTGCTGGCTCTCAATAGTAGCTACACAGTTTCTGAGCCCCATTCAATGATTGGATGAAACTATCAGCGGCAGCTCTATACATGTGAGTCTCTCTGGCCCACCCAGGATAGTGTTGAGGGGACATTTCACAGACATCCTGCTTTCAGGTCTCCATCCAGTGGCTTACCCGTCTTTCCTTTCTTCCATCTAATTATCTATCCATCCATCAATAATAGGCCTGACCTCAGTGACAGACACCCCTGTAGGTGTTGAGCACGATGCAGCCCACATGTGACGGGTTACTTCTGTGCCACGTGAAAGGTTTGTGACAGCCTTACCAACAATGATGACAGAAGGTGACAGGAAGTGAAGTCCAGGCACGGCGAGATTAAAGGCAGACATCAAGATTGACATATGAGAGGAGCCAGTTGGCAGAAAAAGACTAGAAGCCTATGCTCACCTCCATGAAGCAAACAGAGCATGCTCAGGAGAAGCCTTTAATATGGAAATGTGGTAGAGGCAGGTGCTATGAAAAATGACCTATAAAGAGTTACTTATCCCTTGGCCCAGCATTTCTCAGCAGATGTCTTTCCCAGTGCTAGCCCATACCTACTCTTGGGAGCACTTTCTTTCTTTAATAGATTCTTTTTCACTCCCTTAACACATGTCCCTGGGACAATTCTTTGTCCTAGGACAAAAGAACTCAGAAACTTCAGAGGGTGTCCCCAACGCTCAGATCTGCACCTGTAACAATAGTCCTGGCCAGATGCATTTTTAGGTTGACAAACTACTCTTTGCTGTCCCCTTTCTTTTCAATAGATTGGAAGTGTCTATTGCCTAGTCTACTGGGTAGATGTGAGCTGAGCCTGGAGTACCAGGATATGCGACACTGGAGAGGACATGAGGCACATGGTACTGTTAGAACAATGGGCACAGGGTGCTGGAGCAGGGAAGGACACAGGCTTCCAGGAGAAATGAACCCTACAAAGCAGGTGACTCTCAGAAGTGGACTGTGGGCCTACATTCTTGGCCAGGTCTTTGCTGGTCCCAGCCTGCTTTCCTCAAGCCATCTCAAGAACAACCCTTGTTATGCAACAAAGAGCTGAGAGGAAGCACGCCCAGCTCTGCTTCCCAACCTGAGATGAGTTTTTATAGCTATGGTTTTCAAAGTGTCTGCCTCTTCCCCATTTCACTTTCTACGGAATTGAGAAACTAAGAAAGGAGATGCATTTTGCTATAAATCTATAAGAAAGCCGAGCCAGACAAAGTAAGGGATCTGCACAAGGGCCAGCTTGCAGGTCAGCCTGAGTAAGACATGAATAGGATCCCTGGTCACGGAATAAAGTTTTTCTCCCTCTTAGGTGAAGACTAAGCTGTGGCCCTTGTGCCAGCTGAGTATACCCCCAGTATCCTCCACAGTGACCCCGAGCTTAATGCACAAATCCCATTTAATGTGCAGCCAGCATCTGCTACAGAGAATGGCTTCCCACCCGTCACCCAGCCCCAGGTGGCTACAGTCTGGACAATGAACAGTTCATTTGGAGCTCTTGGTGAAAGAACTCATTGAATTACAGGGCTTTATTCTCCTAATGTATTGGAGACATAAATTGTCCTTATCTCCAGCCATTCTCCACGAGATTAAAAAGGAAATCTGCATTTCTTTGAGGGATGAAGAATAAGAGGCCAGAGGTTGGGTTTTGACACAATGGGAAACAGAGACAACAAAGGAATCCAGACCAGAGTCCATTGCTCATCCCTGTCCATCACTCTGCTGTCCACCTCTATTGGAGTGGGGATGTGAAGAAAAAGGGGCTTTGGACCATCAGCTCCTGCTACCCTCTGGGCCTGTGAATTTATGGTGCTAGGTAGCTGAGTCTAGCTAAAAGAACATCATGGGGCAGATAGGTTAGTCCTGGGGAGGGTTCCACCCAATTACTGCCCCACCTGGCAAGCCTGGGTCAGAGAACTTCAGCTCCCTGCACCTCATTTTTTTTCTCCCCTAAATGTGTGCTTTCTCATAAAAGAGCATCAAGCCATCTGTGGCCATTTAAATGGAAATCCACTGTAATTAAAATGAGATAGAGAGCTGAGGATGTTGTTTAGTTGGTAGAGCACTTGCCTAGGCACACAGGACACACTGGGTTCCATTCTCAGTAACACAGAAACTTGGTATGGTGGTGTATGTGTACCTGTACTGCAAGACGTCAGAAGGCATTAATAGGGCTTTAGATCATCCTTGGCTATGTGAAGAATTCAATGTCATAATGAGTTCCCTGTGAACCTATCTCAAAGAAAAAAGTAGGTGTAAGGGGGGGTAGGGAATCCCCCAGTCACTCTAGCTATTTGAAGTATTCAGTAGCCACTAAGGTCTAATGGAAATTCCAGGCTGAAATAAAACCTGAAACTCAGTCCTTGGAGGGTATGAGGACTATTTTGAGCAGATCAGTGTAAGAATGTAGAATCCAGCCTTTACAAGGGACACAATAGTGACAGCAGCCTTTTCCCCCTCTGACAGACGCCCTACTAAAACAATGCCTGTGGGTTTTCAATCCAACAGACATCCCAGGATCAGGATTTCACATCCAAGAACTGAATTAACACTGAAGTGGGTATTGGCTACTGGCAACACACCCCCTTGCTCAATACCCCTTTCTGTGCTTCTAGCCTGGGAGTCAGAGAACCTGCCTGAAGGCTCCTGCTGTGAACCTCCCTCAGCCTCAAAAGGTATGAGAGGCTCTCTCTTCCTCCGTGGAGACACTGATTTCTTCAGAGACCCCAGTGTGCTATCTCTGGGGTTAGCGCCCAAACTCTCCTCAGAGCACCTGTCACTCTGTTGCTCCTCTCCCTATACATTCCGGGTGTTAATAACTCTTCTAATAAACTCCTTCCTCCTAGTAATTAGTCTCAGTGTCCTCTTGAATCTGCCCACCCCGTCTAAAACTGAACAATCAACTCGAGGCACTTCCAACCAGGCAGAGCCTCTGGTAGCAAAGTTAGCTTTCTGTAAGTGGGATTCCTGCCTACAAAGGTACTCTGTATCCGTAGGGTGGCCCCCTCTCTGCCCCAGGAGGCAAGGCTAGTTTATTCACCTGTGGGAAGGCACCCACATCAATCACAGAGCAAGCCCCGCCCTGTCTGCCTACTAGTTTCATCCCTATCACTCATGCCTCATATCACTCATATCACTCTGTTCCTCTCTCTTCTTCAGCAGGAGGGGTTACTACATGCAGCTTGATCTCTGAGCAGCTTTATAGATGCACACCTGGCTTTAAGGTATACACATTAATAAACCAGTTTGTTCTTCATTGGTTAACCTGCCTATAGTTAAGGAAATCATCCCAACAGGACATTGCCAATCACAGAGGGGTTTATTGTGTTCTACATCACATGAATGTGGAGACACCTTATGGAAAAGATCCAGGCTTGGAGCTGTGGAGAAGGCAAGGGATGCTGTAATTGGGTCGTGTGACATAGGGGCTATAGCCTGGGGAGAATGTTCTGACCAAAATGCTTGAATGTTTCAAGACCTGGCCAAAGGGTTCTTGCTGTATTGTATACACAGAAGCACAGTCAGAAAGGCTGGGGTGTGGGAAGGTGGGATAAAGAGACGTGACATGATAGAACATCATTGGTCAAGATGCTTCACCAAGAGGACCCAGTTCTCGGGAGGGTTCTGTGTTGGGCTAGCTGACAGTGGCAAAGGCTCCAGCTTCTGGAGGAGGGGAGTGTCCAGGACTGGTGGCTAGTGGCTTAGAACAAGAGAGGCCATTCCTCCTGAGGCACGCAGTGGGTCTCTGGAATGGCTATGGCCTTGTCCTGGAGAAATGCGGATCAACCATAATTCTCATCTAGGTCCTGATGAAAAGGGGGGCTTCTTTGCAGTGAGCTGATTTGCAGAACACAAGTAAGGGGGCAGTTTGATCTTTACCATGAGCTCAGTGAGATAGATGAGGAAGACCCAACCTGGGGTCTAGAACCATCACAGGCTGCAAAGGAGCCTACAAAGAAAATACGTGGCTTTATGCTTTCATTGAAAAACCAAGCAAGGCCAAGAAGTGGTGATGCATGATTCACTGAGTCCTGAAATTAAAAGCACAAACACATACGCACGCAACAGTCAGTTCAACCTCCCTAAAACCTGCCTCCCCCTGGCAGTCAGCAGACTTGGCTCAATGCTCTTTACCAATTGTTTTCAAGGACTAGGATGGGGACTTCGGGACAGGAAGCCTTCCTCGACAGCTGTCCTCTTTCCTGTACCCAGAGCCACTACTTGACTTGCCCTTAGTCAGACCGTCTCCTGTCTGGCTCAAACAACTGTCTTAATAAAAGCTTTGCCCGTACCTCTTTGGCTCTTCTTTTATCCATGTTCTCGTTGGGCCCCCAAACCAGCACCAGCAATAGCATTTATACAAATCACAGAGGATATTGGGCTTTGGAATATACCCATTCAGGCACATGTTTTCTTGGTTGGTGCCTACAGAAAATGACAACAATCTCTACCTTTCCTATTTGTGACGGGAGAACAACAGGACAGTCTCCTCCTCAGAGCGGATGCCCCGTGAGAGAGCTAAATAGTTTTCTGAGCTCACCAACTGCAGTCAGCAACAGAGTGGCCTCCTTCTGCGGCATGATTTCTGAAACCCTGCTCCAGCACTGATTCTGGAACAGACCAGCTCTCCAGGCTCAGGTCCTCTCTCCCCTCCCCTCTCCTCTCCCCTCCCCTTCCACCCCCTCCCATAGTACCTTCCTCTCTTCTCTTCTCTTCTCTTCTCTTCTCTTCTCTTCTCTTCTCTTCTCTTCTCTTCTCTTCTCTTCTCTTCTCTTCTCT
>NC_034606.1:52100592-52122898 GCF_900095145.1 Mus pahari
CCCCCCCCACACACACACACACACACACGGTCTGAGCAGGACAAACTCATATCTCCTGACCAGAGACAGTAGGACTAACTGCATGTGCTAGACTGCTATGACCCTGTGAGTCCCAAATAGCACAGAGGGTATGCTAAAAGGACACTGAGAGACCTTAACATATTTCCATCTGCTCCTGACTGGGTCTCCCAAAATGACTCCAGCATGCATAGGGTTGTAGCGCTGACAAATGTCAGAGTGTCTCTTGTCCCACCATACCCATACTTAATCATTCTCCCAAATTAGTCTGTTCTGATTGCCACAGCAAAATGCGATAAACTGGAGTATCTGAGCCACAAAATGATTTCTTTGGGTGCTAGTGGCTGGTGATGCAAGATCAAATTGCTGGCAGGCTTAGAGTCTCGTAAGTGCTATTTCCTGTTTCAAACACACCTCCTCACTGTGTTCTGGCACTGTGAAAGGGTTAGGCAGATTCCTGGGCCTTCATTATCAGGGCATAAATTGCACTCATGAAGGCTCTATCTTTGGGACTCAATTCCTCCCATCTTCAGACTATTTCACCTTGGCAGTGAGGTATCAGCTGGCAAGCTTGCGGGAACGCCATCCTTCATACCAGCCCCTTATTGGTTTGTCCCTTTACCTCAATGCCTTTTCCCTCTCTTCCCCTGAACACATCATTCTGTCCCACCATCTCCATCTTACTCCCCATCTCCAAACCCTGCTCCACACATGGGTGAACTTGGGTTTAATTTGCACCAGCTCTAGCCTCTCCCTGTTCTACAATGTCATATACACTCTGTCCCAACAATCCATTCTCATGCTGATTCCTTCGACAGCTCAAATGTTCCTCCTTCCATAGAGTGTCTCCTTAGGCCCATGGGAATCTCCAGGACCCCCCTCCCCCCATCTCTCCACATGTCTGAACCCACAGGTTTTCTGCTATCTTATCCAAGAACTGCATGTATGAAGGAGTCCTTCAGCCACCCATCTTTGTGTGGATGCCTCTACATGTGGGACAGGTGCCATGCAGACATCAGAAGCTTCTAGAGGGATCCACCTGGGGATTAGTAAGGACACCTTCCTGGATTGGGGCCTGACCACATTTAGCATCTCTTCAACTGGGCTGAGAGGTGCTCTCAGAATGTGGGCAGCACCCTGACAGGTCTGCCTTTCTAGGACGCAGACTTCTCAGCCAGATCTGGGTCTGCTCTGGGCTGCCTGATACCAGGGTAGGTGAGCAAGAAGGTAGGGTGTGGTGGGGCATGGGCTGTTGGGTGATCTTGGTTCTGTGATGAACAATTCAGTGGAGGCACTCTTCTTGGTGGCAGGGAGCTGGCTTTGCTCTTTCTCTCAGGGAAGCCATACCATATGTTTCCTGACTCCAGCCCTACCCCAGGAACTGCCCTTCAATCTTATCTGTACATAGTCAATACCCACCCACTCTACAGGAGCGGCACAAGCTGCAACCCCTGGGGATGGCTGGTGCATGTCTGGGAGCACCTGTTCTCCAGGGCTTCCGGATGCTGTGTTGTAGGCAGATGCCAGACAGTTGTGATCCATTTCTATCTCGCTCATTGTTACTCTAATTTCATCTCAGAAAATGACTGATGGAGAGCAAGAAGCAGAGCAGAGACTAATTCACAGCTCATTCTTCAAAACCAGAAGCAACCGACTGAGCAAGGATAGTAAATGCTTTCCCTTCCAAGGTTGCTGTCACGTTGGGAGAGCCTGGCAGCGGCTACTCTTGGGATCTTGACCAGCAGGTGACTGTGAACCCAGAGCCAGGGATGATGTGAATGCAACGAGCCAGTTTTGCAAAATGCAAAGGAAGGTAATGGAGAACCTATTACATACCAAGGTGACCGCAAACACAGTCTCCTTTTAAGTATAGCAAGGACCTTGCCCAGTATACTTGCTGGGTTGACATTGATATAGTTCTACTGGCCAGAGCTAGGAGCAAGAAGTGCTCTCTGGAGGGATTGCTAACCCTGATGTGCTGGGCAGCATAAATGAAGCTTGTTGTAGGGCACACGACTGCAAACATTATGGGGATGAAGGAGCCAAGCACACAGGCCAGGTAGAGCAGGGAGTGGAGGAAAGACTTTTGCCTGCATTCTCTTCGGCCTTGGCACCATCCTCTCTGCAAGTGAAGCCATCTCTAGCTAACTGCACTGCTGCTTGTTTTGAATCTGATAGACTTTGGCTCACATAGTATGTAACATTTTTCTGTCTGCGCTTGACATGATGTTTTGGGGAATTCATTTCTGTGGTTCTGCATGCTGGTAATCTATCTTTTTAGAAATCATTATGGAACATCCCACTGTGTTCTTATATCACAGTTAGTTAAAGCGCTCTACTCTCAATAGGCACTGCCACTGTCTCCAGTTTGGCACTGCCATCTCTATGGCCATGTGATTATTCCACAGACATCTTGGTGAATCCGTGCATGTTGTTTTGTTGAGTTCACATCTAAGAGTGAACTCGCTGGATTCTGCCTTCTGTGTGTCTATGTCTTTCCTAAATGCTGTCCAACAGTTTTCCCAACTAGCTGTAAAATCTCACTCCCCTGCCAGCAGAATTTGAGTGTTCCAATCACTCCATATCCCTGCCAACACTTGGTGTTGTCAAATCTTTAAATTCATCCTTCTCGGAGACATGTACTGATTAATGACAGGGGTACCCATTCTTGTATAGATTTTGGTGTTTAGGACATCTAAGGGGAAACTGTCTATTCGGATTTCCTGTCATGGATTTTTATGTCCTCATTGCTTTGGAAGCCTTTGCTATTTGTGTATGATAAATATGTCCTCCCAGTCAATGCTTCATGAAGGTCCCTGGGGTCTTGATGAGCTCAAGTCTGAATGCAAATATCCAGGCAGTGTTCTTCTGTGTGGTGAGTGCAGCTACAGGCCCGCGAGACACTCTCCTCAGTTGTCTTTCTTTCATATTGAGATGTATGTCTCCGGAAATAAACTTGGCATGTGATGTGGAAATGACAAGATTTATCTTTGTCCATCAGCAACTCCAATTGACTCAGCCATTTACCGAGAAGACGCCGTTTGGACACCGTGGCCATCAGTCATCCACCTGCTGTCTGAATCTTCTCTACTTCCATCCACAGTGTCCTTGTGTGTCCTTGTTTCAAAACATCCTCTCAAACACAGTATCTTTGCAGTTAATCTTGACTTCTGGCAATGTAATCTCCCAGACCACACTCTCATTTGACATTCACCCTTTGCAGAGTTAGAGAAATCTCAGAATCAGTTTTGGTGTTTTTAAACTAGTTTGTATTTTTCTTGAGATTGCATTAATTCTATGGTTGGTTCTACTTGGAAAGAACGGATGCTTGACTATTATCTCCTTTAATCCATTTTTTTTGTCTTTTGCTCAAAGTCTCCAAACAGTATTTTGTAGTTTTCTATAAAGAATGTTTGCATATTTTGCTGTTTATAGGAATTCTGAGGTCTTTTCAATAATCTTTAATGGTGTCCTTTAAGTCTTTATGATTTTAAAGTTGTTTGTAGCATATAGAACCAACAATGAGCTTTGTGTTTGACCCCATCTCCAATGACTCTGTTAACTAGCTATTCAGATTCACTTGTAGACAGCCTAGCACTTTCTGAAAACATGTAATCACTTCAAGGAACAGCATTTGCATTGTTCTTGCTCAACCTTGTGGTCACAATTTGTTTTTCATGCCTTATTGCACTGTTTAGAACTCTCCAAGTAGAAATGTGGATGATTTGCCTGGCTCCCAACATTGAATAAAAATCCTGTGTTGTTCTGTCTCCAACAGAAGCATTCACTGTGGTCATGACATAACTTTTCTTATCAGAAGCAGGGAGCTCTGTTTGCATCAAGTCAGATAAATGGTTTTAAGGGCAATGAAGCAGTGGGCTTTTCAGATTTATAAGATATTTCTCTTGAGATAGTCATTTGATTTCCCAGAGGAGCTGCCCTCAGACTCCATCCTGGATCCTTCGAAGTCTATTTTCCCTCATCTGTGATGAGTTCACATCACTCTGTGATCAAGGGCAGGATTTTCCTTCTAACTGGTAATTTGATATACTTTCATTTTCTTCCTTTTAGCATTGACCTCCATGTATCTCCGATACCACACTTTCAAGCAGTAGATATCTGTATTTTCTTTTATTGAAAATCTTTGTGTTTTAATCAATGCACTTAGTACATATTCATGAAATATGAACATGGATTTAAAGTACTTTTAAAAAAATTTATGTGTATATGTATATATCCCTGGGGAGGAGGTAGGATGGAGAGTCATGAATTGGAGTGCAGTGACCATAGAGGACAGAAGATGTTGGATCACTTGAGGCTGGATTAACAGGTGGTTGTGAACCACTCATTGTGGACGCATGGGATGGAACCCAATTCCTCTAGAAGAGCCGTTGACATTGAGCTGACTCATCAGTCCCTGAACACTTATTTTTAAATTTGAATTCCCCATTGATAACAGAAATGCTACAAATCACAGTGATCTATCTGTGATTTATATGATAAATATAATATATAAATATATATATAATATATATGGTATATATATGATATATTTGGTATATATCAAATTACCAGTGAGAAGGAAAATATCATATATATATATATATATATATATATATATATATATATATATACACACACACACACACATACATCATATATATATTCCTTTTTTTTCCTTATTTTGTCTGTATGGATGTTTTGCCTGCAGATATAGCTGTATCATGTCTGGTGCCCACAGAGGCCAGAAGAGGGCATCAGATAGCCTCTAACTTGAGTTACAAATAATTGTGACCCACGCTGTGGGAGCTAGGACTCAAACCTGGGTTTTCTGGAAGAGCAGCTAATGATCTTAACAGCTGAGTCATTTCTCCAGCTCTATTCTAATATTTTTATAATTCATAACCACTCCATGATTTCTATGCCTGCATCCTTTTGCTACACAGTTACTAGTGAATTATTACATGTTTTCTTAAGTGTTCAACAGTTAGAATTCATTGCCCCGTTTTGTTATTTGATCAGTTCATATCTCTCTGTGTATATATACACATTGTATTCTGATCTCTTTCTCTTTATCTCCTTCCCACCCTTGTCCACATTAATCCTACATACCATTCTCTTTTCAGATTCACAACTTTTGTCTTTACCTTTGTGATCCTTTTAGTTTAAATAGGACCATCTGCGTAGCCACTGGATTGGGACCGTTTATCTACAGAAGACTGTCAGGGTGATTAGTGGACACACAGCTAAAGAGAATGACTCTAGCCATTCTACAGCCCTTCTCTCGCCCAGATCTTACATTTTCTCCTCTTCTGCAGTGTTCCCTGAGACTTAGAGAAGATGTCATAAATGTCTTAACTAAGCCTGAGCACTCAGCTGTCACTTAGTTTTGGCATCTTGAGCAACCACAGGTTTCTGCATTTGTTGCCATTCACTGGGAATAAAGTCTTCTCTGATTAAGGGTGATAGCAGCATTGGTCAATAATTGTAAACATAAACATACTGGAAGATACCTTGATTCCATATCAACTCAGCTAAACAACAGTATGACCAGATCCTCCCCAGGGCCTATGATATTCATTGGCAAAGCTTGTTTATTTTACTTATTTTTATTTATTTATTTATTTATTTATTTATTTATTTTTATTTTTGACCTGGTTTATGGTACCACGCATGATTTCTCTACTATGGAGTTGGTCTTAGAGCCAATGGGAGAGCAATTGGTTACTCCTGAAACATTAATGCCTCTATTGCACAAGTGACCACTGCTGGCCTAGCAAGTTGACTTCATAGTTTGTAGGGTTCACAGCTGAGTAAAAACTACTGATGGTTTTAATCCACCAGCAGCCTGCACAGCCCCTTTCAGGGCGTTGAAGGCCAGCTAGCATGGAGAAAACTTCCAGCTCAGTTCCAGCTTGATTTCTCTGTGGATATGGGACTTTGGGTTTTCAGTGCTGTAACTATGCCATCCACTGTCTTTGTTACTTTGCCTCTGATGAGAAATCAGCCACTAATATGACAGTGGCTTCTCCTGTGCCTGCGAACATCTTTGTTCTTGCTGCTCTCAGAATTGTCTTCCATTTTCAACCATTTCATTAAATGTGCTTCTGCATGAGTTTGATAAATTATATCCCACTTGGAATCTGGGTTGAACTTCTTCAGTGTGTGCATTCATTGGTTTTCCGACAGTTGGAAAGTTTCAGGTGTTATATCTGCAGTATTTCTTTGCCCCTTGTTCTCTCATTGTCCCATTGGGAACTCCTATTGCACTCAGGCTGATGAGTTCCTTAGCTCTGCAGGTGTCTGAGATTCTATTCTCTTTTCCTGATTCATGTTTTTATTTACTTTACATTCTTCAACTTGCTGATTGCAATAGGTCCCTATTTAAGTCATTGATTGCATCTATCTTACATCTTCTGTTCCTGAGACCCAGGTATCATTGAGGAGGTGAAAAGTGTGCAAGAACAGAGCTACCCTGAAATTGTTCTTCAGACACCTCAGCAACATAGGAGTGCAAAGTGATCGTGACAAGATGCACAAGGCCTGTGTTAAGCTCCAAGCAGACAAAATCCCAACATGAAGAGACACCCTATTCTCAGGATTGTTGTGATTCTTTATCATGGATATTTAATGACCTCTCTGGGTTAGTCTCATAAAATCTGTATCATTTGCCATGTGATGTCCTGGCTGCATCTTCTCTCAAAGTCCAATGATTCCCTACTGAATGTTGAAATCTTCAGCAGCTAGACCCATACATTTCCTGGTCTGTCCCAGGGGCTTTGCATTTGGTTCGGGGAGGTCTCATGTCTTCAACCCAAATGACACCCAACAGCTACTCTGCTTACCCTACTTCTGCTTTTTCAGGTCCTCCAGGTCAGAATATATCAAAGTTTCTCAGAGACACCATGGCTATCTCCTTCTTCTAATTCCCTTTTCACTCTCTACATTGGCCCATTGTTTATAACTCACCAAAACAATGCCGTGGGCAGCTGAAACCTTAAAGCATTTATCCCTGACTATTTTCAACACATGGTCTTTGGGGAGGGGGGACAGTGAGCTTCATGAGAGCCTGGTAAGAAGGTGACCTATAGGAAGCCATTTGACATGTCAAACACTAATGGATCTGTTAGAAAGCTTTCGAACAAGCCCTGACTCTGTGCTGTTCACGTGGATGCTGGGGTGAGGGTGGTGGTGGTGTGCTATTCATCTTAAAGACTACTCAGAGCTGAAGAGGAAAAGCAAGCTACTCCACAGACAAGGGTGGCTTTTTTTGTGTTTGCTCATCTACTTTCCTGGAACAGATATTCCTCAAGGTCCTTGGAGTCCTTAATTAAGTGTCACAGTTGAACAATGTATTGATGTCTATTAGTTTTCGTCATTGATTTTTATGAATAGGTGAACTGTAGGAAGATTAGGATGTGTTGTTATTGACCTTATTCCATTGACTGCTCTTAAGCTGAATTCCCTTCAACACCCTATCTATAGAGCTCTTCCTGCTGTATTTTCATTGTAAGCTTAGCCCTTTTTCTCCTAAACACGTTTAGCAAATGGCTCCACACTCTCATACTCTTGGAATCTTGAGGGGCCTGTTTCTAATGTTGGTTTGTGCTCTTGACCTTTGCTCTTTTTTTTTTTTTTTTTTTTTTTAATAAGGGTGGGCTTTGGATCAGGTAGGCCTGATTGATTTTCCTTGAATGTCAGATGTTGAGTATGGAAATTGTGTGGATAATTTGGTGGCACTCTCTTACTTCCAGGACGGCTTGCCACATTGTCTGGCAGGCTCTCATGCCAGGGCTATTTCCAAACTGTGAATCCATTGATTTGAAGCTTGGCTTCAATGTTTGCAAATCCTTGTTTCAGTTTGGCTTGCTCTCACTCTTGTATTGCCTCCCAGACATTCCAAATAAAAGTTTTGGAGTGTTTTCTAGGACCTTTCTTTCAGAGAGATAATAAAACGTTCACGTTTCCTCACCACACAGAGGGCCCAGAGCTCTGTTCAGTTTCTTGGGCCCTATCTGTTACATAGAACATGTAATATTCAGGAAAAACAAGATTAGTTAATACCAGCCTAGAGTGGCTGAGAATCTCTGGATCCTCCCTGAACTGCCAGCCTCTGAGTGAGAGGGGGAAATAGATTTGGGGTTTGGGGGGGGAGGCTAGTCATTGCTTGCCTATGAGTTCTTTTCCCTAAGAACCTCTTCCTTCTCCCCTTCCATATTTGTAAAAATCTCATAGACAAGTCTTTTTCTCTGAGACTGTTTTTCAGTACAGTTAGAAGAATAGCTTCTCCCATCAAAATCCACTTCAGCTTGTAAAATTATATAAAGGGTCATCTAGATTCTTTAATCCTCTCATGGCCCAAATGCAAACGTCTTGTAGAACAATTTTACACTGTAATGAGCCAGTAATGTGAACGCCTTCTTATGCACCATGCAAGCTGGCGACTGACTGTTATCTTTGGTCCATTGCTCAGGACATAGCATGGATTTTTTTGTTTGGTACAAGCTTGCAGTGTGAGGGGCCACTTTGCTGATGTCTGAAAATTGCTGTGAGTTTATGGTATGTGAAACACTTTTACAAACATGACATTCTAAGTCTCACTTAATTTCCTGAAGCTACTATCCACATCAACAAGGAAACAACACTCTCCAAAAGCCTTTTGGTTACTTCGTCAGTGAGGGAATTAGACGTCAGTGAAGTTAAGTCATTGGCTTGAGATGATAGCAGAGCTGGGATTAGAACCTACAGTCTGTCCATTTTGCCACATGCCACCTCAGTATAAGTCATCTTCCAAGGACATGCCCATGCAAAGTCTTTGCCATCAAGCATGGCTCTTTGCCAGGTTTGGCAAATACCATTATTTTCACGACACAGAGTCACAACTGCTTTCAAAAATTGGAACTTTATCTATGGGATAATGGAGTTTTCAGGCGCTTCTTTCCCCTTATCTGGGAACATTCACAAGGCAAAGAAGGTCAGTAGCTGCTGCCCGTGCTTCCTTGTGAGGGTGATGCTTCTGCTGGTAAGGGATGATGCCAGGCGGCTGCTGGCAGCTCTCATCAGATGACATAGAAACATCTGTTCCTGTAACCACCCTCCCCACAGACACACTGCAGGGAACCAGCGTCTCCTCTAGCAATGCAAGTGCAGACCCACTTTGGTAGCCTCGGTTGGAATATGAGTATTTTCTGAGTCCCTCAAGCTAAATACTGGAGTTGAGAGTCACCAGTGACCTGTGATCGGGAAGTAGTGCTATAGGTCCTATGGTTGTGGTGCCTTTCCAAGCCAAGTGTGATTTTCCCAAAGTGTCTGGTCTGATGGGAGTGACAGGCAAATGCCTCTGGTCTAATGTCAGGGCTGATCTCTGAATATGCCCCCCTGTCTAGTGCTGAGGCAGTGAGAGTAAGACTCATGGGAGTCCGAAATGAAGAGGTGTTCTAAATTCTGGGGAAAAGTGTTTTCTCTTTACAAGTGTTTTGGGGAGTAGGGGGTGGCTGGTGTGCCTGCCACTGAGGTACAGATAAGCATTTATAGTGGAGATGCCTCAAGATCTTGTGAGAGTTCTTAAAATCCTGACCTCTGAATAGGGTGCCACAGGGTCCCAATATCTGTGCTGACCTTCGCTGCATCTAGCACCAAGCCTTACCCCCTTATCCTCATTGGTCTTTCTCTCTGTCTGCCTGGCCTTGACGTTGCATATGACAAGATAGGACAGCTAGAGTCCTCTGCAACCACTGATGAGACACCGTGAATGAGTCACTGTTTCCTGCCCACTTGTGTTGGTCATCTGTCTGAGACTATGACAAAATATCCAGGCCTAATCTCAGAGAAGCAGAAAGAATCCAGTTTGGCCTGTGGCTCAGAGATAACCAACAGGGGTATTTTGGATCCCCTGTTTCTGGGCTGTGGTAAAGCACAGCATCAAGCAGCCTATGGAGAGGTGCAAATGAGTAATTCATGATCTAACTTCCAGTTTACTCTCTCTGCTTTCTGGGCGCAGTCTGGGATGTGATCTCTCAGCGTCCTTCTCTGGTTGCCTGTCGCCATGCTTCTCCTCCCATGATAGACCCTTCCTCTAAAAATTGTCTGTGGTCATGGTGCTTGTCAAAGGAACAGGAAGTAACTAAAACATTGGAAATCTGCAAACTTCCACATCTTCCTTTAGTAAGCTGGAGGCCCAGAACAATGCGCTTGAGGTGGCTGTCTCTCTTGGCACATACTCTCACAGCTCTGCCACCTCCACGGTCTTGGAGATGTCACTGTAATTTGCACTTCCCCAGAGACACTCAATGGGACTCCAGTGCTGGTACGTGTTTCTTGGCTTCGGTGGCTCTCTGAGACTACAAAGGAAGAGTCTACAACCCCGCACCACACCGTTGTGTTTGTCTCCACATAGACAACCCTGACAAAGCTCTGCTGCCAACTTATGCTGCGCCCTGGCTGCCTTGCAAGGCATTAGTAGGACGACCTGTTGTTTGTTGCTGTTTCCTTGGAGCAGAAAAGTCCTTAGTCCTTTTTATTTCACAGGTTGAAAGCTTAGCTGGTTGGGAGTCTTGCTTGGAGGTCAACCTTCCTTTTGTTCCAGTGCAGAGCAACAAGCTTCTCCTAATCTCCTTAACCATTACAGCCTCTCTTTCAGACCATGCCTTGACGGTAACATTAAGTTTCCAGGTGCTCCTTTCTCTCTAAACTGTACATTTTGTAGTTTTTTCCCCCACATTTGCTCATTTTCATTGTGAATCTATATAAGTCCTACAAATAAATACTCCACATGCTCAATGTTATGCCAACCAAATTAGTTCTTTATTTTAAAATTCTGCCTCACATAAATTCTCAGGGCAAAGACAGAAAATAGCCAAATTCTTTCTCAAACTATTGCATGAATGGCCTATACCCCATCTATAGAGACCTTGTTCTCTGAAAACTCTTGGGCTGGGATTTTACTATTTACATTACTTTCAGTGGTAGTGTCTTTCAGGCTCCCAATAGGTTGGCTCTCTAAGCTCTGCTTACAGCATACAACTTTTATTATAGTCCAAAGTTTCAAAGGCTTTCACATAATCTTCCACGCCCAGCTTAGTCAGGATCCTCACAGCTGCACCCCACTTCTGATACCAATTTCTATACCAGTTACTTTTTGTTGCTGTGATCAAATATCATGCCCTAAAGCAACTTAAAGAAGGTATAATTTATCTGGGCTGATAGTTGAAGAGTCTATTATGGTGGGGGAGGCACAGCAGCATGTAACTGAGAAGGAGGCTGAGAGATCACATCTCAACCACACATAGAAAACACAGAGAATGAACTGGAATTGGAATAAGATTATAAACTCTTGAAGCCCATCCATGCTAACATCCTTCTTTCAGCCTGGATCGACACACCAAAGGTTCCATAACTTCCTGAACAGTGCCGCCAACTGGGTACCAAGTGTTCAAATACTCAAGTCTCTATGGGATATGTCTCATTCAAGCCACCACACTATATCAGAAAAGAATGCTGTTTTCAGAGTCCTGGATTAATGAATGGAGCAGTCCTGTCACTGTCTACTCAGTAAGGTTGGCTCCAGGAAAAGAGAACACACATTTCTTTTATTCAGCGCATTCAACAAAAATGTGTAATTCAAGAAAAAAAAAAAGTGTTAAACAGCCAAACTGCAAGTGCACAAACTCTTTCCAGAATGTACTTAATGGCAACTATTAAACATACAAATGAGAACACTGATTTATCCTTTCTCCACAGAGCGGTGCTGGGTTCTGGCAGGCTTGGGCTGCAGTCAGTAGTAGCTGGAGATACACAGACTCTGACCTACATTTCTTTGCTGGTTTGGGTGATTAAGATCACAAATGAAATCACTGTTAATTGACTCTATAAATTTTACATATGAAAAGAAGCACTTTTTTAATGAGTGCAACTTCATAATTTAGCTGTGTTTTTAATAGTGGCTTTGAAATTAAAATGCAAACAAACACGGTTGTTTCAAAGCTGTACCTCAACAAAGTAGAAGAATCTGGTCTGGGCTCTATTTGTGTTTGGGGTGGGAGGTAGCTCATCAGGCAAGCCACGTAATGCCGGTACTTGCAGAACCTCTCAGCTCAGCTGGACATGATCCTGAGTCCTGGAGGGTCTCACCCCTACCCCTGTGCTATGTCCCTTTTTCTATCACATGGATATGTCACCCATCTTTCAGGAGACAAATGATTTGCTAAGCCCCAAATCCTCACCTGAAACCTGTGACAAGATCCCCCAATACTCCTGTCTACTTCCAAGTCTCTCCTGGATGTCAAAATGTTGACTTCGTCCCTGCTAAGATGTAGCTCCAGAAAAAAATCACATCTTTTCAAATTTTGTGCAATTCCTGTCATTTAGAGCATATGTTCGTGCATAATGATGTTCCTAAGTGAAGTGACATTTCAGAGTAATGAGGCTTCGCTGACAACGTGTGAGAGATGTGACAAGCTTTCTGTAACATGGAAAAGGAGCCTAGACAACCCAAAATCCACCACGAGAGCCATCCAGCTGTGTCTGTGGCTTGCCCTTTCAACCTGAAAGGGATGTAGCAGAATAGAGGCAGAGTGTGTTTGGAACTAGTATATAGCCTAACACATGCCTGTCCCCAGCAATTTCCACTGGCTTGGGTGATGAAGAAGACTGTGATGGATCAGGCCCATGGGACTGCAGAGAAGGGAGGGCTTAGAATATTGTGGCCATAGGATGAAGCCAGATCTTCCCTGGTGCAGAGTTGGGTTGCACGGAACCTCCACTTGCCAGTGCTAGCCAGTGTTGTCCACCCCCAATCATCTCTCACTCTCCATATACTAGTCACCTTTCCCAAGAGGACAATGGTAGTCACCTTCCAGGAATGAACTGAGCAACCTCAGAAGAGACTCCCAGTGGCTGACGGTGAGAAGGCTGCTGTGTTACAAAGATAATCTACAAGGCAAAGGTATTCAGAGGTGGGGCTCTAAAATATCCGTTAGATCATGAGGGTTCTACCCTGGTGGGGAGACTAAAACCATCATCTCAGGAATAGATTGCCTATCAAAAGAAAGCTCTGTGCCTTCTGTCTCTTTATCTCTCCTCTCCCTGGACTGACCGGGTCTGCTCTTAAAGTTCTATTGTGTGCGAATATTTTTCTGAGGTGATGTACACAACTCTACTCACTCCAGATGAAGAACATGCAACAGACAAAAGTAATGATTACACCAAAGTCCAACTTGATGATCCAATGAGTTCACTGAGGTTACTTTCAGGGGTATGCATAAAGGGTCACTTACAGGATTATGAATTACTCGAAGGTCACTGTATCAAGGAAAGCCTACCTCAGCCTGAATGACAACTTAGAAAAGTTGTATCCATAGAGATAGTTCTCCATATGACTATAGGCAGCTGGGCAGGTCCAAGAATCTCTCCTCCCCAGCCCTTACTGCTTATATGATTAGGGAAGACATATGGCCAGAGTACCTAGTCAGTTTCAGGGACTTCCTGGGAGTTGTGAGTTGACTTCCTGTATCTTAATGAGCTTCTCCTTAGAGCTTCCTGAGTTTTAATAAGCCTCTCTCTAGAATGGAAAGTTTTAACCCAGAGGAAAATGCTATTTAACACATTTCAAGATGGGATGTCTCGGTAAGGAGGGTCTTTTCAGATGCCATGTCCTTGACTTTGTCCTGGTTCTAGCCCCACCCAAACCCCAGAATTGTTAGGAACAAATCTGTATCATCCAGCCTCAGGCATTCTGATAGGCAACACCGAATGAACCAAGAATATTAGCTCTTGTTTTAAAAGCTGTCTTACTTTTAGCAAAATGAAAGGGTCTTTATGGAGATGACTTGGGACACAGGTTTTGCCTGCTCACCTCCATGGAGGAGGGGTGCTTCTATCCTTGGACATGCTGGCACCAAGATGGGCCCATTTCAGACAGAACAGGGTTCGACTGCAATGCTGGTCCTCCATCACACCTTGACTCTTCCTAACCAGCCCACGACTGATGACACTACCCAGTGAGAGCCAAGGGAGCACAACTTACCCCATTCTATCCTATCTCTGATATCTGAATAACTGAGTCTTGTCAGGGCAAAGGAGGTATCTAGACAAGAGCATTTCTGGCTCAGCCTCAAAAGCACTAGGTACCAGAGACACTCTCTCTCTGCTGAGCACCCAAATAGCTCTCTTCAGGGACTGGAAGGTCACCACACTCAATCCACGTGGGGAAACATCGGAGATTCCATCAGGTCATTGCTCTGCCACGTCCTGCATGTGATCCCTGGCAGACCAAATTTGTCTTAGCAAGACCCAAGGGCAAGTGAGGTGGATGCATGCTGATGGAGAAGACGGGCAAAGGCAGATATATAAAACTGTAAGGCAGAGGCAAATGCATTGGAGATCAGAGGGAGCTGCGGTGGAGAACACTGGCGTGGGAGCTGAGCAGGGTGACTTTGGGCTTATTCTTCACTGATCCCAAAGGAGGCCCGATGGTTCTTTTGTTTAACACTCATTTGTTTAATTCTTGCCTCCTCTGAAAGCCTCCAAAAGCTACATTAATAATAGGTGATATTTATTTAGTACTCTGGGATGGCTCTGGGCTCAGAGGTTGACACAAATTATCTCATTTTATTCTAAGCCTATCTTGAGGAAGTTTTGTGTGTGTGTGTGTGTGTGTGTGTGTGTGTGTGTGTTTTCTACACAATAATGAAGCAAGAAGCTAGGCTTACTCACAAAAGCAGGAAGGAACTTCATGGCTAGGGGCTACGGTGCTCAGTGTGACCCACGCCTTTGGCCTTTTGCTGGAGCTCACCCATTATCCTTTTGCTCCAAAGGCAGGGCTCTGTTTTGCTCTTCCACCCTGGAGTGTCTCTAGCTGAAAGTGCCAACTTCATGTTCAGTGAACAAAGGAAGAAAGGAAGGAATGGCCTAGATGACCCGCTTCCCCATCTGTCAGAGCAATTGTTACTATAACAGGAACCCAGAGCTCATCAGAACAGGGCTCAGCCCCATCACAGGCTGTGGTGATGCATGATGACAGCTATCCTGCTTCACCCTGTGTGGGGGAGGTGCCAGGGGTGTCCTTCAGCTCAGACATTGAGCTTCAGACATCTTCATCCCGGGTAAGCCTTGGGGAGAAGTCTCTTGGTGTCCTAGGGACAGAGCTCGTGATGTCATGGTAGCGCACAGGGCAGGATGATTCAGTTAAAGCTTGAGATGGTTCCTGCCAAGCTAGCCTGAGGACCATCCTTTCCTGATGCTTAGAAAATAAAAGAGGATACAAGTGATAGCCATCAAGTACCCACCATGTCTTAGGCAATGTAATCGCTACTACACTCTGTGAAATGTACAATATGATTTTATGAAGAAGGGGGTAAAACAGACAAACAGAACCCACCAGATTTGCAGAGTCGCTGGGTCCCTTTGTCAGGTGCAAAGATGGTCAGAAAGTCTGAGCTTCAGGGGCAGAAGGCACCTGGGCTTAGAGCAGGAGATGGTGGTGTGGTCTGGCTCTGAGTGTTCACTGGTTCTTATTACCAGTTATGAGCTTCACACAAGTATACAGTACACTGTTCACCTCGGCCGCAGCTCCCAAACCCTGGATCATCCAAAAAAAAAGGGGGGGGGGACGTGTGCCCTGGAAACCCGACAAATGCAGGAGCACATTCAGAGGAGATGATGCTCAAAGGATACCCTGGATCTGAAGTCAGCACACCCAGAGGAGATGATGCTCAAAGGATACTCTGGACCTGAGGTCACAGAGACATGCCTGTCCTGGAGACTCTGCGATGATTAACGCAGTACAGAGCTAACGCACGCAATGCTTTTCTTTTAAAAGCCAAATGCAGGTCTGCTCTATGGTGCTGGGTCTGTTTTCATGGTGCTGTCTCCCTGCTGTTGGTATGTATCTCTGCTTAATGGTTGCACTGAGCATGGCGTGTCTTACAACCCTTGCATCCGGCCCATGAGGACTTGGGAGGATTTGGGGCCTGTGATAGCTAGCTTTTGGTCAGTTTGTCACAAACTAAGGTCATCTAGAAAGTGGGAAAGTTGACTGAGAAAACGTCTCCGTTTTTGAACCTGTCTGTGGGGATTTTCTTGATCAATGATTGATGTGAGAGGGTCCAGCCCACTGTTTGGGTTCTTGCCTTGAGTTCCTGCCCTGACTTCCCGTCACAATGGGCTGTCATGTGAAATAAACTCTTTCTTCTTCAAGTTGATTTTAATCAGCGTTTTCAAAACAGCACCAGAAAGCAAACAAGGACAGGACCTTACTACCACACGGTCAGTTAACGGTTTTCTCATGCCCAGAGAGAAGGCTCTCTCACCTTGGACAGCAACACTGACTCTTCCAGGTCGCTGCTCCTACTTTTAGCATCCTTAGCATCATTGCCTTCATCCCAGGTGACCAGCTACCTTAGGAAACTCCAGGCAAAGGGACAGGCTTCCTCTACATCTGCTCACAGGGGAAGTGGAAGCTTCTGAGGATAAATTGCCAAGGAATTTATGCTGGCCTTTCCCCCCAGGAGCCCCGGCTCGCACAAACCCCACCATTCCAGCTTTTATGTACTCATTACAGTGGTTTGGGAAACATTTCAAAATTAGACAGGCATTAGCTTAGCTTATAAAATTAAAAATAAACGGTAACAGCTTTAATGGTGTTGTATTAAATGCCAGGCCTAATAATACCTCACATTACTTTAATATTTTATGGCTTTAAACACACTTTTAAATAACTTTTCATCTTGTATGGTTTTTCAGAACAACCCCATCTGGCGAGAGCAGGAGTTGCTGGCCCGTCTCGCACGTGGGGTAGCTGGCAGGCAGCAGCAAAGGCTGATGCTCTGTTTCCCAGCTAAGGCCCTCATGTGGATCAGGGACAGGTTTGAGGTCTGATGGAGAAGCCAGAACCACTTAAGTGGGATCTTTTTTCCTGTTATGTGTCCCTCAGATCACCTCTGACTTCCAGCCACATCTCTCAGGAAGACGGGGATTTCAGGGCCTCACTCTCTGCTTTTCCCTCTGAACATGGTGGACAGAGTCCCCAGTGACAGCTCAAGACCCCTCATTCTTGGTATATGGCCGAGGCCATCTGAAGACAGACTTTTGAACTGCCCATACTGCTAACCACTCTGTCCCTGGATCTTTCTGGTGGAGTATCTTGGGGACAGTGGAAGGACATCATACAGAGTCGCTGTGCAGCCAGCTGTGGTGAGCATTCACTGGTGGTCACCACCCTCTTCTTTCATCTCCATCCAATTATTTTTATAGTCTTTTCTTAAATTACATCGTATTTGTTTGTTTGGTGTGTGTGTATGTGTGTGTGTGTGTGTGTGTGTGTGTGTGTGTGTGTCTGTGTGTCTGTGTGTCTGTGTGCCTGTGTGTGTGCATGTGTGTGATGATTCACACGCCATACTACACATGTAGAGGTCAGAGGACAGCTCTCCTTTTACCCTTGGGTCCCAGGTTTTGAACTCAGGTTATTAGGCTCAGCAACAAGTGCCTTGACATTCTGCCCAAGTCCTCATCTGTGGTGTGGTAGAGCCAACTCCATAAACTCTGAAGACATGGAGTCCTGGACCCCAGGGTTCACATCCGGTGCAAATACCTAGTTTGCAGAACTCAGTGCAGAGTTCAGGATAGAAGGACTTTGGCCTTCTGCACTTGTAAAGGGATCTGTGGTTCAATAAGTGCTTCAAGAGGCTTGGGGCACAGGGCTACCTGGGGAGGTGGCAACAATAGCAGCAGCTACCACAGGACTCAGCAAAAGCCCATGAGCAGAAGGTAGGACTTCTCCACCAAAGCAACCCTATCTACAAAGAAGCCATGGACCAAGAAAGGTCCTTGTGCTATGGGGGTGGTGGGGCTGGAAGTCTTCAGGGTAGTGCTGCCCTGTAGGTTCAAGAGGCACTGGTCACTGCAGGAATAACAGACTTGGAGCCTTCTTCCCTGCCTGCCCTGAGCACTTCCATGAACTTCGTTCTTACAGTGATAAGGCTGACCACAGCATTTCAGAGTTTGTATGCCTGAAGTGGAGCTTGAACTCCATTTTCCTGCCCATGGGTGTGGCTTCATTAAGCAACACTCAATACCACCTTGACAAGCTAGAGAGCAGAGAGGCCAGAGTGACCAGCTTGGGAAGCTAAGAATATGGTCATGGTGTGGTAAGAATTTAAAGCCACATTACTATACTTGCAAGAGCCCAAGCTCTTGTCCACACTGCATTTCTGCTGAGAATGTAGGCAGGTGATCTTATGGGAGACCCCCAAGCCCTTGAACGGTGGCAAGAGCCATGCAGATTCCTCTGAGCAACTTTGGAAAACTCCCATCACTTTCTCAAACGAGTAACTGTGGGGGAAAAACATTCAAATAGAGCTTGGCTGATGAGATAAGCCACAATCCCAACTTCACAGTAAGAGTGCTGCAGTCTTGGGGCTCCTGTCTGCCCTAGCTGGCTGTTGGTGCCTGCTTGTCTAGATTCTGTCAGTTCATCCTAGTGTAGAAAAGCCACACTCTTCCATGAGACTGAGCCCACATATCAGAAATGGAGGGACTCTCCATCCACGGTATTATACATTAGATAAAGTTCTGCATCCTAAACCAATAGGAGAGGGAAACTGAGAAAAGAGACAATGCTAGACCCAGAAGGTTGCATCTCTATGAAGAACTTAGTCCGTGAGGACGTGGGTGCAGGGCAGCTCGATTAGAGGCTAGGAGTCCAGAGAAGCTAAGATCCTGAGCTGGTCCCAGAGCAATCAGGGACTTTGGCAAGTGGCTTGGCAAGGCTGCATGTGGGCAAAGTGAAGCAGTTTACTTTATGACCTTGGAAAGTGAGGAGTCAGCCCACAGTACTAGCAGATGTGGTTGGCCTGACAATTTAGTGCAAAGCAGTAGTTTTTATAGCCACTAATTGCACTGCCCTGCATCCAAGTCTTCATGGGCTAAGTTCTTCTTAGAGGTGCAATATTCTGGGTCTAGCACTGTCTCCTTCCCAGATTCCCTTGGTTCAGGACACAGAGCTTTATCTAATGTATAATACAACACCAAGGATGGAGATTCCCTCCTTTTCTGAAATGTGGGCTCAGTCATGTGGCAGACTGACTGTGGCTTTTCGGAACACTAGGATAAGATGGCAATACCTAGACAAACAGGCACCAAGAGCCAGCTAGGGAAGACAGGAGCCGAGTGCCTCCTGCTTGCTGGTGATTCTGATGAGATCTAAGTGCACCTCATACTGAAAATGAGCTTCAATGGTCTATTTCTTACACCAAGAAAACAGAAGGAAGGGCAAAGACCCAGCTCCACATTTACCCTTTCTTCCCTGACTGATGCTCTGATCAGGTCCCCAGGTCCTTCCAACCCCAGAACCCCTGAGACTTCAAGCATGTTGCCCTGGGTACAGTGGCTTCCCTCTGCTTCTTCTCAGTTCATGATGATTTAGAAAAGGCCAGAATTGGATCTTGTCAGCTCCTTGAGCCACGGAAGACTCTTTCTCCAGCTCACTCCTTCAGGGTTGTGACCCTGCTTGAAACGTCAGACACAGCTGCTCACAGTGTCTACGTTGCCTTCCTAGAAACTGCGTCGAAATCAGACGCTCAGTGAGGTGTTTTATCTTCTGGAAGTGACATGGGAGGATCATACTTCTTTCTACACACACGATTAGGGAAAACAAAAATTTTCAATCTCATTAATAAAATCCCGAGCTGGCCCTAAAGCAGACAGAGACCATGGTAAGTTGCTTGGCAAGGCTGCATGTGTCTTTACAACATTTACCCAGCCATCAAAGGCTTCCCAACAGCTGACTGACTGCAGGGGGACATCTACTGTAGAGAAAACTCGTTCCCTACATCCAGGAAAGAGAAAGTCCGCCAGAAGAGTTGACCTCTGAGATTTCTGTCTTGAGTGCTTTAGTGGCAAGGGCAAGATCTGAAGGAGGGAAATGAAATCAAGAACATGCCCTAAGCCAATACTTCCTGTCTTGACCTCCCTTGATCTACAGCCAGTCACCTTTTGGCACCTAAACCTTGGTGCCACATTATGCCACCAGTGCTCCCAGACCTTGGTATGCTTGTACTTTCCTATATTTCAGATCAGCGGCTCTCTGTCTTCCTAAGGCCTTTTAATACAGTTCCTCATGTTGTAGTGAACCCCAACCATAAAATCATTTCATTGCTACTTCATAACTATACTTTTGCTACTGTTATGAATTGTCATGTAAATATCCGATATGCAGGATATCTGATATGTGCCTCCCGTGTGAAATGATTGTCTGACCCCTAAAGATATTGCAACCCACGGGTTGAAAACTGGGAATTAGAGGGTTATAAGAGTGACTCTTGGTTGTCAACTGGACAGGATTTTAAATGATCATGGAGATATATCTCTGGGTGTGCCTGTGACAGAAACTTAAGATTGGGTTAATTGGAGTCCATCCTATATGTGGGAAGTGCGGTGCTATTGGCTGGGATCCCCGACTCCATGAAACGGAGGAGGAAGCAAGCTGAATGATGGCATTCGTGTCTTGATGTTTCATGAACTTGGGCTCAAGATAGCAAGCTGCCTCAAGTTCCTGCTGCCAGGTCTTGTCATGCCACCTCCTTTTTAAAGCAGGGACCTAACCTTCACACTATGAGATTCTGTTAGCTACTTTGTCATAGCATAAGAAAAGCAACTACTAGCACTGGTCAATGGAGCTGAGCAGGGAGAAAAGACTGCAGAGTTAGGGGGGATGGAGGGAAGGAAAATATGTGTAGCTAGATGATTGATAGATGATAGATGATATATGGATAGACGATAGATGATCAATAGGTAAATAGATAGATAGATAGATAGATAGATAGATAGATAGATAGATAGATAGATAGATAGATAGATAGATAGACAAACAGAGGAGTTTTGCTACCAACCCTGGCTCTGCTGTGACCTAAGATCTCACTTGTTGTGCAGGCTCAGAAAACCACAGGCAACTCTCACACCATACAGATGCTGCTCGGGAAGCTACTGATCTGCAGCCCAAGCTCCATAGCTGACCTGCCTCTACTAGACTCACAGCTGCCCCAACGTGGCAAAGGGCAGAAGACCTATCTTCATTCTTCCCAGACCACTGAGCCTTCCCATGGCTTTTTTCCCAGGGACCCTTTGTGGGGTGGGATTTTTGTATTGTTTCCTGGAAGTTGACTTCTTCCGGAACGTGCATGCTTTCTCTAGACCTTGTCACCTCCAGAAGTAGACTTCTGATCCCCCGCTTACCTACCCTTATAATTTTGGACTGAGCAGGTTGAAAAGGGTCCCTAAGATTCTTAGGAGGAATATTCTACCAATCATGCTGCCAGGGCGAAAGATTACAATTTTATAAATATCCTTAGTCATTTCAGTATAATAACATACTACAGAATAATAGATTTTGGAGCATAAAAATAAAACAGACTAATATGATTTGTTTATATTGGGCATAAGTGATTCTGAATGGAGTTTGCAGAATATCTCTGTAATTATCAGAGCAGGGAAGCAATGTTTTAATCCATATAATAACATAGATTTATTTTAGTTTGTTACAAATGCTTAGCAAGTACTGACTGCTTTATAATCCTCCTCACCCTCAGATCAATATGGCGTTTACAATGGACAGATAAAAGTATTATTCTAAAATGAATAAAGGCAAGATAATGATCTTACCAAAGCATTGTTGAGTCTCAGTCGATCACATTGAGGGTTAACCTCTAAACTAACACCAAGAAGACTTCAACTTCCTATCTCCTGGTAGTGGAAGAAATATGTGTCCTAAAGCTGTATACATATAAAGAATCTTGTCAGATCTGGGTGGCTTTCTTTCAGTTCCTTTCATATTTGATTTTCCTGCTTTCTCCCCTGGGATAGTCTTTATCCCATTTTTAAATACACTTTCTCTCAAGGCAATGTACTGTCTACAAAAGCCAAACCAAACCAAACCACGTGAGGTTTTTAAAATTTTTTATTTATTTACTTTACATCCTGCTCGCTGTGCCCCCCTCCTCATCACCCCCTCCCACACCCTGCCTCCAGCCCTCATCCCCTTCTTAAAGCCACAGAGGTCCAGGCACTTCCTTCTCCGGGGGCTGAGGCTGACTACCAAAGTCCAGTTAGAGAAGTATTGAAGTCCAGCAATCAAAAGCCCCCCTTTGCCGGGCAGTGGTGGTGCGCGCCTGTAATCCCAAAACTTGGGAGGCAGAGGTAGGAGGATTTCTGAGTTTGAGTTCAGCCTGGTCTACAGAGTGAGTTCCAGACCAGCCAGAACTGCACAGAGAAACCCTGTCTCGAAAAACCAAAAAAA
>NC_034606.1:52123403-52130001 GCF_900095145.1 Mus pahari
AACTCAGAAATCCGCCTGCCTCTGCCTCCCGAGTACTGGGATTAAAGGCGTGTGCCACCACGCCCGGTCCTGTTTGCAGGTTTCTAATGCCCACATTCTACATATTTCTCTCTGCTTGTTTACCCTGCACACTCTTCTCACCCAGTGCCTGCTCAGCTACTGTTTCTCAACCGGGCTTCTTGTTTTCTTACTACCATGGCTTTGCAAGTTGGTCCTTTCAAATGTTGGCTATATGTCTCTGTCAGTTTTTCCTTGTATGAGCATTTTCTTCCAGCCCGCTACTTGTCTTAAAGCGGCCCTTCATCCACTAGGTGTTTTGACTTTTAGAGCAACCATGTATGTATCTTTGTAGTGGTCTATTCTGGTTGTTGACTCGATTGCATCGCCAAGCCCCTGGGAGATCAGTACAGCATAGTCTGGCTGTGTCTGAGAGGGCGTCTCTAGGGAGGATGGACAGAAGGGAGATGATCTGTCCTGAAAGCCCTGAATGTGGATCCCAACTATCTTTGTCAGCTAGGAAACGGCTTGTGCAAGAACCCTCTGTTCTCCCTTCCCCTTCCCCCTCCCCTTCCCCCTTCTCCTTCCCCTTCCCCCTTCTCCTTTCTCCTCCCCTTCCCCTTCCCCCTTCTCCTTTCTCCTCCCCTTCCCCTTCCCCCTTCTCCTTCCCCCTCTCCTTTTTCCTTCCCCTTCTCCTTTTTCCTTTCTCCTTCCCCTTCTACTTTCCCCTTCCCCTCCCCTCCTTCTCCCCTCCCCTCCCTTTCCCTTCCCCCTCCCTTTTCTCCTTCCCCTTCTACTTTCCCCTTCCCCTCCCCCTCCCCTTCCCCTGGTCTCCAGAATGTAAATTTCTCTGCTTGCTCACACCCTCCCTGACACTGGAATGAAACTGTTAGGCAGAACAGACCTTTCCTAGCTCAAGCTTCTCGGGTGTCTGCTGCCTGTGATGGGAAGCTGCCAGGCATGTTCTTAGGTAGGAGCTCTTTCTGTTGTACACAAGGCCTCTTCACCAAGGCCAATACCACTTGCAGCTTTTATACGAGTATTTTCTCTCTTCTGTGTTGTTAGGTATTTTTCTTCATTCCGCACGTAGGTTTTCATTTTTCTTTTAGCTCTCTTGCTTCTATTGAGCTACTGTTTGCAAAAGGTTTAAGGCCCGTGTCCAGGCTTACGTTTTTAAAATATGGAGAGCCAATTGTTGCAGCAGAATTTCTTGAAAAGATTTTTTTTTTCTATCTCCAATTGCCTTCGTCCTTTTGTCAGAAATTGATGGGCAGCACTTGTGGCGGCTCCCCCCCTCTTCCCCCCGCTTCATCGATCTGTGTCCATGCTTTGGTCAACACAACACTTTTCTTGATTACTGTGGCTTTAAAGTCTCGAGGCCAGCCCACGTGAAACCTCAGCTCTCTCCCTCTTCTTCAGTGTCCCAGTGTCTCAATTTCTCTCAACTTTTCACATACCCTTATAATCAGTTTATCAGTGTCTACAGAATACGTTTCTGGGGTCTTGATTTCAACTGAGTTAGTGCTATAGGTGACCTGTGAGAAAAAAAATCAACATCTAAACGATATCCAGTTTTTTGACCCATGAGCACAAGCTGTCTCTCCAATTATTCAGCTCTTTCAGTGCCCTTCATGTAAGTGTACTCATTTGTGATTAGATACATGTCTAATTACTCTACTTCATGTATCCATACTACTACTTAAAAGTTTCATGCAACAATTGTCTGCTGTTAGAGCACAGGAGAGCCACTGTCTTTTTTCCTGCCGTTCTTCTACCCTGTGACCTTACTATATTACCTATTTTTTAAAGAGTTATTTGATTTGGGGGCATAGATTTTTTTTTTTCCAAGTGCAATTTCAGGGGTATGCTTTGACCTTTTAAGTTTTTTTTTTTTTTTTTGTTTTGTTTTGTTTTTTTTGGTAGCTCCTGTGTAGTGGAAATTTAAGGGCTCGTTGGAAAATGAGTTGGATGGTGTTTTGCTGGGGCAAATGCATGAAGGAATGTTTCATTAATGTGGACACAGGTGTGAAAGACTAAGGCAGACTTATGAAGGAGGGTTTCACTGAAGCAGACACAGAAAAGAGGGTGTTCTGCTAAAGCAAGCACATGAACGGGACATGTGATGAAGGATTCTTTGTTAACAACATGCATGTACTGGCCTGCCTTACATTGCATAGTTGAGTGGCATTTGTCGACTCCATAGACAGAAACACACCAAAAAACTTCTGATGCTGTGCTGTAGTTTCTTGCTGCTTCCAAGGACTCAGCCTGATTGGAAGCATGTACTGATGCAAGAACTATGCTGAGGCAAGGCATGTGGAGGACTGGTGATGTTTGGAGGGTGTAAAAGGGTTCCATGGAGCTTGGCTTGCTGATACAGCTAGCTGTGCAATGCTGGTGGGTCTCGAGTCTTTACTGATCTTCACTTCCCTGAGACAGGCAGAGCTGAGAACTTCTCCTGGTGTTTCTGGTGGTCCCTCCTGCTGACTTGAGTCCGGGCTGTGGCTTGGCTGTCTCTGCTAGGTCATGTCACTGTTGTTGCTGAGGGACTCTAGTGAACTGGACTGCTGGTGTATCCATGAAGTGCTTGTGAGTGGTTCGAGCTGCCACTGCTGATCCGTGATCTGAACTGCTGATTTCCGTACAACACAGATGAGAGTTGCTAAAAAAAGCAAAAAACAAAAAACAAAAACAAAACCTTTCCAAACAAGTCTACTTCCCTCTTACCCTTCCTTTCCCACTACCTCTGGTGGGTGGTGGGCTACAAGGGAGGTTAAAGCATTTAAGAATCATCATTAAAAGTAAGATTTGAAAAAAATTAAAGTTACACTCTTATGTCTCTTTGATATGATTGTGTGTGTGTGTGTGTGTGTGTGTGTGTGTGTGTGTGTGGTGTGTGTGTGTGTGTCTAAGTACATCTGAGTACAGATGCCTTTAGAGTCTGGAAGAGAGCATTGGATCCCCTAGAGTAACAGGCAGTTGTGAGCCACTTGATGCGGGTGCTGGGAATCAAATGCTAGTCGTCTGTGAGGGCAGTCAGTGATGTTCATCACTATGCCATCTTTCCAGCTTATGGTTGAGGAATTCCTGTGAGATACTTTCCTCTGTGGTTGTCCCCTTTGCTGTGTCTTCTGCCTTGGTGTGACTGAAGTCTGCCCTCAGAAAATGTGTTCCAAGCTACTTCCTCTTTCTGTCTTTCTGCTTGACTGGTGCCAGGTTTCGGTTTAGTGCTTGGTAGAGGGAACCAATGAAATGAAATCATCTTGTGTTTGGTTTTTGTTTTGTTCTGTTGTTCCGGTCAGGTTGCTGAATTAATTAGTGATTTATTATTTCATTCAATTAATATAGATACACGCCGACTCAAACATATTCAAGTGATCTTTCTCTGATGGTGTAAATTTTGGTGGTTTGTGTCTTTCAAAATTTGATTTGTTTTAGCTAAAATTTTATCATTTTTATGGACATATCCATATTTTATGTACTGTTTTCATACAATATATTTTGGTGGTTTCCCATTCCCCAGTTCCTCCAAGTTCCTTTCAATCCCCCTACCCACCCAAATTCATCTTCTTTTTCCACCCCCAACCTCTCCCTCACTCTCTCAAAAAAATTAAAATTGAAACAAACAAACAAAATCTCTGGTATGTCAACCTCACTCTTTCACAGGCCCCACGCCCAAGAAGAGTTGGCCAACACAAAATGAACACAGTGTGTTTTGTTTGTTTTCTTTGTTTTGTTTTTTAGGCTTCTTGTTTCATTTTGGTTTCTTTGGGCATTTGAAGCAGACTTGTTTATATCCCTTCATCTCCGTTTTGTTTTTTTGTTTTTTTGTTTTTTTTTTTTTTTACTAAGTCATTGGGTATCTTCCTGTTTGTGTGGTAGCTCTGAGCTCAGTAGCAATGACCCCTATTTAATTTATGACACTGATATTTTATCTTCTCTCTTGAGTTTTCTAAATATAATATCTTTCAAAGGATCAACTTGAGCTTTGTTGATTTTCCCCATTATTTTCCTGGATCAGTTTTATTAATTTCTGTTCTATTTGTCCTGATATATTTTCTTCCTGACGTAGACCCTGCTTCTTCCCCTGGGCTCTGACTGGGGGAGTCCCATTATTTATTTTGTGTCTCTTCTAATTCTGTGATATGAATTTACTTCTACTGATTTACTTTTAATCACTAATTTTATTACCTTCTGCAACTTTTCATATCCTATCATGTCTACTTAGGTTAAGATCCCTTTACATTTTTCCTATAATTCTATCTTCAATCCAGGCATCCTTTAGAAGTGCAGTATGTGCATATGTGTACTGGAGAGTTCTACAGCTGACTTTCTATCTATCACTTTCAGCATTCTAAGAATAAACATTGATTTGTCACGTGTGTGTGTGTGATGTATATATATAGTATATACATAATACATACACATACATATATATATATATATATATATATATATATATATATATATGTATGTACAGATGCATAGATGCCACACATACATGCATGTTCACATGCCTGCACATGTGTGTGTGTGTGTGTGTGTGTGTGTGTGTGTGAAGGTGTATATGCATGTGAGGGTACAAATTGCCTGTATATCTGTATGTGCATACATATGGGGCTAACTATTAGTAATGGGTGTTTTCCTTTCATTCCTCACCTTGTGTTTTGAGACAAGGTCTCTCACTGAACCTGGAGCTCACCAATTGGGAAGGTCTGGCTGGCCAGTGATCCCCAGTGGTCTCCTGTCTCTACCTCTTCAGTTCTAGGATGGCAGAGGTAACTTGCCACACCAGTTGTATTTGAGATCTAAACATGAGCATCCAACTTGGATCCTCATGCTTACATGGTGGTCACTTCGCTAACAGAGCCATTTCCCCTTTCCTTTTTGCCATTTAATATGCAGAGATGCTCCCCCCCCCCATGTGCTCTCATGCAGCCTCTATTGGGAAATGTGCTCTTGAACCTGAGAGGACTGTGTTCTGCTGCTAGATAGAGTGTTCTGTAAGTGTCAGTGAGATGTGGCTGATGGATGGCACTGCTCAAGTCAGCTGTCCCTGTAGTGATTTTCTGCCTGCTTGATCTATCCGTTGCTGACAGAGGGGCGTTGAAGTCTTCCAGTGTGATAGGAGTTTTGCCCCTTGCTTCTTTCCTGTGTTGCCTGGAGTGTTTTGACACTCCACTGGGTATATATACTTTTAAAATTGCTGTGTCTTCTTGGAGAATTGACTCCTTTATCATTATGTAGTACCTTCCCCAGCCTGGTAGCAGTTCTTGTTTAGGAGTCGGCTTTGTCAGTATTGGTACAGCTGTTCCAGCCTTCCTTTAATTAGCAGCAATGTGTCTTCACTTTTAACAGAGTCTTTATCTGTTAATTAGGGTCTTTGTGGGAAAACATGTACTTGGGTCTTGTTTCAATCGACTTTGATAATCTCTGTGTTTTAATTCGCATATTTAGACCATTCACATTTAAAGTGATATTTTATATAAATATATTAATAGATACCATGTGTATAGCTAATTTCTTTCTTTTTTTGGAGAGAGAGAAACAGAGAGACAGAGAGAGATACAGAGAGACAGAGAGTTAGTTGTATAGTTGTATGTACTTGCTAGCATAGGTGTGTGTGGAATGTGTGGGTACAGGTGTGCCAAGGTCACAGGAGGACTCTAGGTGTTCTTTTTATCACTCTCTGTTGTCTTCCCTTGAGACATGGTCTCTCTCTCTCTAAACATAGAAGTAGTCTGGAGGCCAGCAAGCCCTTCTGTCTCTTTGCTGCACAGCATTGGGGTTAGAGGCACACAGTCACACCTAGTTTTTTAATGGGATAGTGGGGTGCATTCTAGGATTCGAATTCAGGTCCTCCGGATGCAACAGTGCTTTTATCCACTGAGCCTTTGACTCCCCAGTCCCCTTGTTTATGTTTTAATTGTGTTTGTTCCTCTTTCTTTATAAATGTTTTGTTGTTGTTGTCGTTGTTGTGTTGTTTGAGTGCTCACATATGAATGAGAATGATGGTGTTTGGCTTATTTCACTTTACAGAGTTTTTTCTTGTTTCATCTATTTTTCTATAATTGGCTAATTTGCCTTTTCTTTATAGCTGAATACTATTCCATCGTGTTTTCTTCGAAGGGTAATTTCACTGAAAATACAATATGAATGTTCACTTTCTTTGTCTAGGTCCCATTGTGAAGAGAAGTCTCCTGGATTCGTGTTCTCTTGGGAAGGGAAGGGTTTCCTCTGAGCTTACCTCTTTATTCAGGCTTGCTGGTCCTGAACATAAGATAGATGTGTTGTGCCTAGGTCTAATGTGTTTCTCTTGTCAGTGCTACTCTCTGTTTAGTAAGCTTCCTGGATCTGCAGTTCAGAAGCTCAGCAATCACTGTGGTTGTCTTTTCCTGACTCTGTTTTTCTTTCTAGTACACCCAGGTGACATCCTGCCATGCTGTGAGTGTTGGTGCCTCCCTCAGGCTCAGATATGGATGCCAAATCATTACGGTGATTTATGACGTGGGTATTGATAAGGTCCTGAGGGTGGGGCTCTAAGGGACTGATTTGATGAGCTCAGAAAAAAAGCCCAGAGGGAGAGGGGGAGGGGGAGGGG
>NC_034606.1:52130216-52134548 GCF_900095145.1 Mus pahari
AGAGGGAGGGGGGGGAGAGAGGGAGAGGGAGGGGAAGAGGGAGAGGGAGAGGGGGAGGGAAGAGACTCATGTTTCTGCTTGTGAGGACAAAAGCATCTATGGATGCCCTCAACTGACAGAGCCCACTGACACGTTGATCTTGGCTTGCAATTCTCCAGAAATGGTCTGCTGCTCAGAGAAAACATTTTGCACACAGCTGGACGGACCCAGGCTGCTTTAGAGACTGTCAAGTGGCTCTTAGTTGCTCCCTTACTTGTCTGCTTGCATTTTTGCCTCTCTGGCCAGCAGGTCCCTGTCACCCTGTCCCTGTGCTCGAACTGGCCAGTAGTTCATCAGCTGTGATCTTACTTTGAGTGACGACAACCTTTAATTTCTGGCATTTCCCTTTGATTCTCGAAGCTTCCATCTATCTGACCACTCTTCCCTGCTTGCTTTTGGTAATCATCTTTATCCGTTGGAGTCTTTGGTGCTGGGAGCCTCCAGGCAACAGAGAGGGTAGTGGCCGGAGCACAGAGGAGGACTCTGGTGTGGCTTAAAAGTCCGAGTGTTCAGGTGTTCTAGCTCTCTAGCTATACTGAAATACTGATGACAACTTCTAAAAAGTCTGAAAACCTTCCTTGCTCTTTCTGAGGGTAAAAAGCTGCTGGCTTAGGGAATTGACACCTGTAGCCTAACAGCAGGGGATTAGGTAATGTGGCCTTTGTTCTATCTCAGCAGGAACCAAGAGGCTCTAACTTTCCCTTTGCTGGACACAAGCTCAGGAAAAGGGACACTTTGAAAATTGATTATAGAATTTATTACTAAGTTTTAAAAAGTTTCCTATGAAAGCTATCTAAGGAAGAAAATGGGAAGAGCCTGGGGTGGGAGGGAAAAATTCTCTCTCTTCTCTTCTCTTTGTCTTCAGTGCTTATACATCTTTCAAAATACATGATGATATGTTAAAAAGTTTATCACAAGTTCACACAAAATAATCAAATCATAAATTGAAGTAGTTTAAAACAGAGAATGTTAACATACATATCTACTAGGATATGTATGTTACTATCATACTACTATCATACATACTACTATCATACATACTACTATCATACATATTTTGCTAAATATACATCACCTGTCACAGCTCCACAGGCTCATAGAAGGTTGAAAACTATAAGTTATTAGTAAGTTTTTTATAGATAAGCCCACTCAATATTTTATCTTCTGTCCTAGAACCTATAAAAAGATTGTTAGTTCCCCTTTTTATGACCTTTGGTTAATTGTTTTACAACCTCTTGGAATGTGCTCTGAGTAGGAGAAAGTCTGGTTGCTATCTAAGAGCAATTTAATTGGTGACCCATGGGAGACTGACCAAGTTCTCATTGCAGTTTGACTATCAGAAAAGGACGTAATAGCAGTCCCACTATAAAAGAGCTTAATAATCACTGATATAATTTTAGGAATTCTTATAGGATAGTCATTAAGACTTAAGGAGTCATCTATTTGTCTATATAGCATCACTATAAGACAGTAAATACATCTTCATAGATCTGCAGAGATCTGCTCAAAAGGGGTGGACTATTACCTAGTGCTTGTTATATATGTTTAATAATATCAGGAAAGTCGTATTAATAGCAGGAATCTTTCCAAAAATGAATTTTCTTGGGCCTTGCCTATGAGAGCAAATCTGTCATGAATTAAATTATAATCCGATCAGACCATCTCAGGAAGACCACCTGCTAGTTATTAGCTCGTTCTATTATAGCTCCTGACATTTTGGGTTAGTGTACACTTATTCAAGTCCCTCTCTTGGGGGGTGGGGTGTCAGTTCCTGTCCTCTGACTCTAGATTAATTATTGGTTTGTCTCCAGACTGTTTTCATACAAGGCAGGGAAATTGGCCATCTCTGTGTCAACTGATGGGAAACATTCCTGCCTACTAGCAACTCCCATGTGGAACAGAGGGGATGAGGATTCTAAGTGGGGATCCTAGTCAGAGTCCATTCTCCTCTGGGATTCATGCAGCTCTGAGTCGAGAGCATCAGGCCTCCATATGGTTCACTAATCCTCTGTCCTCTGTGAACATGCTCCTACCCACCAGCCCCATTTTCCGGGCTCTCTTACCCATTTGCTCTCTAATGTTTCAGGTGCACTTCTAGGCCATCTTGTCATCAACATATGGGAAGGGGAAAGCCTTCTCCAGGTGAGATTTGCTCTCTCAGGCCAAAGGAGACCACCCAGGGGACCACAGAAGACCACATGTAGAATCCACAGGAAACCAAGTACAGATTGGTAGGATATCATGTCAGGAATGGACAGAATGAGTATTCACAGACTACCACATAGGTTATCCATAGGAGGGATCTTTAAGTAACTACACAGTAATTCACAGGTTCCAGTGTGATAGCAGGGATCTTTAACACAGGTTACCATGTGATAGCCCCCTGGAGATCCCTTGGGGGAAGCCAGTAGCAAGTTAAGCCAAGCTTAACAGGCTTCCACTCAGTGACTGTGCATTTCCGTCTAATGGCCACCTTCCTGGGATCTTTAGATGAATTCTTTATGATCCAATTACTCAGACACAGAGTTTTCTCTCCCTTTGTCCCTATCACAAACCTTCTCTATCTCTTTAGCATATCTTTTTTTTTTTTTTTTTTTTTTTTACATATCTTTTTTTTTTTTTTTTTTTTTTTTTTTTTTTTTTTTTTTTTTTTTGTTTTTTGTTTTTTTGAGACAGGGTTTCTCTGTGTAGCCCTGGCTGTCCTGGAACTCACTATGTAGACCAGGCTGGCCTCGAACTCAGAAATCCGCCTGCCTCTGCCTCCCAAGTGCTGGGACTAAAGGCGTGCGCCACCAGTGCCCGGCTCTTTAGCATATCTTAATGTTAGAAAAATCTCCCTGTGTAAGATCCTGTTGGGAAAGCCCTGGCTGTGGTTTCAGAGAGACTGGGACAAAGGATCTGTTTCCTCTTTGTCTCCCTCTATCAAGGCAGATGTGACTCTGCAATCCAGGCATGGGGTAGGAGGCCTAGATGACTGACCTACCTCCTGTTTCTCTGACAGCCCTCCTCACCAGCCCTCAGCCCAATGGAGCATGGCGGAGGTCAGTTACGCTCAGGGAGGAGCGGACAGTGACTTTCACAGGAAGAGTTTATATTGGGCTTTAATGACAAAAGGGATCCTGGTCTAGGTGGAGCCTCAAGGACTTCTTGAGACTAATGCTCCAAGACAGTTCTGAGTCAGCACACACGTGAGCGTTTCCCAAGCATATCTTGCCAGCATCGGACCAATGCCTCTCTCTCCTCCCATGTTCCTTGCCGGGTTCCCCTACAGTGTAAACGGTTAGCAAATGTTTGTTGAGTGAAAGAATAGAAATTATATCTTGGAATTTTTAGAAGTGCTGTCTTGGGGGATGATATTGAACAGACAGAGTAATTAAAACCAGATGCCAAGGAGATTTTTTAAATGTCTCCAGGGATGACATTCCCACCATTTATTTGGTGAAAACTGTCCTCTGTTCCATCTTGAAGCCAGCTCTTTCCTGGCACTGGAGACACAGTCTAAGCAGCATTTAATTCCAGGACGCTCTTCCCACTTTCTGTTCCTGATCCAATTTGACTTTAGGCCAATCCTGATTGGCCCAACATGCTACAAGCCTGTCTCCTCTCCAGACAGGACTGCAGGCAGCAATGACTTCTCATCCTCACGAGCCACAGTTAGGACAGAGAGGGACCTCACAGCACCTCACAGCAGGCCCAGGTTCTTCATTTGTACAGAGAGAAGGAGCTGAGATCCTGCCTGGGGTGATGAGACTGAGAGGAGACTGGTGCTAGTTCAAAGGGAGAGGAAACAAGAGTGGAGGATGGGGCCCCGGGTTTGCCAATTTGGGTATGGTGCTGAGGGGGCAGAGAGGGCACAGGAAGGAGAGGACGGAAGGGAGGAAGGAAGAAAGGGCTATGAGGTCATCTGCATACCACAGAGTTGAGGAGGGCTCCACAGAGATGCTAGCGTTCTCCAGGGGGATCCTGATATTTGAGTTCAGGACTATCAGACTAAGATGATAAGGAAGCTCAACGTGCTTTCTAGAGGCCAGTGGTTGAGGGGGAACTTAGGATCTTTGCACCACAGGAAGCCCAGACAGGAGTACTAAAGCACCATGGGCTATGAGCCCAGCCAGGAAGGATCTAAGACTGGGTAGAGATGGGAGTGTGGGGCATTCTGGAAACCTGGGGGTTTGGTATTAAAATGTAAGGCAGTCTGACCTTAAACTGTACTACAGAGCAATTGTGATAAAAACTGCATGGTACTGGCACAGTGACAGACAAGTAGATCAATGGAATAGAATTGAAGATCCA
>NC_034606.1:52136828-52184504 GCF_900095145.1 Mus pahari
ATGGGAATCTTTCGGGATAGCATTTGAAATGTAAATAAAGAAAATAATAATAATAAAAAAAATGTAAGGCAGTCAACTACACTGAATTCTATTTAGAAAGATGCACACACCACACACACATAAACAGGGCCACACACAGTTGCATGCATCCATGCATACAAATGCATAGTTGTACACATACATACATACACACAGTTTACATATACATATTCATACATATACACATTTGCGCCCCCCCCACACACACACACTTAAAGCAAGGGCTTTTGTCCATGATGGCAGGATGTGCTCTTGGAAAAGAGAAGGATCAGAGAACCATAAGCAGAAACAAGACTGAAGTGAGTTTAGGCAAAGGTGAGAGACGCAGATAGAGACAGCATGATATGCTGAGGAAGTGAGGCTGTAACTAAGGCGGGGGCGGGAAATAAAATCAAGGGTGAATTGTATCAGTATTTAGTTTTTAAGATAGTCTATTCACATCAATCTACAAGACGTTGGAGAAGATTGGGGTTCAGTGGACACCGACAATGATTGTTAGGTTCTTGTTGCCCAGCACAAGGACACTGGATATGGGTACGTGAATAGTCACAGATAGTCCAGAAAGAACACACTTTCAAGGGAGGACCTACTCTAGAACAGGTTGGAAGCTTCAAGATATCCATCTGTATACAAGGTAGGGGCTGCTGTAGGTCATTTGCATAACACGGGCTTGTTCAGCATACTCTGGCTGTTAACATGTTCACACACAGTGTTGCTGGGAGAGTGTTTCATAGTCATCTTCTTTGCCAAAAGGATTGTTTTGTGTTGTGCATAGTATTTTTTTTTCATTTTTTATTAGATATTTTCTTTATTTACATTTCAAATGTCGTCTCCTTTCCTCATTTCCCCTCTGAAAACCCCCCATCCCATCCCCCCTCCCCCTGCTCACTAACCCACCCACTCCTGCTTCCCTGTCCTGGCATTCCTCTACACTGGGGCTTGAGCCCTCTCAGTACCAAGGGCCTCTCCTCTCATTGATGTCCCACAAGACCATCCTCTAGCAGAAAGCATTTTTTCCACTCTTTTTTTAATTAGATTTTCTTTATTTCCATTTTAAATATTATCCCCTTTACTAGTTTCCCCTCCAAAAATCCCCTCTCCCCTTCCCCTGCTCCCCAACCCACCCACTACCATTCCCAGTCCTGGCCTTCCCCTATACTGGGGTATAGAACCTTCACAGGACCTAGGGCCTCTTCTCCTATTGATGACCAACTAGGCCATCCTCAGCTACACATACAGCTAGAGCCACATGTCCTACCACGTGTTTTCTTTGATTGGTGATTTAGTTCCAAGGAGTTCTGGGGGGGTACTGGTTAGTTCATATTGATGTTCCTCCTATGGGGCTTCAGACCCCTTCAGCTCCTTGGGTACTTTCTCTAGCTCCTTCATTGGGAACCCTGTGTTCCATTCAATAGATGACTGTGAGCATCCACTTCTGTATTTGCCAGGCACTGACAAAGGCCCTCAGGAGACAGTTATATCAGGCTCCTGTCAGCAGGCTCTTGTTGGCATCTGCCATAGTGCCTGGATTTGTTGGTTGTTTATGGGATGGATCCCCAAGTGGGGCAGTCTCTGTATGGTCATTCCTTCAGTCTCTGCTCTGAAGTTTTTGTCTCTGTAACTCCTTCCATGGGTATTTTGAGTTTTGCATGAGGCCTTTGGGGATCTTATTCTCTAACTCCATCCAATGGCTTCTATCTGACTTAGAAGCAGCAGAGTCCTCCCTGTGAGCAGAAGAGACCTGCCTCTACCACTATCTCTCCACATACTGTCTTTGTTAGGGCTTTTATTGTGGCAAAGAGACACCATGACCACGATGACTCTCACAAAGGACAATATTTAACAGGGGCAGGCTTACAGTTTCAGAAGTTTATTTCATTATTGTCATGGTGGGAAGCCTGGCGGCAGGCAGGCAGGCATGGTGCTAGAGGAGCTGAGGGTTCGACATCTGGAGCCACAGACAGCAGAAATGAGCCACACTGGGGGTAACTTGAGCACAGGAGACCTCGAAGCCCGCCCACACAGTGACACACTTCCTCCAAGGCCACCCTTATTCCCCATAAGATCACACATCTTCAGAGCGCCACTCTCAATGGGCCAAGCGTTCAAACACATTAAGTCTATGGGGGCCACTTATTCAAACCACCATACTAACCATATCCACACGTGTTGGCTCCCTTTAGCCTCGAAGCAGGCTCTTACAGACCTCTGCAGCCACTGGCATAGGACCACCTAGGGTGGTACCTACCAGGCTGGTTCTTTGTTTACACCTGCCAGTGCTCTTCAAAACAATCGCCTTTCAGGGCTGACACCACTCCCTGCTGATAAGCTCCTGAGATTCTCCAGAGTCACCTTCCTAAGATCCGCCTACCTGCTCACACCTGAACACACTCCAAGAATGGGCGGTGGGGGATGGTCTCCCCCTGCTTTATAAACTCAGAACTTTATTAAACTTGGGGCTTTGATCAGGATTCCTTGTCTTAGCCCGGTTCTTTCTCGCCCGTCTTTTCCCCTTACAGCCCCAGTTCGCCTTTCAGCACCGACCCGGTTCGAGGTTCGAGTGTGGCCACTGGCGGTCTCACTCACACACACACTTCCCATTCTGCCAATGCTGGTGTTAACTCTAGGTCTTTCACTGTCCTGTTCTCTGCTGGGGAGCATTCCTCTAGAAAGGTAGGTCCTGTGCTTCTTCAAGTCCTTCACTTGCTTGCTCCAACGTCAGTTTCTCTATCACTTTGCACAGTGTCCCTGGCTCTGTAGCTCTCCCCACCACACTTCCCTTCCCCGGTATTTTCCCCCACCAACCCCTCTGGGTGTCACACAATGTATATTCACGATTTTGAATCTGGCATACAAACATTCAGACAAGGTTTTTATTTTCCTTTTTTACCTATGTGGGTTGTTTCATTCTCTGTGTTCCAAACGTGGCAGCTACGCTCTAACTTTTATTTTAATATATACGCAGTATATGCACACAGCTATTTACGGCAATTTCAATGGCCATAAGATATGCCCTACTCCACTTCTGCTTTCTCTAAGTCAGAGTTGGATTTAGATTTTAAATGTGACCTAATTCCATTTCCCCAGAATATTATGGTAGAGACTACTCTGCAACAGTAAGGTGTAGTGTTTCGCAGTAACTAATATGGTCGCACACCAATAGCTGCATCTATAACTTTAGTGTCTTGCCTACTCAATCTGTCAAAGGATAGAGAGTAACTGTTCGGGTCTGGTGGGCCCTTAACACATTCTCTCTTTATTTCAACCTGCGTTTTCTTTCTCTGATTTGCTTCTCCATTATTGGGTCCACGAAGGCTCTCAGCAGTCATCTCCATGCATTGGAATGAACACTTCGTCAATAAGTCACTGTCTGCTTTGTCCTGTTTAAGGTTTATTCGCTTTGATTTTTTTTTTTACTCTGCTCTGAGTCTGGATTACCTCTTGAGCTCTCCCCGAGTTTTGTGGACTGCACATCTGTCTAGCACTTCACTTTTAATCTTCCCAGACCTCTTTGCTTTGGCCATGTGTCTGTTAGTGTACGAACTGACTCAGTTTTGTTCCAGCTTAAAGGTCTCTAGTGGTGAACTTAATCCCTTCAAATGTTGTGCCAAAGCCTTTCATTTGGTCCAATTCCTTGTGCTCTTTTTCTTCTAATTGTCTTCATTTTAGTCTTGTAGTCCCTTCCTTTTATGAATTAGGACAGTGAGAGTTTCTGCAGTTCTAATTCAGTTGATTATTCTCAGCCTCCCTTCTAAGTGCTACATACACAGAGGTAGCATACATACTTAACATACATACACAGACACATGTGCTCACACAGATACAGATGAACAGGTATATAATTGCATTTACACACATAGACAACACACACGTACACACACACACACTTGTATACACATAAAGAGATTCTCCAAAGTCATACTTCCCAGTGGCCTGTTTACCTTTGCAAAACTAAAACAAGACCACACAAGTGTGCGCGCACGCGCACACACATACACACACAGACACATACACGCACATTTGCAAACACACATCTACTCTCACTCTCACTTCCTTCTTGAATTAAGCCTCCAGATTTTCAGGTTCTACTATGTACATTACAATTTAGCAATGTTTAATAGTTTCAAGCCCTGCTCCTTACATAGATTCTAGTGTAAGAATTATTGATGGTACATGGCCGTGATCCACAACCACAGCAAACATGAACTGTGTATTTGAATAGCTTTGGGTCAGAGTTAGCATCCCCTCCCGTGGTCCTCTGCCTATTCTGGTTGGCTGTTTCCTTGACTCTGTTTGTAGTTGATTATCATGTCAAGTTGTTTGT
The DNA here is from genome assembly GCF_900095145.1 of Mus pahari. NCBI lineage: Eukaryota > Metazoa > Chordata > Mammalia > Rodentia > Muridae > Mus > Mus pahari. The sequence continues at coordinate 52,141,192 of NC_034606.1, forward strand.
CTAGATAGCATAGCATGCTATAACTTCTTTTTGAGACAGAGTACTTCTCAGTACCCCTAAGATCGTGACCTGGAACTCTGAATCCTCCCACCTCACCTCTCAGTGTTGAGATTACTTTTTCCAAGGCTGCTGTGTTTTCAAAACTTTAGCACATCTGATCCATCATTTTTTAAAAAGATAAGTTTTAGACAAAACAAGAATAGGCTATGGAAAAAAATCTTCATACTTATTGTCTTAGGGTTTCTATTGCTGTGATAAAACACATTAATAAAAAAACAAGTTGGGGGGAGGGTTTATTTGACTTGCACTTCCATATTGCTGTTCATCATTGAAGGAAGTCAGGACAGGAACTCAAATGGGGCAAGATCCTGGAGGCAGGAGCTGAAGCAAAAGCCATAGAAGGGCATGGCTTCCTGGCTTGTTTTCTATGGCTTGCTCAGCCTGCTGACTTATAGAACCCGGTACTACCAACCCAGAGATGGGACCACTCACTATGGGTTGGATCCTCCCACACTGAGCAGTAATTGAGAAAATGCCTGACTATTGGATCTCATGGAGGCATTTCCTCAATTGAGGTTCCTTTCTCTCTGATGACAAGCAAACACAGCCAGGACATATCCCTTCCTCTCCCAGAATGCTGTGGACGGCATTGTACCATTGTGTACCAGTAGAGTCTGTGAAGTGGAAAGCAGCAGCTTTTGCTCAGGGTACCAGGTACCCAACACCCAGGACTAGGCAACAGCCTCATAGAGGATGCTAAGGAGATTCCTGGTGTGTGGATGACTAAAATCTCTCATTGCTTCTTATTTACAATGCATTCTCACCCTCCTTGCCCCCAGTTGATGCCAAGTTTAGGTGGTGGTAGGGTATCTAGGTCCTAGGGCAGGTATGGATCCAGGCTCAAGCCATCTTGTCTTGTCTTGCAAATGCTACTCTTGGGGAGGTTTTGGCCTCTCTCTGTCTCTGTCTCTGTCTCTGTCTCTCTGTCTCTCTCCATTTCAAGGTCACTTCATCAGCTTTTAAACTTCAGGGAGATGTACCTTAATATGTGATCAAGACATACAAGAAGGATAGGGGAAGGGCAATAGGAATGGCCTCCTGGGTCCCAGTGCACCTCTCCCTAGGGGATATGCAGCCTTATTACAGTCACACGGTGATTGAAAAGGTCCCTCTGGTTGTTTCATGTGGTCACTACAATCCCACTATAACACAAGGGACTCCGGGCTGGCTCAACTAACGCAGCCAGATCATAAACTCAGCTTTCCATTAGAAGTGGGGGTGAAAAGTGAAAAAGCAAAGAACAGAAAGGGAACGTGTCAGATGTGTACCTTTCCCATCTGCAGGAACCGAGAACTTATCTCCCTGGGGACAAGTCAGAATAAAATTAGCAATGATACTTTTTATTTTGTAAAAAGAAAAAAAGGTATCTGTGATTAGCAATACCATTAAGCACAAACCTGATGGCTTTGTAATAGAATTTGAAGCCCGAACGAGTAAGGCAACATAACTCACATATCCCAAATCAATGGCTGGGTACAAACGTTTTTCTTTGCTTCCCATGAGAATGACACAGGGTCCCTAGCCTGGTGCTGAGTGTACACTGTGGGTAACAGATGGAAACACCTCTGTGTCTGAGGGTTAATGACTTACTGTTCTGGAGCTGTGATAAAATATGATGCCCAAATCAACTGAAGGAAGGCTTTATTTTGGATTAGGGTTCCAGACAGATAGAATCCATGATGGCAGAGAAGGCAGGACATGGTGGCAGAAGCATGAAGCTGCCCACATTCTCATCCACACACACACAGTGACGAAAGAAAGAGCAGAAAGTGGAGCAAGGCTATAAACCCTCAAAGCCCAGCCTCGGTGCCATACTTCCTCCAGGAAGCCACCCCCCACCTCCTAAAGGTTTTATAACCTCCCACACAGAATCATCAACTGAGGACTCGGGTTCAAATACATGGGCCTGTGGGGGAAGGTTCTCATTTAAACCAGAGCAGATGTTAACTTAGAAATCTAGTCAGATCCAAGAGATCCTTCCAACAACGTACTAGGAAAGTTCTATAGAGATTAGCCATGATGTGTAAGTACTAGTGTTCACTTACTGAACCAGAGTCTCTTGATATGGTCGGTGGAAACGAATCAGGCCAGGTTGGAGGAGTTTCAGCAAGACTGAAGCCAAGACAAGTTGATCTCAAGCAATCAGACCTTTAATACGTGTATCAGCAGGGAATAAAATGTCAGTTGTCATGATATGGCAGTTGCAAGCTAGACACGATATACAAGATCACTGTCTAATACTAATTGTTAAGCCAAGCTTCAACATGCATCGCTTGACCTGTAAGGAACACAGAGAAACACAGGTAGTCTGAATGTTTCACTGCCTAAGAGAATGCCTCAGTTTCTCCGGAACCAAAAGGCACACTGTAGCTCAGGAACCATGAATTCAAACCTCAGAAACCCATGGCAGATATCTCTTAAGTCAACCCTATGGTTCCTTGCTGTCACCAAATACTCAACAAGGGGATACTTAAGGAGGGCCTTATTTTGGCTCAAAGTTAGAGAGCACAGCCATTATGGAGAGAGGGAGGAGAATACAGAACTCAGGGGAGCTCCTGAGCCCTTATGATCGACATATAAAAAAAAAAAAAAAAACAACCCACTGTGCAGAAAGACCTGAAACCCCTCCCCACCAGGGTAACATGTGTGTTCCAGAGCATGCTCACAGTTTAAAGACACAGTCCATTGTAGCAGGGGAGGTGCAGCAGAGTTTGCAGCAGCTGCTCACGTTGCATCTTCTGCCAGGAAGCAGAGTGAAGGCTGACACTCAGCTTGTATTCTTCTTTTTATTCAGCCTGGGATCCCAGTCCATGGCACGATGATGTCCACCTTCAGGCTAGGTCTTCTTGGCTCACCTTTACGACAAACCCAGAGGTGTGTTTCTATGGTGATTCTAAGTTCATCTGAGCTGACAATGAAGGTAAACTGTCACAGCTACCTGGCATCGTGGCTTCGGCTTCACAGAACTAACAGGGCCAGGATACTGGACAGGTGCAAAGTGTCAGTGGCCAGCAGAGGAGGTTCTGTGCGGCGACAGAACTGCTATCACAGAGGAATGTGGAGACCTCACACGTACTTAGAAATAGACCCCATAAAGAAAATGCTCAGTGTCTGACATGCTCAGTGTATTAATTAATTAAATTATTCTACAATATGCATATAACATCGCTTTGTACTCCATAAATGTAGGCAATTGTTAGTTGGCAAAATTTCAAATGTCTCATACCAGAAAGTGACAGGTAAATGAAATATGGATATGTTAGTTGGCTTTATGCAATCATTCCACATTGTATATAAATATAATAGCACAATATATGCCATCCATTTATATATAATTATAATTTGCCAACTAAAATATCATTAATTTAAAATAAAATGCACAAAGGGAATGAGAAGCTATCAAAACTGAGAAGAATTACAACGAAATAAATCACACACTATGTGAAAATTAGGTGTTCAAAGTCACACTCACATTTTGATTCACTAGTGCTTTGAATTTGAACGCGCATGAAACAAAAGATAAACACGAGGAAGTTATAAGATGTTGATGCATACAAGTGTGAAAGGGAGGTTTTGAGATTTGGGTAGCAGAACGAGGCCATAGGAGCTTCAGAAATCAAGAGAAAGAAAAGTGTGGGGAGCGGGAGTGGCCGCAAGAGCCAAGAGGGCGCCCTGGCTCATTGCCAAGCCCCATGATCCCTACTTACCAAGAACCTGAGCCTGCGCACTTGAACGATCCTGTGCTGCCCGCCTGATGAGTCACTGGCCTATCACTGTGTGCCCTGCCTGCATGCGCAGCTCATGTTTAGAGCGTGCTGAACGCTGATTGGATCCAGGAGAGGGGGAGGGATGAGATCAGAGGGCGGAGGGAAAAACAAAAGAGAAACTGGACGTGCCTGAGAAAAAGATGGGAGCTGCTTGAAACCCTCCTTGGCGTTCGTGTTGTTTCTTCCCATCTCTGCCGGTCAGAGCTCGGGGTTTGCGGCAGAAGAGACTATACCCAGACAATGAGCAAGAACTTTCCAGAGTTCATAAATGCTAATGATTTCCAAAATGCTTACCTAGCCTCAAGCAAGGTTGAATGACTGCAAAACAATGTCCAGATGCAAAATAGCAACAAAGACCAAGGGAAGACCTGAAAGGCATAGGGAACGCACAGGAGACATTATCTGCAGAGCAGATGAGTGACAGGCTCCTCTGCTGGATACTGGCAGCCACCGTACCAGGAGACACGGGTCATGAATTGAGAGAGAACTATTGCCACCAATATTCCTTAGAAGTAGAAATGCATATTTTCTCTCTCTCTCTCTCTCTCTCTCTCTCTCTCTCTCTCTCTCTCTCTCTCACACACACACACACACACACACACACACACACGAGGAAGTTAGCATCTTACCTATGTAGATGGGCTAGGGTTATTCAGAAGAATAATCCAAAGGAAAATGTATAAATAAGACCAGATGCGAACAGCAAGGAATGGGCTCATCTGATTCTGCAGACTGAATCCCACAGTAAGCATCTGAAGGGGAGGCCCTAGGATACCATAGCCAGGCTGTGTCCCCAAAGACTCAACACAAGGCAAGCTCCACCCCTAGCATATCTCCCTGTATGAGGTGGAGGACCTCAGAGCCAAAAAAAAAAAAAAAAAAAAAGTCACTTGGGGACTAAAGTCAGAGATCCTGGAGTTTTGATGTCCCAGAACAGGAGAAGGCTATATGACTCCAGAAGACAGAACAAGGATTTGTCATCCCTCATCTTGGCATTGCACCTGGAATGCAGTCATTGAATGGCGTCCATCTCCAGCAAGAAGGGTCTTACACACCTTTTTCACTGACTCATGAATGCATCTCCTCTTAAAGCATCTTACAGACATACCTGGAGTCCTACCATTCTACCACCTAGCCCATCTGAGCTGTCATTTCAGAGAGGAGAATTGGCCCTGTGTCCAGGGAAGTCATCAACACATCAGTGAAATAGGCAGTGCTCTGGAAGACCCCCAGAACCAGCCATCCCTCCACTGAGAGGTATGCTTCAGTTGTAAGAAAACTGGTTCCCAAAGGGACACCAAGGTCCAAAGAGGACCTGCGGGACCAGGTGATAGGTGATGGAGAGCATGCCTGGCACTTAGATCTTACATACTCACAGACACACGACGCAGACATGGAATGTGCACTCTCTTCAACAAACCGGCAACTGTATTCTCAGGAGTCGAAACAGAAGGTGAAGCTCGGAGCTTAAAAATCCCCAAAATAGCTTCAGTGTGCGGCGTAGGAGGAGAGAGCTTGCAACTGAAGCCTTTGTACATAGTGTTTAAGAAGCAGTTAGTGATATTGATTACCTTGAAATTTTGTGGAGTTGAAATTCAGTTCAATGCTTGTGGGATATCCGCAAAGATATAAATAGAACATGTAGTTTCGTAAAAGAATATATATATATATATATATATATATATATATATATATATATATATATATATATATGGATGGATGGGATGTGGTTCAGGCCTGAGGTTGGCTGATGGTATTGGCATGGATATCAAAATGGCCATGTGGCAAGATACAGACCACGAGGAACAGGCATCAGAATAACGTGACCCTGAAAGGGGGAGCCTTAAAGGAAGTCCTTGTATTGTTTTGACTTTGTATCTATGAATACTTTGCAGCTATTATGTAGGAAGGAGCTCCCATTAGAAGAAAGGGACCTGGATCAGTTGAGAAGACAAAGATTGTGGCTTGAAGGCCCTGGTAGCTGGAGATTTTCTCAGAGTCTGAATTCAAAGATGGGTAGGCTATCCTGAGATAGTCTTCTTATAGTCAGGGTCACAAGAGTTTGGTGTTAAATGCTATGTCCTAGTGTTAGACGGCTTTTTGTGAGGAGACGAGAGCAAATCTCTATTCATACCAGGTTGGGAACCAATGACATACCAAAGAAACAATTTTATTCAAGTCCAGCTTGAAGAATAACGAGTTTGTTTGGTTTCTATATAGGAACATGGAGGAGGAGGTACTTACAGGGCACGGTAATTCAAAAACAGCTGCACCATTGAAAAGTCTCACCCCTGCCTGGATGACAACCTCAGGAAACAGCCTCATGGAGTCCTGCCTTCATACAATCTATACCCTCTAGCCTCTTTCAAGACCACCTGTAGCTGAGGGACAGAGGAGAATAATGGCTGCAAGCCCAGGGAATAGTCTTGGGACTCAAGCCCCCCATCCTTCTACCAGAGACTGTAAATAGCTCCATTACAGTCTCCAAAGACCTACCAATTACTGCATTGTTCTGCTTATTTTGTTGCCATGACTACAGGGTCAGGCATTCTGTAAATCTCTGTAGCACCCTCTGCTCCAGGAGAGTGAGGTCATACCAGGGGGAAATGACTTCTTCCGGACACCAGAACAGATGTGTCACATGACCAACCCTGGACTAGGGGGAGGTAAGCTGAGCTCTCTTGACCCACAGAGCTGGGGCAGCTTAAGTTCTGACCAGTCCTTCAGGAAGCATCTTTTTCTCAACAACTAAGACATTAGTAGAATCCCCAAAGGGACAAATTACCAGTGGAAGGGGAATGCTAAGCAAAGTACCATAGAATGCTTGCAGATGGTCCTCAAATGCACAGTGCTTATCTACAAGCAAATACCTTTGAAGGCCAGGCTGCACTCTGCTTTAAGTCACCTCACATTGTATAAGATAGTGGCTCCAGGCTGGGTCTCTCCTGGGAGACTCCATTACGTACTCAGCATTTCTTTCCATTTTGAGTGTGAAAACAGGGGCTAGATGACTTCACATCTTGTTGACACACAGATACCAACACCTTCCCAGCACCACCCATGGGGTCAGAGCACCAGTGTGGACCCTAGCGTATTGTAGGCCCCAGAGTGATACTTTGGGGCCATTAGAAACTAATAGAATTCTGTTCTCAGAAATTGCTGAAACCCAGGGAGTCATTTTCTTTCTCGCTCTCTCTCTCTCTCTCTCTCTCTCTCTCTCTCTCTCTCTCTCTCTCTCTCTCTGTGTGTGTGTGTCTGCCACATTGTGTGCAAACACTCACAGAATTCAGTAGAAACCACTAAATACCCTGGATCTAGAGCTACAGTTTGGCATGAGCTGTCTGATATAAACACTGGGAACTAGACTTGGGTCTACAGCAAGAGCAACACGTACTCTTAAACACCGAGCCAAGTCTGCAACCCTGACTCTCCCATTTTGAATGGGATAATCCACTACTAATAATATCTACTGCTGGGCTCATTGCATCACTACCCAGTGTTCATCCTCCTGTGATGCAGGTGACTTGTTCCTTGACTTATACCAAATAAAAGTAATTTTCCTCTACTCGTTTAAACCCAGAACTTTGAGGTCAGAGGTAGGAGGATCATTGTAAGTTCAAAGGCAGCCTGGTCTACATATTAAGTCCTGGACCAGCCAGCAATATATAAATCTCAAAAACAAACAAAAACAAAAACAAAAACAAAAACAAAAACAAAAAAACCCCAAAAAACCAAAAAACAAAAAACAAAACCAAAATATGATTTCCCTCAAGATGAAATAAATATATGCAGAACCTTACCCTAAATTTTAGATTTATATAACGAAGTATGAGATTTCATTGCCAATGAGATTTAGGATGTTAAACTAAGGTGGTAACGGAATGAGAGTTTAGGGACTCTGAAACTGGCTGAATACACTTTGTGAAACAAAGGCAGATTCAGAGGATAAAAGGCAGATCACCCTCCACAAGCAACACTCCCCAAATGCCCATGTCTATTCTTGATTTCCTTGAGCTTCTGGTACTCCTCTGTGCACATGTGCATAGAAAAGAGGTATGGTAATAAGTATGGTTTATAAGCCACTGAGTTTATTGTAATTTATTACAGAGACAAGAGAAAATTAATACAAATGGAAATTTATTGAAGAAAAATTAGCAACTGAAATTAGGAGCTCAATATATGAGCTTACCGCTGCTAATTCATTCCTAATAAAGGACACGGTAGAGATATTCAGACTGATGTTCAGATACCAATAGGGGTAAAAGAGACACAAGTGTGCCTCAGAGAGAGAGAGAGAGAACAAAAGGCTGGAGAGGGACTTAGCAAAGGATCTTATAATGAAATTGATAAATTAGGTAGTATGGATACCTTTTAGAAAAATATGAATTACCAATTACCTCAAGATGAAATCATTAGAGAATTTGAAACAGTAATTTAAAACCTCTCTACAGAGATCTCAAGGTCCACTCTTTCTTCAAACATATTTGAACCATTCTGAGCAGAAAATAATTCACTTTTTTTTCTCTATCTCTTCCAAATGATGTGCAAAGAATCTTCATGGAGTTACTGTGATCCTGTTAACCAACTTCCAGAAAAGACAGGAAATAAAATCACAGTGATAGATCGAATGTGAGCCTACACAAAACATTGCTGTGCTCAGTCCCAGCACATTTTAATTTCTCTGTGAGTGCTCAGGTGCACGTGGAAGCCAGAGGCAATATCAGGTGTCTCCCTCATTCACTGTCCATTTTATTATTAAAATTTTACAATTAGTTAACAGTTTCACCAATCTATTAATATAATGAAATTAAGTCACTTTAACTCGCCCATTCCTCTCTGATTATACTCTCTCTCCTTTCTCAACAAGCAGCCCCCCCCCATTTGCTTGTCTTTGTGCGCACGTGTCCCACCCACTAAGTTTAAGTAGTTTCCAGCCAGAGTGTGGCTGGCTGAGCGTGCGTGGGAGATACTTTACTGGGACAGGAACAACTTTTCAGTGGCTACACTCCTGAAGAAAATGGCACTCATTTCTCCAAGAACAATTGTTAATCGTTGTTCAAGGAAGGATGGGTTTCAGGGGTCCCGTCCCTATTCATGATGACATGTTGATGGAACCTGTCATGTGCTGGTCTTCTGTAGACAAGGATGGCTGGAGTTTACTTGTAAGTTCTGTGTCTGGTTCAGAAGACATCTCTTTGATGCCCGTCTCCTCGTTCTCTGGCTCTTATTTTGTGAAATAGGTCTTCTCACAGAACCTGGAGCCTTGTGGTTCCAGTGAGCTGGCTGACTTGCTGGCTAGAGAGTTCCAGGTATCCTCCCGTCTCTGCATTCCCAGCCCTGGGATGGCAGGATTGTGATACCACGCCCACTTGTTTCAATGGGTCCTAGGGATCCAAAACTCAGGTTCTCGCTTGTCTTAGCTGGGGTTTCTATTGCCGTGAATTGACACCACAACCACATCAACTCATATAAAGACAAACATTGGGTCTGACTTACAGTTTCAGAGGTTCAGTCCATTGTGATCATGGCAGCAAGCATGTTCACATGCAGACAGGCATGGTGCTGGAGAGGTAGCTGAGAGGTCTACATATTGACCCACAGGCAGCAGGAAAAGAATGTGACACACTGGCCAGGCTTGAGCGTCTGAAACTGTGAAGCCCACCTCCAATGGCACACACTTTCTTCAACAATATCACATCTACACCAACAAGGCCACACCTCCTAAAAGTGTCATTTCCTACAGACCAATGGTGGCCATTTATATTCAAACCACCACATCACTCCTGTATGGCATCAAGTACTGTTGGAACCATCTTCCCAGCTGTTAACACAGGTATTCGTACAACATCTAACCCTGCCACAAACAGGCTACTTCCTATAGCACCAATCTGCCAGAGCATAGGCATCAAGTCAACTCAGCACGTCGGCAGATTAGAGATGAAAAATGAGAACCAAAAATGATTAGAAAGCATGAAAACAACTGACCTCATAAAACCCCAGTCTACTAACAACCTCTGAAGGCTGTCTGCATACAAAGATCAGGGAGTGCTCTTAAGACATCTCGCAAAAAGGATGAGATGCTGGAAGCACTGGGTCCCAAACCATGGTGAGGAAAACAGACTGAAATCCTCCATAGGAAGCAAGTAGGGGAAGGATAAAGATGTGCAAATGTTGAAAGACAGAGCTGGTCTGGTAACGGCTTTCAGATAGAAGTGTTACTTATACAGCCATCGCCAGAAGCCACAGGAAAAGTGTACTGATGGGGTATTAGCATAAACCAGATTTGCATATCTATATGACAACCTTTAGGAAAACTTAGCTAGAATCATCCCACTTTCCACTGAAAGCCACAGAGAATCATTTATCTTGTATGCTGTACGAGGCTTGCTGAAGAAGTGACTTTCCCTAGAGATTAAGCTCCCTGGTTGGTGACTTGCCTGCTCTCAGCCTGCACCTGGCACCTACCATGCTCCACATGAGTCTGCCATCTTGGGGCTGGCCTCTGTCCCCCTGAGGATGCCTAATGAGGGTACCATGGAATATAGACACAAGGTTTATCTGTGATTTAAACAAGCATCTCTGATTTATTGTTTCAGAGTGGACTGTTGTCTTAAAATTCTAGCATCTAATGTGTTACTTCATAGATGGTTGGAACATTTGAAAAGAGACATGTTTTCTCCATGGAAGTATTTTATGTGATATATGTTCATGATATCTTGGAGTGTCATCGTAATTCCATATCCTGGGCAAGATGAGCAGACCCTAGACAATGCTGGGTCAACTAGATTCTTATTTAAAAAAAAAAAAAAGACTGTTTTTTATGTCACATCACATTTAAGCTGCTGTCCCAAGATAATAAAGTGTATAAAATCACAATTAATTATGAAACAGTCCAAAGGCACCAGGATGAGAATAGAAATTATTTAAGCAGGAAGCAAGAAGCAATTATTAGATGAATAGCTTGACCACAAAGGCCAATCAGATGAAAGAGGCACTTGCCACCAAATGTTATAACTTGAATTTAATTCCTGGAAAACACACGGTGGAGGAAGAAAACCAAGTCCTACGAGCTACCTAGTTAGCCTCTACGAGCATGCCATGGCACACATACTCTGTATACACAAAATAAAATTTAACATGTAACATTTAGAACTTTTCCAGATCCAGTGGCCACACTGAAAAATGGTCTTTGGGATGAGCCGCAAAATGGTCTTTGGAATGGCTGGTACCCACAGGTAGGCTATGATGTCACGAATGGCTGGTACCCACAGGTAGGCTATGATGTCACGAATGGCTGGTACCCACAGGTAGGCTATGATGTCACATCAGAGAGCCAGGGTTCTAAATCCTAAAGAAACTCTTCTCAATCTATCAGAGAAAACTCAGCACAAATACTCTGAAGACACTCATAGAAATATGTTCATAAAGAGAAAAGCCGATGAAAACCAGAAATGAGCAACGGATAGCTGGCAGGATATAAGTCACAATTAGCTACCAGGAAACAGAGCCACCGAGCTACACTGAGAAGCCACTCTGCGGTCACCAGGGCGAGGGACACCGGAGTCTGATGATGCTTACCCTGGCCAGGCTGTTGAGCAATGGGGACATTATACATAGTCGGCTGGAGTATAAATTGATACAAGGACTTTGGAAAGCATTTGTCACTCCCTGGTAAGTGAGAATGTGCATGTCCTGTGACCCAGCAATTCCACCCTTCATCTCACATGTCATTTATATGCAGTTGAAGAGATGAATGCGGCCATGGACATAATGAGCCTGCATCTGTGCATGTCAATGAGGACTAGACACTGAGCATGTGGTGCTACTGACCAAAGCACACCGTGGAGGAGCAATTATAACCATGAAGATAGTACATAGGGCTTTCTGAGAATTGTCATCTATGCCAAGTGTCCCATGTATATCTGTAGCCTTATGAAATGTATATGGTCATTTGTCACTATCTTCAAAGGGGAACACTGAGGGACATGGTGACAGGACAGGTCTTATCCCATAGATACCAAGATGATAAGTGGAAGGGCAGACCTTTCCATTCAGGTTCCCAGGATCCAGGAGCTTCTCAGAGAACATCAGCTTCTTCCTGAGCGGCAGCAGGCTGTGGGAAAATACCTTCCCAAGTGGCAAGGCCAGGAAGAGAAGCAAAGAGACTGCTTGACAAAGTTAAAGCCAGCTAGCTGATCTTGGAGAAAAGTGGGACCCTGTTCCTGGACATCTTCAGGATTGTTGCTGTCCCCTGGAAAGTTCAGTACTCAGGACAGAGTACTTCTTCATAACTTAGATATTCTTTAAATGGAGTGGATACCGTTATTAGTGGGGCAGAAGTTTGCATCTTCAAACATCCCTACATGGAACTTCATCCCAGTATGATGGTTCCAGAGAAGGAGGTTGGAAGGAGTCCGAGATGGGAGTGCAGTCCTATGACTGGTGTCCTCATCAAGAAGCTGCCCCTTTCTTGTCCCTTCCAATGTGGAAAAATACCAGAAAACACCATCTATGAGCCAGGAAGCAGCCCTCACCACCTATGGGTTCCACAGGTGCCTCAGCCTCTAGAACAGTGTGTCTCTGCCGCTCTAATACTGTTTGTCATATTGTGGTGTCCCCCAACCATAAAATTATTTTGTACTGTATTAATACAGTATAACCCTAACTGTAATGCTGCTACTATTATGAATTACAGTGTAAATATCTGATATTCAGGCTACCTGTTATGCAACTCCCAAAGGGACCACAACCCCACAGGTTGAGGATCAGTGCTCTGGAAACATTGAGAACACATGTCTGTGATGTTAGCCACTCATCTGTCATGTCGTCTCCTATTGGCTGGGGCAAGTGGGTGACTAAAGCCATAGACACTACACATGTCCCTTCTACCCTTCTAAGGGAAAGAAAATGTCACTGTGGCAACAGTGGAAATAACAAGTCTGTTTTCCAGCTTCTGGCGGAGGTTGGATTGTCCCTGCCAAGTCACCAGCATCCTAGTTGGGCTTCATGAGGGTAAGACTCTCCCATCTTGTGGGAGTCCCATAGAAAGTCCAGGTCAATGGCCAGAGCAGAGGTGGCACTGGGCCATTTATGCTATAAGAATAAAGGCCTCACTGCCATTCCTTGGAGCCAGGATGTTAACTTTGTGACATGTGTGTCACCAGCATACTCTGAACCCCGTGTGTGAGTGACAAGATGGCAAGTGTAAGGGTTATTTTGATGGACAGCTTGAGTGTGTGTGTGTGTGTGTGTGTGTGTGTGTGTGTGTACACATACATATGTGTATATATATGTGTGTATGTATATATACATACATATATAGAGAGAGTTAGTTCGTTTGTTAGTTAGAAATGAGTAAGTTGAGTTTTTGAGGGCTCAGATCTAATCAATGGATGCATCACAGCTTTATAATTAATAGTGATATTGGGGGTAGAGACAGGTAAGAGGGTGGTTACTGGAAGCATGGGTGCAGAGTTAAGCTGTCTTGCCCTGGCAAAGCCTGTCACCCTCTGCTTCTGCTTCCTGGTTTTCTGCTCTGTTCTGCTCATCCGTGAAGGGCTCACCTCTGAAATCATGAGCCAAAGCAAACCATTCCTCATTTTAAGTAGTTTATTCTAGGACATTTGTTACAACATTGCAAAAGTAACAAAGAGAGTGGTTGGGAGGAGCGCCCCTGCCAGCTGCTCTGGAACAGATGTTGAGGCTGTAACTCCCAGAATAGCTTAGCTATTACTTCTTATCAAAATGGAGGAGAGCCTCCATTTTTTTCCTATAAGAGAAATCTGCTTCTAATATTAACTAGAGAGAACTAGAGTGTGGGGGCAGAGGGGCTCAAGTACGTAGGACTAGAGAAAAGGTCTCCATTACTGAAGGAAGAGTCCTGCTGAGGTGACTGGTTAGCTAGGACCCAGGCATTTCTGAATCTGGACATCTCTCCAGTAAAAGAACCTGTTCTGGTTTGAGAATGCTGGTAGCACTTATGTAAACTGCGTCACATGTAACTAACCCTAACCAGAAACTACTACTACTTATCAAGGAGACGGTCTAGTTTGGGGTTTCTGTTTGGCATATATTTCATGCAATTGGCAGCTTTACACAGCTCCACTCAGTGGTACCTGTTGGGTGTTTACAGGACACGTTTATGAGTGGCTTGTGACCGGTCAGGGCCTGCAAAGAGATAACATGTCGAGCGACACATTTAAACGCTCTGGCTGTCTCTGTTCACTTTTCACTATTCCTACAATGATGATTTTCACAAAATTTACAAGGGATGCTGTATTCTTGTGTTGCCTAAAATATCCCCTGCTTTAAAACTGGTGATTTTTTTATTAGATATTTTTCTTTATTTACATTTCAAATGCTATCCCGAAAGTTCCCTGTACCCTCCCCCTACCCTGCTCCCCTACCCACCTACTCCCACTTCTTGGCCCTGGCGATCCCCTGTACTGGGGCATATAAAGTTTACAAGACCAAGGGGCCTCTCTTCCCAATGATGGCAGACTAGGCCCTCTTCTGCTACATATGCAGCTAAAAACACAAGCTCTGGGGGTAATGGCTAGTTCATATTATTGTTCCACCTATAGGGTTGCAGACCCCTTCAGCTCCTTGGGTGCTTTCTCTCGCTCCTCCATTGGAGGCCCTGTGTTCCATCCTATAGGTGACTGTGAGCATTCACTTCTGTATTTGCCAGGCACTGGCATAGCCTCACACGAGACAGCTATATCAGGCTCCCTTCAGCAGAATCTTGCTGGCATATGCAATAGTGTCTGGGATTGGTGGCTGATGATGAGATGGATCCCTGGGTGGGGTAGTCTCTGGATAGTCCATCCTTTCATCTTAGCTCCAAACTTTGTCTCTGTAACTCCTTTCATGGGTATTTTGTTCCCTATTCTAAGGAGGAATGAAGTATCCACACATTGGTCTTCTTTCTTCTTGGTTTTCTTGTGTTTTGGAAATTGTATCTTGGGTATTCTAAGTCTCTGGGCTAATATCCACTTATCAGTGAGTGCATATCTAGTGACTTCTTTTGTGATTGGGTTACCTCACTGAGGATGATATCCTCCAGATACATCCATTTGCCCAAGAATTTCATAAATTCATTGTTTTTAATAGCTGAGTAATGCTCCATTGTGTAAATGTACCACATTTTCTGTAGGAATACCGAATGGCTGAGAAGCACCTGAAAAAATGTTCAATATCCTTAGTTATCAGAGAAATGCAAATCAAAACAACCTTGAGATTCCACCTCTCACCAGTCAGAATGGCTGAGATCAAAAATTCAGGTGACAGCATATGCTGGCGAGGATGTGGAGAAAGAGGAACACTTCTCCACTGCTGGTGGGATTGCAAGCTTGTNCAACCACTCTGGAAATCAGTCTGGTGGCTCCTCAGAAAATTGGACATAGTACTACCAGAAGATCCAGCAATATGTTCCAACTGGTAATAAGGATACATGCTCCACTATGTTCATAGCAGCCTTATTTATAATAGCCAGAAACTGGAAAGAACCCAGATGTCCCTCAACAGAAAAGTGGTTATGTTAATCTTCTAGTCCATTCTGGCTCCAATTCAGGGCCGGCTCCATCCACATCACGGTATGAAAGTGATTCCAGAGAAGAAGAAAAAATGAAGTGATCCGCTAGATGTATTGATGACCCAGATACTCCAGACATATCCCCCCTTGAAATCCTGTGGGCAAGAAGTACAGGAATGTGATGAGGCTGGGCCTTGCATGCCTGCCCTCCACTCTCTTCCAGGTACAGCATTCTGTAACATGGTGGCCCAGGGGATTCTTAGCAGCAGGGAAGAATCTAAATTTCCAATATTTTCACATCTCAGAGCTGAACGCAGTGTGATCCCTTCCTCTGCGAGGTCCATGGAGGTTGCTTTGAAAGAAATGGGATTTTATGCATTCACTGTGAAGGAGAGATCATTATATGTAGCTGGTAGCACACTGCTCATTTGCATCAATGTACCTGAACCTCTCTGTGGGTATCTAAGATGGACAGGAGAAGTCTGTCTAGGCAGCTCACTGAACTGTGCAGAACATGCCTGTGATAGGTCTACAGATCCACTTCTGTCTGCATTCAGTGTAACTGTCTGTGAGCCCCTCTCATAAGAAGGCTCATCCCTTTCTGGGTCCCAGTTCAGGTTACTATCCCGGATATCTGGCAGATCAGTATTGTGCCAGATAAGGTGTTTATGTCTTTGTTTGTTTTGTTTTCCTCCTCTACTCCCTTTTCCTCCTCTTCCTCCTCTTTGCATGTGTCTCTGTGTATGGTGTGTATGAATGCAAGTCTACATGTGTAGGGGTGCACATTTGTGCTTGTGCATGTGAGTGTGTGTGTGTGTGTGTGCGCGCGTGCGCACGCATGTGTGCATGTATGTGGAAGCCTGGGGTTGATCTATCAGGAATCTTCTTTGACTTCTCTCCAGCTTATTCTTTCAGGCAGGTTCTCTTAACTGAACCTAGAGCTCACTGATACATACAGGCTAGTATTGCTAGCCAGCTTGTTCTGTGGATTCTCCTGCCTCTGCCTCCCAACTACTATAATGGCAGGTGTGACTCCACACCCACTTAGCATTTACATGAGTTTTAGGGATCCTAACCGTGGTTCTCACACTTTCAAGGCAAGGGCTTTAGGTGTGGAGTCATCTCCATAGTCAGATGTTTTATTTGCAAGGGGAATGTTGCTATTAACGGAGTAAAGCAGGCAGGTGAGCTTGATACCTCATCCATGCGGGTAGCACAGCTGGCGAGTGAAGTCCAAGGGCCTTCCAGTCTCTGCTGCCTTGGCACTAGAGTTGCAGATGTATATTGCCGTACTCCATGTTTACACAGTTCTGGGTATCTGAGATCACATCTGTGTGCTGTGTAGCAGGTGATTTGCCAGCTGAGCCATTTCCCCAGCTCCCAATTTTTCCCATTTTCTATTTCAGTATCTCTTCTTCAATCACTACAAAGAAAATTCGCAGTTACCTAGATGTTGGGTAAATGATCAAAAAATACTCTTAAATAAATCCTGCACGTTTTCTATCATAATTAGATACTGAAAAGGTTAAACCAATTAAATAATTATTTTAAGTCTTGTTTAATCCAATTAATAAAATTAATAAATGGGGTAAGTTATATAGTGTCTTCTCTCATTTTCACAGAATCTGTGCATGTTCTATTGAACTCAACACTGATGTAGTAATTTGTGCTTCTTGACAATTCTATTTTTCATTAAGTGGATGACTGACCTGGGACATTCTATGTAGACCGAGCTGGATTCTAAATTCTTCTATCTTCCTCTGCCTCCTCCTTGGGATTAAAAGCATGCTCCACCTATAAAATATGTTTAGAGGAAAAATTCATCTCATCAAAAGTTAGTGGAAAACATTCACTAAGTTGAGATGCCACAAAGATTAGAATTCACAGTGACAGATTTGTGATTTCCAGTGACAAATTCAAGTTTTGACATAACACCAATCAGAGATTCACAAATGTTTTTTACACGTACATATACTAAAGCCACCTATATACATCAATCAAGACATGTTTTGTGAGTTAACTTTGGATATAAAACACACCCTAGGAACCCAAACTCAACAGAATCCCACAGAGCAGTGTCCTGCATTTCTGCCTTGCAAGCCAGGCCTGGGGCTCCATGATGGCTCTGTTTCTAAAATAATTCTTTGCACTTCTGTTAACATTTTGTTTAAAATTCTTCAATCAAATTATTCTACATATTAAGTCCCAAAGTATAATTGAGGATTTAAGGTTTTGGGCAAATTGCAATTATTGTAATATTTATCTGTCTTAAAGCAAGCAAGAAAGGGATCGTGTTAAACTGTAAGACTTTAATGGAGATAATATTTAATTTCAAAAGTCTATAATTCATTTTGAGATATGTCTACTTTTGGGGAGAGAGTTTTGATTAAAGTATTGCTTTCTTACCATTCTATTAAGAAAAGTTTCAAATACACACAGAAGCTAAAAATATGTCTGTAGGGACCAGAGACCAACAAGTAGTCTTAGTGCCTCATGTAACAATAGCAGCTACAGTACTTAGGTTTCCAGAGCTCTGCCCACAGTTCTATTATTTAGTCAATGAGGTTTTTTTTTTCTCATTTGAATATAAGTTTGAGACGTCACATGTCACATCTCATTGCTGAACATTCAGATTTGGGACTGGTGAGATGGCACACTAATTAAAGAACACTTGCTGCCAAGCTTGATGACCAGAGTTCAATCCCCAGGACCCCATCTCCCGATGGAAGGAGAGAATTAACTCCTGCAGGTTGTCCTTGGACTTCCACACCATCCACACAGCATACATGGGCTTGTGCCTGCACACATACACAAAACACACAAATAAATGTAATAAAAGATCAATCAGGATGCATAGTACTAACTTCTTTGTATGTTTGTAATTTTTCACCTAGAATTTTCATACTGCTGATGGCTCAGTCTTTAGGTTATTTGAGGAGTTTGACAAGGGCACTGGCAGATCTGGAAATTTATAGACTGATAGTTCTCAACCTTCCTAATTCTGCCACCCTTTAACACAGTTCTTCATGTTGTGGTGACCCCAGCCATAAAATTATTTTTGTTACTACTTCATAACTAATTTTGACACTTTTACGAGTTGTAATATAAATGTCTGTGGTTTTTTGGTATTCCTGTGAAAGAGTCATTTGACCCCCAGAGGGGTAGAGACTCGCAGGTTGAGAAATGCTGATATGAACCATCCCTCCTTTTAGCCCAACCTCATCAGGCAGAAACTAAATTACAGTGTGGTATTGTAGAACCTGGTTAAGCCTAATTCTAGAATAACAGAAGGTCTTATGAAAAGGATTCTTTTACTCAAAATAAGAGTTTATGCAAATCTGCCTTGTGTTTGTACAATGAGAAACTCCCTAGTCTGTGTTGCTTAGCATACTACAGTTTGTTTATGAAGTGTGTGTGTGTGTGTGTGTGTGTGTGTGTGTGTGTGTGTGTGTTTAACTGTTGCACTGTTGGTGGATACATTTCCAGTTCAGGGTTACGTGAGAAGGTTGTCAGAACACTCTTGAAAAGAACTTTTTATAGACATATGACTTCATTTCTTGGACATATGTTTGTTTTAGAGGAAACTGTCCAATATTTTCTAAACTGGCGGTTACATTCAAAACTGTCACCCAACGTGTGTGTGAGTACCAACTGCTGCATGCCCTCTCACCATCCCATCCCAAGCCACCGTTGCTTTTAGACTCAAAACACAAGTCTTGTGGCCTGACTTCATTCCTTAAGTCTAATATCAGCTCATGACTTTTTATGCATTTACTAATCATTTGTAAGTCTTCCTTAAGACACTTTCATGTCCTAAATTAGTTTATTTGTACATCAACAAAGCAATCAATAAAAATTCCTTTTAGGAACACTCTGGAATCTGTTGGTGGCTTACTCATCAATTCTATTTGTTTTGTCTTTTAATGAGGAGACACAATTTGATGACATGAAAGCATTTTCTTTTTCTTTTTGTGACTGATGGTGGCACACTAAGACCTGGCAGAGCTCCAGGTCATAGTTTGGTGTTTTCTTCTTTGACCTTTATAGTTTTTAATTCATTTCAAATAAATTATATTTTAATATCCATAATTCAAATCACACACACACACACACACACACACACACACACACACACACACCTCTTTATGAGGTAAGAGGCAAAGGCTACACTTTTCCTACCTACATCTCCCTTACTCAACACTATGTGTTTAAGTGAATATTTCTTCCCATTATATTATTATGGGGGTTGTTTTTTACACCTGCTCGAGTTTATGGATTTGGAAGCACATGGAGGCCAGCAGAAGTTGTTGGAAAGAATGGAACTGGGGGTGGGGGTAGTGAGCTGCCCTAATGACCTTACATTTAGTAGCTTGATAAACTTATTCTTTTTCAAATTTAATTTCAATTATGCAGATATTTACATTTCTTCACAAAGCCCCAAAAGAAGCTCTCAAATTCTACAAGGATTCTTTATGATGTTTTCGTTTATATACAGTGCAAAAATCAGTTTAGGGAATACGAGTGTAAATGGCTTGAATCTGAAGCAGTTATATGTCTGTCTATAATCCATCTATCATCAAATCAATCATTCACCCATCATCTATCTATTCTATCTATCTATCTATCATCAATCATTCATCTATCATCTATGTAACTATTTATCTTTCTGTCTGTCTATCTATCTATCTATCTATCTATCTATCTATCTATCTATCTATCTATCTCTATCCGTCTCCTACCTACTTACCGATCTATATCTCCATTTATAACAGATTTTAGGCTTATCAGACTTCCTACGCATCTTGGGTCTGTATGTCTTATTTGATAAAGGTACCCAGCTTATTAACCTTATCAGCATAAAGGTTTTCAAACTATGAATTTATTTCTTTTTACTATCTATAAGACCTCTAGGGATGTCCCTTGTTTTATGGGGGCAACCATTGTGTATATTTTCTCTCATTTTTGGCATAAATCACTCAACACTTTATTGATATTTTTTGGTCTTCAAAAATCCTGTTTCAGAAAGCTGAGGCAGGAAATTGTAAGCTAGGAAATGGAGAAAATGCAATGCAAGTGTGAATAAATTAGTAAGGTCTTGTTTCAAAATAAAGGAAGAAAGAGTGAGGGTTGGATATTTGGCTTAGTGGGTGATTTTTTTTTCTGCCTTCCTAGCATGCAGGGGGCCCTGAATTCTATCCCAAGAATCACACAAAAAAGCTCATTAACTTCTCAGTTATTTCTCTTCATTATAACACTGATTCTAATTCTTCATTTTCTGTTTTAAATTTATGAGACAGGGTCTTAATAAACTCACAGCCATCTACCTGCCTCTCTCTCCCAAAGTGCTGTGATTAAACAGATATGCCAGCGTATCAGGCCAGTTCTTATTTTTCTTACCTTTCTTTCTGTGTATTGTGTTAGCTTCATTTCTAGCCTCTAAAGAGAGCTGACTTTCTACCACTATAATTCTGAGACCTCTCACTGCTGCAGTTTTCCCCAAAGCAAAGTGTTGCTTTAAAGCTATCATGTGGGAGTTTAATTAAAACACCTGAAATTTTTCTGTATTTTCCTTTTCATTGTGGCCAATATAATGTCCTCTTGTGGTTTTTAAAAATTTTAGATATGTTGTTTAATTCTTCTGTTTTCCTGAGTGACATATTGTTTAATTCTAACCTAGTTCCTTTCTAGGTAGAGATGGTATCCCATATTCTTACAGTCACTGTATTGATAGGTATTTTACAGTCTATGTTATGGTCTTTTCTGGTATTCGCTCCATAACTGTACTTGGTTGAAATGTGGATTTGAAATTGCTGCACGTGGCATGAACATCAATAATAGTCAGTTTGGTACAGGTGGTAGCTGTGTTTCCCATGCCAATGTTGGATTTCTGTATCAATCTACACATTTTTTTTCTTTTTTAAATTTCATCTTTCTTCATATTTTAGATTAATTCTTTGAAGATGTCAAACAATGTATTTTGATCATATTCATTCCAGCTCATCCCAGATCCATTTCCCCCTTTCCTACCCACCCAGCTTTGTGTCCTTTTGCTTTTTCTATAAAAAACAGCCAAACTAACTTGTACCTCCTATATATTCTTAGACATATGACCTTCCATAGGCGCATAGTGTAATACTTACCAGGAGACACACTCTTAAAGATAGTGGACTCTCCCTATCCAGAAGTTATCAGTCACAAACAGCTCCTCAGCTAGGGAGTGGAGCTTTGATCCCACATTCCGCCTCTGTCCTGACATTTGGTCCAGCTTGAGCTTGCGCGGGTCTTCTGCATGTTGTCACACATCTGGAGTTCATGTGTGCACCTGCCCTGCTATACCCAGAAGATATTGCTTCCTTAAAGTCCACTAACTGTAGAGAGCATAGCTTCTGTCCATATGGATGTGGCCCCTGTCAATAATAAATCTGATGGCCTATGGCATGGGCAGGGATTAGAAGGTGGAGCATCTGGGAGGCAGAAAGAATTCTGGGATAGAGCCAGGTGCAGGAAATGCACTTGGGAAGATGTGAGGAGATGGATGCTTGACACCTAAGCACAGGTAACCAGCCACGTGGCAGAATGTAGATCAAAATAAATGGGTTATCTTAAGTTATGATTCTATGCAGAGAAGAGCCTAGCTATATGGCCATTGTATTTGTAAATAAATTTTAGACTGAGTTTTTTTTCTGGGAGCAGGGGACTAGGAAGAATAAACCAACCTTACCTTCAACAACTTACCATCTCTGGCTTCCACACTCTTTCATCTTCATATTCTGCAGTGATTCCTGAACCTTGTTAGGAGTGGGTGTGATACAGGCATCTAATTTAGGACTGACCATTCTGCAACCTTTACTTGCTACCTCTTTACCAGTTGTAGATCTCTGTGTTAGTTTGTCTTCTCCACAAAGCTTCCCTGATGAAGCTTGAAAGATATATGTGTGTCTGTGTGTGTGAGACAGAGACAGAGAGAGAGAGAGAGAGACAGAGACAGAGACAGAGACAGACAGAAACAGAGACAGACAGAGATTAAGAGATGATTTAATTTAATACTACGACCACTTAACAGGTGTCTTATTTATGGCTATTATTGCTGTGATGAAATACCATGACCAAAGGAACTTTGTGTGGAGGGGGTTAGGGTGGGAAATAGTTTATTTGGTTTTATACTTCTATATCACTGTTCATCACTGAGGGAAGTCAGGACAAGAACTCAAATGGGATAGGAACCTGAAGACAGGAGCTGATGCAGAGGCTATGGAGGGTTGCTGCTTACTAGCATGCTCAGCCTGGTTTCTTATAGAACCTAGGACCACCAGGCCAAGGATAGCACCACCTACAAGAATGACTGTGCCCTCTCCCATCCACCACTAATTAAGAAAATGTCCTACAGATGGACCTTATGGAGGCATTTTCTTAATTGAGGTTCACTTCTTTCAGACAACTCTCGCTTGTATCAGTTGTCATAAAAGTAGTGAGCACAGCAGAATAATAGCAATTGATTCTGCCCTGGGGCCTATGACATGGAAAGTTCTTGTTCCTAATACAGGCATGGGGTTCCTCTTGTGTATTAGTCTTTAAATCCAAGCAGAAAGTGATTGGTTTCTCCCATAACCTCTGTGCCACTATTGCCACAATGGCCATGTCCTGCCAGGCCAGTCATTACTGTAGCTCCCAGGGTT
Source organism: Mus pahari (assembly GCF_900095145.1). Lineage (NCBI taxonomy): Eukaryota > Metazoa > Chordata > Mammalia > Rodentia > Muridae > Mus > Mus pahari. The sequence continues at coordinate 52,164,228 of NC_034606.1, forward strand.
CACAGTTAGGTAAGACTGTTCTTTATTTTCTTCTTTGGTAGCTTGGATAGTACCTTCCACACCGGGGCCAGCTTGATTTCTCCCTGTTCTATGACTCAAGTATGTGCTGTCTTCAGCCAATAGGGTCTTATTATCTTCTTCTAGAGGGTAATTAAGAGCAATGTCAGCATCATATAATGTTTGAGGGTGTTTATGATACCTCATTGACCAGTAACTGCAAGAAGTAACGCACACCTGGCACTTGGATTTTTATTCCATAACCTGTGGTGTCTAGAGGAAGCATTGTCCCTGTCTACATCACTATGAGGTAACTACATTTAAACTCTTTTATATGTGTGTATATATAAGTTGTATATGTTCTAGGATGATTCTACAGTAGTAGATTTCCATATGCCATTTACAAATGTTGTTTAGTGTTAATTTTCCTCCCCCATACTCTCCTCTCTATTCTCTCCTCTCAGTAGTTTAATGTTAATGGCAACACTGGGTGAAAGTGTAAACTCCTCCTGTGACTCCTTTGTGAAGCTTCTCCATTATGGTGCCTTGTGTCAGTGTGGCACCTCATCGATGGCTGTTGAAGGGGCTGACACTTACTCTCTATTATGAGTGATAGCCCAGGATGGTCTCATCAGGGGTTTGAGAGTCTGTGGGTTTGGACAGAAGACTATGCACCATTCTTTCCTTATGGTAGCACTCAGCAGTGTTGCTGCTCCACTTTCCCTGTGCTTCATCACCTCCCGCTCCTCCTCCCCCATCTTCCTGTGATGCTGCTAATCATGGTCCTTTACTGCCTCACAGTTGCATCTTTTCCATAATGTCACCTAGCTGTGATCGCACAGCCTGCAGCCTTTGTAGACTGGCTCCTTTCACTAGCAATGTGCACTTCCATTTCCTGTGCCTTTCCACAGCTGACAGCTTGTTCACACAATTGCTAGCTCCTTGTGCTCCGGGCTCCTGCAAAGGGATATTGGATCTTCTGGTACACTGCCCAGGCACATAACCCTTGTTTTACTGACACTGGAGGGCAAGTAGTGTACCACAGGTCAGAAAGCGATCATCCTCAAACCTGTGATCCAAGACCAGGACCGCTCATACCACAAGTGCTCCAAGGGGCAGCAGCAGCAGCAGCAGCAGCAGCAGGAGGAGGAGGAGGAGGAACTCCCTCTCTCAGTCTCTATGGACCCTTTGGAAGCTGCTTTTGCTTTCATGGTTGTTTGTGTGCAGAGTTAGCCTGATGCACTGAACAATAATGTAACTTGTTAGCTTTCAGCAACTATCATCCTTTCTAGCTTAAAAAATGGACACCAGGCTACAAGCTCTGATCCCCAAGTGCCAAACTTTCTACCAGCATCATTTATCCCCAGATAGAGAGCCTCATCCCACTTAGCAACAAGAGTTGAAAGAGGGGACTTGGCTCAGACAGCTTGCTTTGAAAGCTCGGCTGAGCTTCAAGTGCAAGGTGAAACCCAGAAACTAGAGGCAGGAGCTCCCATCATAGATCATCCTAGATGCTTTCTGGGACCCCCAAACCTAGGGCATGGGAGATGTGGGGAAGTGGGTTATTATGATCTGGGCACAGGTGTAAGACAAGAGCAACAGTGAAGTTGTCCTTGCATGACTGTAAAGGGTGGAAGTGACCCTGGGACAAGGACAGATGGCATCTTCTGAGAGGATCTTGGAGCTGAATCTTGGTAAATGAGAAGAGAGCTTCAAGGTCCATCTGATGGGAGTCACCCTTCTGTTTCGATCTGGCATGTCAGAGTCATTTTTACCTCTCTGTGTGATCTGGACCAGGAGAAAGGGCCTCTACCCTCTAGTTCACCATCACTTAGGACAAACTGTGATGGAGAGCTACTGGGTGTGTCTTCTGGCCTTCTCTCTGCCAAGGAAGTCAGCATCACAGTTCTCTTTTTGGGGAGAGGAAATTTGAAGTCTAGAGGATGTAGATGGTGCATCCTGGGTAATCCAGCCTCAAATGGGAATGTATCAGAGCTGTCAAAGGCACCTGCAAATTGAAGTACAGAATTTGGATTCTAGGTGATGAGTACTTTCCCCTGTACTCTCTCTCTCTCTCTCTCCCCATTGATCTCCAGGGGCTAATGTTTATCAGGGCGTGCATACCCAACCAGTGGACAGATTAATCCTGTATGAGAGCCTTCTAAAAATAGAATTAAATCAAGGAAGCACTTATAAAGTGACACCTGTGCACATCAACTCACTCCGGCCTATACTGCCCAGTTGGGAACCTCTTAGGAGCCAGAATGAGTTTGTGCACCCATTATGACCCCTGTCAGGGATTAAAGGTATTGTGCTGAGCAAGCTGTCTGGCTTTCTGACAAACTAATTAGCAAACGTGTCCTGAGCAACCATGAACTACCTGGTCCCACAGGCACAGAAGTGAACGTGGCAAGTTCCTGTTGGAATTTTATTCCGGTGAAGGATGTTTTCTTTTGCATAGATCTTTGCTAGCTTTCAAGCCAAAGAATGGTGGTACCTTCATCCTATATCTGAGAGAGGCTATCAAACCCAAACTTGTCCCAGGATGGAAGATGTTCAAAGTTGATGACCATGCTAAGCATTCCAACCTGTGGTGATTGTGTGCTCACTGGCTTCTGTCTGAAGGTCACCAATGAATGGTGCTCATAGGAGCTTTCAACATTGCTCCTTTGGCATAACCTGCCAAACTACAGCTCGGGGCTTTCAACTGTCCATCAATCCTGGATTCACTTGGGATGCTGTGTACTAAAGGACAGTGCTGCATAGGGATGTCTGCACTCATGTCCTGGGGGAAAGGAGACGGTTCAAGCAAAAGGATTTAAAGGGCTGCAGTCAGCAGAAGACAAAGACTCTGAGGCAAATTTTAGCACAGCTGGAGGTGGCACATTTCTAAATAAATTAGACTGCACACAAAGCTCGATCTGAATCTCTACCACCAATGTTTTTATGCAGGCTGGGAACTGGCCCACACTTTATCACAGCCTAATCTTGATATAAAACCACCAGATAGTACCTGGATCTCAGATAAAAGGAAATTCCAAAATTTGCCAGCCAGGCTGTGCCCACCCCTTACACCAACAAGGCAACACATTACCCCCATATCAGTGAGCAACAGCTACAGGCCAGGTATCCATATTCTTAGGGGGCAGTGCAATGAACTGCAATCCCCAGATCCTGGTCTGCTGATCTTACCTAAAATTATCCATATGGCAACTCTGAGCAGTCAGGTGGACTGTTGATGTGGCTTCCCAAATAAAGAGATTCTACTGGTCACTGTACATCCCCTTATTCTCCAGTATACAAGAAAAAAAAAAGGTCATATTGTGAGAGGAGTCATTCAAGAGGCTGACTGGAAACCCTCAGAGGCAGATGAACAAGAGAAAATGGAAAAATTACAGAATCACACTGTCGAGGAACTACATTGTCCTATACTGTGAGACCTTGTGTACCCTTGCCTCAGTTTCTCCTAAGGAACATCTTATAAAACAGTGGTGGTCTGTGGTCAATGACATAAACAGAATTTTTGACAGTGATAAAAATCCATAGATAGGACCTCTATACCACTCAGAAATCCCCTGTGTTGTCCTTTTATAAACCCACCTGCCTCCTTCCTGTCCTTCCACCCTTCTGGAACCCTCATAACCAGCAATTTTGGGGTAGCCTCGGAAGAAACTTCCAACAGCTGATCACTTCACATCTAAGTCAAAAGCAGAGAGAAATGAATGTACACATGCTTACTTAACTCTCTGTCTATGCTCAGCTAGCTTTCTCCGTTCACACAATTCAGAATACCCTGCCTAGGGAATGGTGTTGCCCAGAGTGGTCTGGGTCTTCTCTTGACAATTAACTTAAGACAATTTCTCCATAGACATATCCACAGGTCAACCTGATCTAAATAATTCCTCATGATTTTAGGCTATGTCAGGTTGACAGTTAAAATTGATCAGCACATTTAGTGCCTGCATTCTTCTGGAACTGGCTGTTTTTTTTTTTTTTTTCACAGTGTAATTCTCTGGTAATTTACCAAAGCTGTGTATAACAACAGCTCAATCTTCTTCACCATTGACCAAGGGTCCACAGTGTGCTGAGATCATGGTTCCTTTACCAGTGAAAGGCTTTCATAAACATGTGTTCATACATTACTGAATGTCAATCTTAATTTCCCTGGGATACGTGCTCAGGAGTGCAGTTGCTACATTGTGTGGGAGGAAAGTGTCTGATTCTGCGAGAACACTGGGCTTCTCTCTAACAGCTGCTCTGTCTGCACGCAGCATCTTCCCAGGTGCTTGGAGTTTTCACCAATTATCTTGTCTATTCCCATAGGTGTGCTATGATATCTGATAGATGATAGAAGATAGGTAGTTACATCAACAAATAGATGACAGATGGGTAGATAGATAGATAGATAGATAGATAGATAGATAGATAGATGATAGATTATAAATAGGTATAAGTGATACATAGACAATAGATTTAAATAGATAAGTGAAAGATAGATAGATGATAGGTGATAGATTATAAATAGATGATAAATGATAGACAATGGATTTAAATAGATAATAGATAGATAGATAGATAGATAATGGGAGACAGGCTAATGGTAGAAAACAAATAGATGATAAGTAACAATTAATGAATTGATTACTAGATGACATTTTTTTTCTGTGATTGGCACTGGGAAGGGTCTGAAGTCAGAACCCTCCCCACTAGCCACTGGAAGTCTCAGGAGCCTGCACCCTTTTAAAAAAGCCTGGGGCTTTTTAAAAACAAAGCAAATGAAGAGGGTAGTGGGAAGTACTAATCTATAAGTGTTTCTGGAGACACCTGCAATTATGGTGTCAGAGAAGTGACAGCAAAAATGCTGATTTCCCTTATTGTAATTAGTATTGGTGGTGACAGTCCCCAATCCTGGGCTTTTTGTTGTTTTTTGTTTGTTTTGTTTGTTTTTTGTGGTATGAAGCATATCACAAACCCCAGAACTTCATTGATTAGCTTACACATCTGTGCAGCTTGCAGAGGATGCCAGGAGATACTCTGTTTGTCAGCAAGAACTTGGCAGGAAACAGACCAGGCAGGGTAGGGAGGTATGAGGTCTGTTCTTTCTTATTTCGAGGCTTCCATTTGTCCAGCTGTTAGCATAGAGATGAGAGGGGCTGGAGCCTCTACTCACCCCTGCCATGCAACCACATTTCTGTCACAATCTTGGTGGCCATTTCCCTTCTAATTGGTCTTCCATTCTTTTTCCTGTATGTCTTTGGTCATATTAAGACATCAGAGAGAACCTAGCAGCCAGTCTATTCCATGAGAGTACCTGACATAGGTTAGGGTAATCCCAAAATGATGGTAGTAAAATTTTCCATTAGTAAAAAGAGGGGTAGCTGAGTGGTGGTGGGGGCATACCTTTAGCCTATAATCCCAGTACTTGAGAGAAAGAGGCAGGCAGATCTCTGTGAGTTCGAAACCAGCCTAGTCTATAGAGCAAATTCCAGAACTTCCAAGGCTACACAGAGAAACATCGTCTTGAAAAACCAAAACCCAACCCAACCCAACCCAACCCAACCCAACCCAAACCAAACCAAACCAAACCAAACCAAATCAAACCAACAATCAAGAACACTGTGAAAACTATTCAGCCTGCTGCTGAGTGGCCTCAGAGCCTACTTGCTTGGCCATGTAGTTCAAGACATGCTGAGGTTCATCTGAAGACCACAGTATGGGTCTTTTCCAATCCTTGAGGTATCTGTCCCTCCATTAGAGCCCCCATCCTAGCCTCACATGCACCCATTCCATCCCCAGCACGGATCAGCCCGAGAAGTTTCACAGCTGTTGTGACAGACTCTGGCTCTGTGCAGAGGCCACCAGGCTTCCTTAGATGGCCAAGCTTTGTGGCAGCTTTACAGCCAGCCTGAGATTTTAAATGTTTTAAAAGTGTTCAGGGATGTTCTTCAAAGACCCTCTGTATGAGGGTTAAATGTGGTTCGTCATTGGTTGCTGAAATCAAGGTCTCCTAAGGTAATTTGAGTCATATAACTAAGGCGGGGAAACAGCTCAGGAAGCAACAGCATTATAGATGCCTTCTCCTCGTGATCCTTTCTGATAGCCTCCAAGAAAAGACATGGTCATAACCTAGCTCCTGGGGTTTTGAGTGGGATCTGGCTTCTAAAAGGTATTGCTGAACATGGATGCCATGATCCACACAAGAACTTCAGGCATGAGAAGATGGACACAAGCACTGGGTAGAGATTTCACATCCTGGAATCACCATAACCTAGAGATAGCCAGGAATGGATTTTCCTCCAGAGCCTCTAAGAGGGACCAACTCCAGATTTCCCAGGTTTGCCTCCCTTTTCTCTCCACTATCTCCATACAACCAGGGGACCACAAGTGTTACTTTAAACTAGTTTGTTAAATGGATTCGCATGGCAGCCCTGGGTAAGCAACATACCCCTAAACCCTGAGAATACTCATCCTATAACAGCTTCTCACTGGTTTCTTCACAGCTGCCCAACTGACAGGACTGGAGTGCTCCAGTGAACAGCCTGGCTCTGCCTCAGAGTTGACACTCAGGTCTGTGGCCTCTGTAGAGAGCTGAGAACAAGGTGCCTGTGTTTGACTGTTCCCAAGTTCTGTCTCCTCTTGTGGGGACCAACTCTCCATGTCACCTTTGTACTTTCCTGTCTGTGCAATTTCTCACCCACCGTCACCGGGATCTCCTCTTTCTTCTTGTTTAACGCTTTATTGAAGTCTTGATCTCGCTGATCCCTCGAGCAGGCGATGACTCCGGCAGAGTGAGCGAGCACCTTTACACATAATGAAGATTTGGAGGAAGAAGAAATGAAATCTCTTCTCAAGGTCACAGGCAGAAAGCTGCTTAGCAAGGCTCACCACACCCAGAGCATCTTCATCAAAGCCCCAGGAAGTAACCAGAGCTAAACCCAAGTGGGCATCGCACATCAAGCCAAGTCGATTCTGGAAGTCAGCCTGCCCATGTTCATATGACACATCTGCAGCCATGAGCTCGGTGCCGGGCCACTGCCAGGGCCAAGTGGGAAGTTTCTGGACTCCTAGCCCAGGAGTGAGATGCTGGCAAACACTGCCAATCTCGAGAGTGCTTTGCTTAAATTAGCGCCCGAAGACCCACCTTTGAAAATTCGCCATTGTCATTTGTGGGGAAAGTGTAAACCCTTGGTGCTTCTCCCTGGGAGACCTTGGTGTTGTTCAGGAGGGAGACGAAACTGCACAAATTTTAGAAAATGTGATATTTAAAAGGCAGTTGGTCCTCAGTCAGAAAATTTGACATTTTAAAGCCACCTTCAATTTTTCCAAAAGAAAAATTTAAAAGGTCTACTTCTGCCTAGAGAGAAAAATGTATAAAACAGAGAGTTTTGCCTGGGAAAAAAAGAAAAGACTGCATTTTTATTTTCTGTCTTTGTGAGGTTGAAATTCAAGGGAGAAGGTGAGGCTCTGCCAGGGTAGATGGAGCTGGGAGGGCCACTGAGAGCAAGGAAAGTCAGGCTTCTCCAAACCGCGGACCCCAGTTGGCCACACATGAACCTGGAGACACTGCCTGAAATAAAGCACTGAACAATCTCTGTAAATTAGAGTACCACAGGTAGAAAGCTTGGTAGAATGCTCCAACTAGAAGATGCATCTGGTCTATGGCCATACCGCCCTGAACCTCCTGATCTTGTTTGAGCTCAGAAGCTAAGCAGGGTCAAGCCTGGTTATTGCTTAGAAAATGCACTGGGAATCGAGGCACTGAGCCCGTGGTTTGTGCTGCTCATTTCTATGGCTTTAGCTGTTTCTGCTTTTCAAAGGCCAGGGGTTCTCGATGGGAGGAGCAATCCCCAGGTATGGAGAGAAGGAAAGGTCAAGGAGGGAACTTTTATCTCCCAGTGGGGACAGCTGTGTCTTCTGACTAACGTGTGCGAGGGTGGCAAGGGTGAAATAAGCCAAGCCCTTGGAAATCCTCAGGGCATGGCCTTGGCAGAGAAAATTCCAGATCGAATACTGCATAGCTGTTGAGTGTGTGTGTGTGTGTGTGTGTGTGTGTGTGTGTGTGTGTGTGTGTGTGTCTTGGGCAAAGGAAACTACCCTCAGCTTCACCAAAAATCTTGGTTAAGGGTGTGAGCAGACATCCCTCAGGGATAACGGTGCTTGGCTCTCCCTGATCAACTGGGTCCCCAGCCTACCTATGACCCCCCCAGGGGCTCATTAAATGACAGGTGTTACTCATTTCAAATTATAGTTCTAATGGAACCTTCATGAAGTCCTTCTTGCACAGTCCTGCTCGAATTCAAGACCAGAAGAGTCGGGCTCCTGAATGGTGAGAACTGTGGGTCTCCTGCCAGGAAACTGAGGCAGGTGACACCTGCACAGTATAGAGGTCAGAATGGAAGAGATCGGGTATGTTCAGGGTGCATAGCCGTAGACATGGGGTCTGCTTAAAAAAAGCTTCCAGCCTGAGTTCGAGAGTCTGGTGGAAAACCCGCGGTACGCTCTTCTCAAGGCACACAGGAGACCTTCTCCTTGAATGTAGGAGGGAGGAGATTTGCACAGGTGATTTGATTTTTTTTTTCTACATTGAAAATAAAAATTTTGTTCTCTGATATTTTTTTTTCCTGAGGATGTTGTTTATTTTATTTTAAAAGATTTTCATTCTTCAAATGCATTCACACCTGTGTGTGTGTGTGTGTGTGTGTGTGTGTGTGTGTGTGTGTGTGTGTGTACACATGTGCACATGAGGTATATGGAAGGCCAGTGGAGGGCATCAGGTGCCCTGCTGATGGAGTTAAAGGCTGTGAGCCACCCGATGTGGGTGCTGGGAATTGAACTTTGGTCCTCTGCAAGAATAAAAGACACTATTAACCACTGAGCCGTCTCCCCAGCCCTCTAGGATGTGCTTTTAATGGAGGTGATATCAAAGGCATGACTTTACCTGGATCTGTGGAGAAGCAATGAGGAATAACAAGAAATTTCCACTCCCATGGCTCTTAGTAGCCAGCCATGTGGGTTCAACCAGAGACTAACTCCACATACCTTGTCTGGGATGTGCTCAGTTTCTGGACTGAGTTCTGCTATGTTCCCTTCTGACTTCCCACTTCCCATCCAAGTCCTCATTGTTCTTCACTCACACCCTGGATTGTTGCCTACCTGTGGTCCTATCACAGTCCCCCTCAGGAGCTTTAAGAAAGGCCTTTGTAGACCTTGCTTCTGCTTAGGCCACTTCTGTGCTCAGCAGCCATTCCTAGACTTGAATCACTCACATGAGAAAGTCTAGTGTTAAATCTTTTTATTTTTCCACGCCTTCTCTTCTGCAGCCTCTGGAACTCCTTTCTCATACTTTCTCCACAGTGCCTGGCTGCCACCTGGAGAGTCCCCTCTGCTCTCCCTGCCCTTCTTCCACCTCACCCTGTTCAATCTGTCCCTATCCCTCAAGGCTCCTGAAGCACATGGAGTCCTCCTCAGAACACCTTCCACCCGGGCTGTGCATGTGATCCCAACTGATCTGTATCTGCAAACTTCATGGCACTTGCTTTTTACTCTGTTTGGTGTCAGCCCATCCTACATGCACCACACTCCCCAGAGGTGCCCGTCTTTCTCCTTGTCTCCAATGCCTCTCACACAGTGAGGACTTGATAAATGGTCTTCGTATCTAGTCAGTTTCCCTTTCCCCTGCCATGAAATGACAGGCACCTTGACCTTTGACGTCAACTCCCCCTCTTCTCCTGTGTCCTCTGAAATGAGAGTGTGACATATGCAGGCCATTAATCTCCCTTGTCATCTTCTTAACCACCAAAAGGTCTCAAGGCTGTTAGCTGTTCATTCAACCCAGTCTGCCCACTGAGATCACAACTCCTGGCTCACAGTTAAGGAAATTGATCAGACACCCAGATTTCTACTTTGCACCACCCAAAAGCCCTCAAGCATGAATGATTCAGGAAGCAAAGGCAGACAGACGTGGCCTCGAGTCTACCACTCATGACTGGTTCTCCTACTGAAATCAGGTCCTTTTCATCATCTGGATCTCACCTCGTGTTGACTCAAACTATCCCAAGATGAATAGAACATTTTATGTGGCCTGCCTGTATGGTCTGACCCAGGCTTGTCAGAGAGGCATTCCTTAATCCATATTTTCAAATGAGCTGTAAATGGGTGATTGAGACCCCAAACATAGACATACAAGAGCTGACCTTTTAGATACGAAGAAGGGAAGGACCCCAGCAGTCAGAACTGCTGAGATTTTAATGTGTGTGATCTTAGCTGGAAGGACCGAATCACCACAGAAGAACATACACAATACATGGACGATATAAAAGCAGCTAAAAAAAAAAACCTTTAGTGTTCAACAGGAAAGTAGGAGGACCTGGAAGCAAGAAATATTGTGGAGAAAAGATGGGGTAAGTGTTTGGGAAACCCAGGCTCAGTATCCTGAAAGAGCACAGGGTAACTTCAGACTGGGAAGGTCTCTTCCATGGTATTGATGGAGGAGGTGGGAAAACCTCCGAGACTGAAGTGTGATGTAGCAGAAGGGCCATGCTGAACCCCAGGAAATAAAGGAGGTTGCCTGGCTACCCCTGGGTCTCACAGCACTGAGCTTCGAGAACACACCTAGCGCCAGTGTTCACAGTGACCACAAACCCTTATGGCAATACAGCAATTGCACTGGGATCCGAATACACTTGTCCCAAACACACACCCCCACACATTATTCTCGAGCTCAGGAGCCTCTCGATATTTCTCTTGTTGTTATGAACAGCTCAGCTTCTAATTGCTATGAAAAAAAGGGGGGGTGCTGTTTGGAACACTGCACGTGGTAAATCTCTGCATCCTGTCAACTTCAGCCACAACCCGTTTCTGTCTTGTTTCCATTTGCTGGTTGTTCTTAGCTGCAAGCCTTGCCATTGGACAGCAAGCAAAACACACAAGAGTGATATCTTTGCTTCTTGTGGCATTTTGTGTGTGTGTGTGTGTGTGTGTGTGTAAAGCCACCTACTCTGTGTCTGGTGTTTGGAGCTAGAAGTAGCCTCCACATTGCCAGTGGGAACTAGTCCCTGTGTCAGGCCTGAATGTCCATGGCTTCCTGGCACGAGAATCTCATGGGAAAGCAGCCAGAGCCTGAGTTATCCTTATTCCTTTTCTTACTAGGAAGGGATGTGAGGTCTGCCTGTGATGTCTTAAGAAAGAATGTGCTGTCCTGGAAAAAGACCATCTGATTATGGGGTCAACCTGAGTTCCTGCTCCTTTCAAACCAAGCATTGCCTAAAGCCTTGAAGAGATCAGAAAGATGGGTCTTGATTCTCTGCTAGGGCCAATGAAGATGCTCCAGTTAAATTGAAGAATGATCTTCAAAGTTTGCTTTAGGAAGCTGTATTCCACATATATAACCCAGTTCTTGGAACACATGATAGAATAGAGAATACAGAACTAACCAGCTCCCTCTTTCCTCCTGCAGGATGGTGACACCAGTGCAGGTGAGGAAGGGTGGCACCCACCGTTATGGGTACTCTGGTATCAGAGTACTTGGGATGTCTTCCCCCCAAGTCTCTTCTAGCAGCCCAGTGATGCTAAGCCATGTATCCAACACCACTATGTCATGACACTTATTCACCCATTTTCGGGCAATGCGTAATAATGTCCCCAGGTCATTACTGGGGACATGGAGGCTGATGAGGTCATATATTCTCTCATCGGACTTTCTGCATCATGTCCAGATTAGAACCCCAGAGAGATCTTAGTAAAATAACAGCTCATCCCATCTGAGGCATGGTCACCCTATCATCATGGCCTTGGGCATGGAGTGTAGCCCCTGCCCTCCTGTCATTGTATCTGATGAGGTGCTCCAGTAAGAATTAATAGAGTCCTTAACACTAACAAAACTCTGTGCCCTGCAAATGCCAAGGACAGAGGGATGTGCGCCTGACATGCCAAGAAAGAAAAGCTCACCCTTTCTCTTAGAGTATAGTAGACTATGTAATGACATCATTTTGGAATCAGGCTGATGGAACCTTGGAGATGGTTGAACACAGCATGGAACAGAAAGCGAGAAGCCTGGGTGATGTAGATGTGGGGGGCACTGAGCCCATATGGAGACCAAACCGCTGCTTTCCCCCACATCCGCACAGAGTCTCTAGGGATGTACACAGGACTCATCTGAAAGTTTAGAAGCTCAGCCAAGAAACCAGAGTCACTACAGGCAGGGTCCCTTACCCATGGCCAAAACTTTCAGAATGAGTGTGTCAGCAGGCAACAGTGGGACCTGGACATGAGGTTCCATCACAGCGAGCCACCTTCAATGAGATCAGCAAGGAGAGGCCGTATACAGATGAAGAGCTTGCGGTTACCTGGGCTGGGAGGGAGCTTAGTGAGGTACAAAAGAAATCTCTCCAGGTACCAGATTTTCAGAAACAAAGGCTCAGAGGATGTGTGTGTGTGTTTGGGGTGGGGAAGCTGAGGAACACCCAAAGAAAGGAAGGTTGTGGAGTTCCATAGCAGGGCTGAGGGGTAACCTGACCCCCATGAAGCTGGAAGCCTGGAGCCCCTGCCCATAATAGGCGGCTGTGACGTGGCAGGATACAGGCAACAAGGGTAGAGGTCAGCTGGAGCACCTCAGCCCTTAGAGGAAGCAGCTTCCTTGGAGAAGGATTGGGGTCATCCCGCTGGACTGGAATCTCAACTATTCGAGTGCATGTCTTGTTGGCACAGTCTTGTCTCTAGAGAACGTGGAACTGTGGCAGACCTCCCTGGTGGGCTTATTGAGAATTAAGGGAACAATCTGGAAAGGAGTACTTATGGGCCATGCTGGGTAGAGTCATCAGGATGCCCACTGTTGCTGCCCTTTGTCCCATTCCCAATAGCTGTGGGCACTGGATTTGGGATGTCATCTTCCGAGTGACCTGTGTTGGTTGCCAGTCTCTCCATGTTTGTGCTGACACTCCAAACTCTTTATCACCCTGCAACTCCCCGGGGTTGGGACACTTATCTGTGCCCTCTGCTTCAGGTACTGTCATTGGTTTAATCTGCCCTCACTGCCCAACACACACAGTGATAAAGTGAAGAGAAACCCTATTGATGATAATGGTAATGGCACACATGTCCTCTATGCCACTTCATTCTCTGCCTGTTCTGAGCCAATCTTGGTGGCTATTTGGATCTCACTATGCCTTCCTCCCTTGCCACACATATGAGATGCCTGTACCTGCCAGGGTCAGCCGTTTGTGGAGGCAGAGGAAAGAGAATACTGAGTCAGACATTCCTCATGAAGCTGAGACATTCATTCAACGAAGTCAAGACCAGTTGGCCTCAGCTGGGCCAGGACTCAGCAGACACCTGTGTCTGCCACTAAACGCTCATGTTGGGTGACTTTCTCACCTGCTTTCATGACCCCACACCCCACTGCTATCATTTGAGACTACCCAACTCAGCAGTCATCACTGACTCCATCTCATTTGAGAAATCTGGGCTGAAATATTTTATACCAGAGTAGATTCAACTGGTGCTATCATTGTGTAGGTCTGGCTTATTAATTGCCTATATTAATGAGATTTCGTGGGGACAGTCTCCTAGTTGATTATAGAAGACATTATCTTGCAGCAGGCAGCCTGGTTTTCTGGCTCTTACAATCTTTCCATCTACCTCTTCTACCATGGTCCCTCAGACTTAAGTGTAGGGGTTGTGTAATAGTTGGTACTGAACACTCCATGACCGCTTGCTCTCTGCATTTTGACCAGGAGTGTGGCCTCTGTAATAGTCCCCATCTGCTGTTTAAAGGAAACTTCTCTGATGACAGCTGAGACCTGCACTTAGCTGTGGGTATAAATATAAACATTTAGAGTTTAGTTAGAGGTCGTGAATTTGAGAGGGAGTGAGGGATAGATATAAAAGGAGTTGGAAGCGGGGAGATGTTGTAAGTATAGTACCCAGGGATGAGATTCTAAAAAACATACATTACTTAATTTTTTTTTAACAAAGGAGTATTGAAGCAGGCATCATCCTGGGGCTGAGACTATGGCTGCTCTCTGGCCTCGTTTGGGTGATGTACAGGTAGGCTGACGGTACTTGTCATCCCAGAAGTGTACAGAGTTTCTCACTCCGTGGCATAGAGGCAGCTCTAGACTTGGCAAACACTTTGGATGCAGGGAACAAAAAGGATGTTCTCACAAAAGCCAACCCACGGCACCCAAGAGAGCTGTACACCCAGTCCTACTGCAGGGCAGGAGCTCTTAGCTCCAACCAACACAGAGTAGACTAGGCTGAAGACGAGGCCAGAGCCTTCTGACAGGAATAGAAAATGACACTGGTGACTCTGCCCAGACTCAGTGGGCTTGGGTCATCAGGTTAAGCCCTTGAGAGCAAAGTCTGTGACCATGGGGCCTAGAATAAGGACGTTAATGGATGGGACCAAGAATCTTAAACTCCATTAAAAAAAAGAATGCCCGAGCCATCAGGGAGAGCAGAAGAAGGCTTCTGCCAGGCTTCTCGTGGCTGGAGACTGCAATGACATCGACTGAAGCTAAAGACTCAGAGGGGAGTCTCACACTCACCGTGATGGATCCTAATAACCCCATTTGCTCTAAACTCAGTAATGAGGCCTGTGTCACATTCTGCCAGCTCCTTGGAGCTGGTCCTTGTGTCCCCTCAACTATGCTTGCCACTATTTCATTGCCTGCAGCCTAGGAGTCAGGTCTTCAGGCTGCCCATTCTGCCTGAGAAAAGTAGGCTGGGCACGGACTGGCTAATAGGCACTGTCAGAATCCCTAGTATACATGCAGGAGTGACGACTAAACGCTACATAGTGTCTGGAGAGACAGCAAGGAATGTCATTATGGAAAAATGAATGGGTACGAAGACCTACATGCACCATAGCTGAGCTTGAAGGCTTGCATCTAGGACCTCTGAAGCAGGCCATTACACTCAGTCAGGGAGTTCCTTGAAGCTTGAAGACTGATGGACAATGGGGATGAGCAATGCTTCTAGCTTGCTCTCTCTTTGAAGCAGGAGGGTGAGACCGAGCAGGTGGCATGGTAGGTGGATCTTTTTGTTAAGACCATGGTAGTCGGCTTCTCGGTGGGGTTTGGTACTTCCCACCCTCGAGACCTAGAGCTGGTCCCTGTAGATGCAGCCATGGGATGAATGGGACACAGTAGGGAAGAAGTGAGGTCAGAGCAGCTGAAGCCATTATGGGGGGGGGGGTGATAGGCCATGGATGTCAGACTGACACAACCCTCTCAGTATGATTGATAGCCAGTATGGCAATCAATCAGTGTCTTGACCACAGGGGGACTCTTAATTCATGGAATGAGGTGTGACATTTCATGTGGGCATTACCCGCATAGCAAGATTTAAAAAACTGGGGACCTTCAAGCAGAAGACTGACATCTATTGTCACATGGGAAATGGTGGGTCTGGTGGAATTTCTAGAGCAGAGTCACGCAGGCACACACACCTGTCAAACCCACTAAAGGCAGATGAGAAGGTTTGATTATGGTGGAATAGACAATGCCCACTGTTGACAAACCATATGGGTCTATAAAAAGCTGCAAGCAACTGCCACTGGGAAAAGTGCACAGCAGTAAAACACAGACTGCTGAAAAGCTCTGCTAGCCACAGCATCTGACCACACCCCTTCCAGGCAGGTACCTGCTTTTAGTCTCATTCGGATGGAGCATCTCTGATCGGACTCCAGGTTCTTGCTTTTGTTATAAGATGCTGTGGTGCTTTGCCGGGCTGGGGGGGTGGGTGGGTGGGTGTTGCTCCAGAAAAGCTGTGCAGTCTGTGAAGGGAGAGGCTAGGTGGGAAAGACAGCACCAGATGGCTTGCTGTGTCCAGAGTCACAGACTGAGAGAGTCCTTGAGCTAGCCCAATGGCTAGGGGAGAGGGAGGAGGGAAGGTCTAAGTCTTAACCTCTGACTTCTAGGAACATGGATGGCTCTGCTGGAGTGTCTTAAGCTGGGGATCTCTTGGGGCTTCTGCTTTGTCTCCTTGAATTCTCTGTGTCACGGCGACTTTAAAAGTTTCAGGGTCACCAAGATTATGGGATTTCTGAATAGAAGGTATCTTCGGAATGAGAGCGCCCCATCTGTGCTGCCAAACAGAAGAGAGAGGAGCGATAGGTTAATTAATTTTCTCTGAGGTCTCAGCAAGAGTCAATAGCGTACCAGTAAGAAAATTCCTCCCTTGCTGTCACACAAAGGACACACTCTGTCTACTCTACCCTCCAGCCACCCTGGCGTGCCCACCACCTACTTTGTCTACCTCCACGGGAACTTACTGGCATAAAACTGCAGTGGATGAAGGATCCTGGTGGGTCTCCGAATGTCTTCATGTGAGGTTGGCTCTCCTTCAGAAATGGCTCCACTCCCAGAAGGCAACAGGACCGCCGTAAGCTTTGTAAAGAGGTCCCTAGATGGCAGAGAAGGCGTTAGGTAGAAAAATCCAGTGGGAAGTGGTTCAGGGGTTCAGGTGTAGGTAGCCCCTGTATTTCACCAGCATTCTGGGCTCTAGAGCTTAGATTACTGGGGCAGGCATCTGATTAGGCCCACTGGGGCTCAGAGCAGAGTGAATCTTCACCGAGGTAGACGGGTTCAGCATCTGTAGACATGGGAAATCATTTGGGCAGGCAGTGAGTAGCCAGGGGCACTGGAGGCAGTAAGGATGAATATGTGGTCTACCTGGTTGCCCAGTTATCCGGGGAGAATGGCATCCATGTGTTTCCTACGATGAGAGGAAATATCCACAATCATTGTACTTCTAGGAAATGCAGCCCCCATTCTCTTGGTTGGATCAATCCTGTTCAGTAGGTAGCCTTGTCTAGTGCAACCCAAAGGCCAGTATAGGTGTGTTTGGGAACAGCCTCAGTTGGTTACTTAAACTAGCTTTCCTTCCACTTCTAAAGGTCTGGACCAGGGCTTGTCTCCCCTTCCTCAGGAAGCACTCCGGGCACACTCAGGATTCTGGGGTGAAGTACTCCCACAAGACACCTCTAAGAGATAGGAGGCAGCCATAGCCTGTGACTCAGGCTTGGCATAGTTGGGTCTTCAACAAGCATCTCGAGCTCCAGGGAGACCTCTGGATTCAGCAGGAATGAGGCTGAATGATCTCGAGGTCTGACCCCCCCCCCCCATCTCTGTGCTGAGCTGAAAAAAAAAAATCAACAGCAAGGAGGTCCTTGTCCCAGTGGACACGATGCTTTGTGCAGTGTGAAAGCCTACAGATAGGTGTGAGGTAAAGGACCTAAGGTGGAGGTTCTGAATTATCATGGTGCATCCTGAAGTCATCATGGCCTTTCCAGGAGGAAAGACGGAGGAGGTTTAAGTCAGGCATAGAAGGCAGCGGGAGGACTGAGAACGATGCTGCGGTGCCTGATTGATGGTGACAGACAAGGTCACGAGCCAAGGACTTTAGACCTAGATGCTGGCGAAAGCAAGGGCATTGTCCAGCTTCTCAAGGAAGGGATGAGCCATGTCAATGCTTTGATTTCTGCTCCAAGAGCCAAATTTCAGACTTCTGACCTCTAAACAGGAGGAAGGCATGCACGTGTGTTAGTGCCCAGCTCACAGTGCCCTATCACAGCAGTCACAGTAAGGAACCTCAGGCTGTCCTGCCTGTCCAGTCCCCTATGCGGTCTCACCTGTCCTTGCTGAGGACCTGAGTGCCAGATGCCAGTCCTGGCAGCATCTCTCACTGTTCTCTTGTCAGATATTCAGTCTTTGTCTTCCCATGGCTCTGTTCATCTACACTTAGTCCACTGGTCCAAATCCTTAGTATCTTGGAAGAGAGAACCCCAGAGTCATGACTGTATTCTCCTTAGAAGCCTTCACAAGCTCCGAGCCCAGGTTGGAAGTTGGTCTATTTCTACAGGCTGTGTGGGCTTGCCTGAGCTCGCTTGTCAGCATCAGTAATTAACCTGATAACTTCTGCACGTTGCTATTAAGCATTCCATCCACCAGGTTACTCTTAATCTACCTATCATGGCCATAAATAAGCACTACCAGACACATGCCCACAACTGCCAGGCATTTATTTCTTTAGGACTCATGCCAGGAGAGAAGGAGGCACAGGGAGTGGGGCTGACATTGTATCTATCACTATCATTCACAGAAGAAAGGACCTCGAAAACCCTACTCCATCGTAGAATCTACTAGAAATGATTTAGCTGTTCACAGGAGTCTGGCTACTGGCCCGTGTGCCTGAGCAGAGTACCTGCTGGAGAGCTCACTCAGCTCCTTGGAGTGCTTCTGGAAGGATTATCATCAAGGCCTGAGTTAGCGACAGTCTCCACACAAGACTCTCCTCAGGAGTCAAGTGTGAGAATGTCCACAGGCTCTCGGCTCCCTCACCTCCCTCATTAGCTGTCAGCTCGATTTGACCACTGTTGGAATGCAGCAGATGGGCTATAAAATATGAAGCAGCTTCCCAGCCTGCACAAACTCCAACCACAAGGCAAATAAAGCCTGATTAATCACCTGGAACGGAAGCCGACACCTCCAGCTTATTGAAAGAGTGATCATTTCTGTGCATGGTAGAGAATCTTATAGAATAGCAAAAATATTCCTTTCAAGGGAGGACAGCTCCATGCTGAATAGGAGTGGAGAGAAGTTGCCCTCACCAACACCTCGCTAGGACAGCCTGCTAGGTCCCTGTGTCAAGGCAGGGGCCCTTGACTTCCTCCAAGAAAGCATTTGAAGAGTTATGCGGGGAAGACTAGGTGAAAGGAGGGTCATAAGAGGGACTGCAGAGCACCTAACTCTCTTAAGAACAAACCTTAGAAATATGTGTAAGATAAGTGATTGCCCAGGATCCCAGGAGATCAGGGGACAAAAGGGACTTTTCTGAAGATAGGGGGGCTTTTTGTCTGTCAGTTCTACATGCTAAGTGGGGAGGTTCACACCACATCTGGTGGTACCCTGCACTGTGGGCAGAGACTTGACTTAAAACCATGAACATGAGATTCTAATTGAACCCATAGGTCTTTCTTCAATCAGTATGGCCTGCTGTGGTATCAACAGGGACCTATGCTCTCAGGCCCCCAGGAAATGGTTTTTCTGGTTCTTGGATCTAAGTGTCAAGAGCCATCTTACCTTTTGGTCCCTGCCTAACGGAACCCCTAAAACTATCTTATATTGTTCCTTTCTGTTACCCCCACCAATGCTAAGGTTGAGTCAGCCTCTCCATTCGGCCATGAAAAGCCCCTCCACACGCCCTTACTTCTGCTTTTGCTGTCTATAGGAGCTTCCTATTGCAACTCACCATGAGTGTGTCTTGGTTGGGGTTTCTATAGCAGTGAAGAGACACCATAACCATGGCAACTCTTATGGAGGAAGGCGTTTAATTGGTGGCTGACTTACAGGTTCAGAGGTTTAGCCCATCATCACTGCAGGAAGCATGGTGGCACACGGGCAGACTTGGTGCTGGAAAGGTAGCAGAGAGTTCTACCTCTGGAAGTCAGCAGAAAGAAAGAGTGACACTGAGCTTGGCTTGAAACCAACCCCAGAGGCACACTTGCTCCAGCAAGGCCACCGCTACTCAAGGCCACGCCTCCTAATTGCGGCCACTTCCTCTGGGTCTAAGGGAGGGAGGGCATTTTCATTCAAACCACCACAATGAGGGTGTGGCCTCAAGCAATGAGAGACTTTCTCAGAGATTCGGAGACCAGAGGTTCCATCCCTCCTTCTAGCTCCAGGGCAGGTCCTTTCTAGGCTGTTCCAACATGGTGGTCTCGGAATACCTGAATATCCATTGCTTGTGGTATCCAGGTTCTGCCTGCCCTCACTCCTTCTCATCTTCGCTCTCCCTACATTTCAAGCTCACCTAATCCAGGGAGATCACACCTTGAGGTCTATAATTATGTCTGCAGGGACACTCAGGTGGTTCTGTGCAGTAAAAGCTATTAAAAATCCTGGCCTGGGGGGTCTTTCCTGCCTTAAGACCATTTATGTTCTTGGATGAAAGGCACACGCAGCCTTTATATTTTTAAATATGCTTTAAGCAGCACAATAGCTGGGCAGCTACCTACCTCCATACTGTTAGGATCTATTTTCTTATCAATAACCCTGAGTCATCACTTATTATTTACTCTGTTCCTTCTGGGTTGTGCTTGACTTCAATTGACCAGCCCTCTGGGTCATGTTCCCTTGGCTCTTAGCTGATGATGGCTCTCCTTCTCTGTCCTGAACCACCACCACCTTCTTTTTCTTTTTCTTTTTCTTTTTCTTTTTCTTTTTCTTTTTCTTTTTCTTTTTCTTTTTCTTTTTCTTTTTCTTTTTCTTTTTCTTTTTCTTT